>NC_059339.1:79962441-80265497 GCF_018350155.1 Leopardus geoffroyi | reverse complement strand
GAGTGCTTAGGATAATGCCCGGTGCATGATAAGGATCAAAACCTCGTCATTACCATTACCTCCTATGGAATAAAACACAGTAGCAGAAGAGAAGGACGGTCTATACTTTCCGAGACCCCTTTTCCTTATCTTCAGAGAAGCTCTCGTATGTTTTAGCGCGTGTCGCAAACACTTTAGCCTCCGTATTTTCGGTAGCTTAATTAAGGTACTTACATATTTGTCCAAAGTCACACGGCTGCTGCAACTCCTACAGGAAGCCTCAGCTTAAAAACTGGCTCACTTATCCTTACTCCACGTGTCTCTGTAAATACAACAAGGAGGAACTCAGTCTTCTGTGTCCCACATAAGGTTCAAGGAATTATGAGGCAACACTGTAGGCCCACAATTAATATTGAATTAATTCATGTTCAATGAATACTGAACTTCAGAGAACATACTTAGCTATTCTGAAGCCTCGGGATATCGCATCTAAATCCAGGTTTTAAGTTTCTAAACTCTGTGCTTTTAACTTCATGATTTTCAAAATCAGTGCACATCCGAGCAGCCCGGAAGCCTGTGAGATGCCCCCGCTCAGCACCCCCACCCCTCCCAGGTATGCTACACAGTGGGGCAGGGTCCACGTTTCTCAGGCCCCCCCAGACGGCGCGCGGAGGGCCCTGGGATAAGCCCCGGGCCCACTGCATTCTGCCACTTTCACTGGACGTTTCCAACTGTATTCAATCAAGAATGAATTGCCACAGCAAACACACCTCCACTTTCCATTAGGCGGAAAGTCCGATTTAGGAGAGAGCTGGGATTCAGAACCAGCTTTGCCAATGATTTGTTTTCCCTGGGGCCGTACACACTGCGGAGAATCTCACTTTCTCTTTGCCGTGCTTTCCAATACAGCCGAACATGTGCGTATTTTCACACTGAACTTCAGAGCCTCAGACGCTTTGTTATCCGGAAGCATTAGGACATTGCCTCAGTTTGTCATGAGGTGGGTGGGGTGGGAGGAATGTTCTGGAGACCCACAGGAAAAGCCCCTCCGTGAGGCTGGACTTCCCTTTCACTGCCCACGCACTGATTTTCCATCCTGTGGGAAGCAGACAGGATTAATGGTCTAGCTTATTGTCTTTTGTTCTGCCAGGGCCCTACGAGGGTCTGGGGGGGGGGAGGGGGGGGCTGTTCCAGAAAGGAGTCACAGATGCACTGAGGAGCCGCAGGCCACACCTGCAGCCCCCGCTTGAAGCCTGCATTTAAAAACTGGCTTACTTCTTCTTTTACTACGCATGTCTCTATAAATAAATCGCGGAGGAACTCAGCCTTTGTGTCCCAAATAAGGTTGAAGAAGTTACGGGGGGGCACGTCATTGGAGGCCCACGATTTCTGTCTTCCGGGCAAAGAATAAAAGGGGTCAGCAGTGGCCAAGCCCCCTGAAAGTGCCTGGCTGTCCCTACATGGAAGTGACTTGGATGCCCCCAGGGTCTACACCCACTGCCAAGTGACCTGTGCCAGCTCTGGGTCAAGGGCTCGGCAAACACTGAGGAATCCATTTCTGGCACATCGATGAATGCACCAGGAAGTGCCACTGGGGACTGCTCGGTGTGGCATCCGACAAATGTAAAGACAGAGTGAAGCCCTCTGACTGGTTTCTGTCTCTTAACATTCCCACATTTCCATTTCATTGCAGTGGAAAGAACAAAGCAGAAACAGAATAAAAAGACAAAGATTTTCAAAACTCGTACTGGACAAAACATTAATATCCAAAATATACAAAGAACTCTTAAAAGTCAGCATAAGAAAACAAACAACCCAGCTTTTAAGAATCAGCGAAAGATCTGAACAGACACCTCACCAAAAAAGATGACAAACATATGAAAAGACGCTCCACGTTGTATGTCATTAGGCAACTGCAAATTCATACAATAGTTACCACTACATACTTACTAGAATGGCTAAAATCCAAAGCACTGACAACATGAGATGCTGGTGAGGACAGCAGGAACTCCCATTCACTGCTGGCGGGGAAGCAAAATGGAAGTCATACAAAATGGAAGACAGTCCGGCAGTTTCTTAGAAAACTAGACATATCCTACCATGCGGCTCAGCGACTGCACTCTTTCGTGTCTACTCATAAGTTGAAAATGTACGTCCACATACACCCCGCACACAGATGTTTAGAGCAGTTTCACTCATAATCGCCAACTCCTGGGAGCAACCAAGACATCCTTCAGTAGGTGGATGGATAAATAAACTGTGGTCCATCCAGGCAATGGATTCTTCAGCAAAAAAGGAAATGAACTATTATTTCGCGAACAGACACGGAGGGACCTTAAATGTGAATTACTTCACAAGGCGATCTGAAAAGGCTACGTGCTGTATGAATCCAACTAGATGACATTCTGGAAAAGGCAAAACCATGGAGACAAGAGAATGATCACTGGTTGCTGGGGATGGGAGGGAAGGATGAGTAGGCAGAGCATGGGGGAGGGGGCAGGGAAACTACTCTGTAAGATACAATGGGGCCAAAATGTCATACATTTGTCAAAACCCACAGAATGCACGACACAGCAGTGAACCGGCCGTAAACCAGGGGCCTTAGTAGCCAAGTTTCAATATTGGCTCATCCATCATAAAAAGGAAAGCTATAAAATGCATGTAGAGAATGATTGTATGGAATAAAAACGGTTAACATAAACAAAACAAAGTGCAGTCTGGTCCACAGAAAAGAGGCATTCCTAACTTTGAAAGGCCCTAAAATAGGAAGGCGGGTTTGGAATAGGAAAACATTTCTGAAGGGAATGTACCGATGTGTTAGAGCTCCCTGTAGGCTAGGGAGTGCATGATCGCTTGAGTGTATTAACCCTCACAGTGCCCCGTGGACACGCCTGCGACCTGTATGTTCAGGTAAGGGCGCTTCCTCGGACGAGGCTCCAGCTCAAGTGGCCGTTTTAGGATTCAAACTAGACTTTGACGATCACTATGTCACATTGCCTTTAAAGAAAATGAGCAATTAGACGGAGTTTAAAAGACTGTCCAGGGACCTCCCTAAAAACAGACGTATGGTATCATTTGTTGGTTAGTAATTAGATCCTCCCGAAATGCTTGCAAAGTGCTTGCCTAGCGGTGTCAACGTTGCCCCGGAAACGGAGTTCGTGCTCCTCTGTCAGGCAAGCTGCCCTCCCTCCCCTCACCCCTGCTGTCCCGAAGGCAAAGTTCAGCCACTCACCTTTTCCTATGACCATAAATCCCCCGGAGTCGAGTCAGATGTGGCTTCCCTGTAGGTCTCGCTGCTCCTGCATCGAGCCCAGCCCGTAAAAAGACAGCTCCTCCGGTGGCCCGGGGACTCTTCCGTCCCCCGGTGGCGTGAGGCTCAGGGGTGTCTTGTGGACCGGGTGGGGGCCTCCGGGGACCTAGCGGGGACCAGAGGCCGCGGCCGCCGCCCGGGAACCAGGCCCGCAGGCGCGGCAGCGCCCCCTGCCGGCCGCGGACCCGCGCTCAGGCCCGAGCGGGAGGCGGCGGAGGGACGGGGGGAAAGGAAAGGCCGCGGCGGTGGAGCCAACGCACGGTCTCCGCGGGGAAGCCCCGCTCTCCGCTCCCCTCCCCCCCCCCCCCCGGCTCCCTACGGCAGTAGAGAGGGTCCCGCCGCTGCGCTGCGCACCCCCAGCCGAGCCCGGCGAGGCGGCTTCCCCGGAGCCCGCCGGCTCCCGTTCCACGCCGGGCCCACTCAAGCCCGGCGCCCCCGGGTCGCCGGTCCCTTTCCCCCTGCCACCCCGCGCCGCTCCTCTAGGAAACATCGGCCCAGCCCGGGCGACCCCCCCACTGGCCGCGATTCCTGATCCCTGCTGCACCTGCCAGTGATGGCCAATTCTTTCGGGGGGGGGGGGGGCTCATTAAGGGCACACCCTCGCTCTCTCCATCTTCGGGTACTTTGGGGTTCTCATTCTCAACCTTCTTTGACGGCTCTGCTTTGCTCCCACTCCCCAAACTCTTCCCAAACAGGAACTTCCGTTCTGTAGATCTGAGTTTGGGCAAGGAAGGGCGCGTCCAGGGGACCTGTGTTTTTATTTAAACCCTTCAGGTGACTGCAGCAGGTGATCTTTGAGACCAGCGCGGGACTAGCACGTGTCACTAAGCGCCACAAGCTCACCAGTGAGCAAAACAACTCCTGATTTTCTTGGCGACCTGCTTCTCCCGCCTCCCTCCCAGGTGCGGGATAGGCCCGCTCCTCTGTCTTCACCGCGCGCCAACCGCTCCACACACGGCCCCCGCGGGCTCCCGCTAGCTCCGCCTGCCGTCTCAGCTCCTGGCCCGACACACACCCTCCGTGGCAGTGTGTCTTCCGAGCCCCATGTGTGGTCATGCGGTTCTCTTTGCCTTGCCAAGTCTCCCCTCTTTGCCAGGGAACATCGGACTTCGTCCTTCTCGGCCCAATGAAGACGTTGTGCCTTTGAAAATCCTCCCCCAGTTCTTGGCAGGCGGAGTTCACCTCTCCAGTCCCTGTGATCCCACGCTTGTCACCCCGTCACAGCTAGTTGCGCCCCTTAGGACCCTCTGAGGTCCCAGCCAAGAGGTGTTTGCTAAGCGGCTGCCTAAATGTGTGCAGGCCTCCTCAAGCACCAGATGTTTTTATTGCGCTAAGAAGACACAGCACCAAAAGGACAGAGTGTAAATTCCTACACTCCCGCGTTGGAACCTTAAAGACCTTGGGAAGTGCATCTTTATTTAGAGGAGGTCGATAGAGGTCAGGGGTACACAAGCTTTTTTTCAGACAGATTGTAAGGATTTCAGGCTCTGGTGTAACTGTTCAACTTTGCCAACGCAGGACGAAAGCAGCCGTCATGACACATACGTGAGTGGCTGTGTTCCAATAAACTTAATTTGTAGATGCTGAAATTTGAATTTCATATACTTTGCACGTGTCAGGGACCTTATCTGTGGACCTTACGGGTTGCCAGTCTGAGAGCTATGTTCAACCCCGTGTCCTTTGGCACAAGACTCGGTATATATGAGCTTTATTTTTTTGACTCAAAGGCCCCGCAAATGAAAACTTTACGAGTAGAGAAGAACCCAGAAACATCACGCTAGAGGGTAAGGAGGAACAGAAACTACTCTTCAGGTAGATGGCATACAGCCAGAACTGTTCGTGCTGCCATCTAGAGACTGGGTAGCCTCGCCTGAGGTCTTCTCTCAGAACTCTTACCCCCCAAGGGCCCAGAAAACATTCTCCCCTCCCATCAGCACACGGAGACGGCTGGGGTTGGGGTTTGTATTCCTGACCACCCGCAACAAGGCCTTCAAATCGGTTAAGCCAAAAGTAAGTGTAAAGGCAAAGAATTAGAAAACTTGGATAAACCTTTTAAAGTGAAAAAAGCAAGCTTCAAGTCACAGAATCTTGAGACCACTTCGTTCAATTTCTACCACCCTTTCCCAACCAAGCACTCAGCGTTCAGATAAGAAAAAGAAAGGTCTAGGAGGGCTGGTTGTTCTGAGGTGACAGAGGCTAAGACGGAGCCTGCCTGCGAGTCCCCCTTGTCCGATCCTGTCGCCGGAAGCCCTGCAGAATCACACTGACGGGCCTACAAAAATCCGGTGACGTGGGCACAAAGCAGAGGAGACGCCCAGGAGGGAGGGCCGCGGGTTCCAATCCCACTGTGTCAGGCAACTGCTCTGTGCCCTCGGGTACTTGGCCTCCGTGCCATCTCCCCAGCTGCAAAGCGGGGCAGAACACCTGCCTCCCAGGCTTGTTGGATGCTTACGTGGGCTAACGGTGTCTTGGCCTCTAATGGGCATTAAGGCGTTAGCAATCATGAATTCTTCGAGCACCTGCTGTGTGTCTCATTTAGCTTTATGGATGTTGCCGGATTTAACCTTTGCAACTATTTTACAGAGTGAACATTATCTCTGTTCTGTAAGTAAACCCGGCAAAGGTCACGTGTGCCGTGGGCGGGCGCTGGAACAAAATCGCGACGGACGCCGCCTCTTACACAAGTGTGCGTGACGAAGGCACCCAGCATGCAAGGGACGTGCCAGGTTACAGCGGCAGGCCTGTCTTTCCCGCTTGCCCTGCTGCTCCATTTCTGCAGTTCTGTAGGCTTGCAATGAATGGAATATTTGCGTCATGCTCAACTTATCGAGACACCTGGGGATAACTTAAAGCTCAGTTTTTCAAGAGAGGTATTTGCATGTTTAGTGCACGTAGGTGAGAGCTGCTGCTCCCCAAATTTATCTGAGACAGGCGGATGCTTAAAGCCCAGCTCTGAAAATCCCGGGGTTTCCCATCTCCGAAAACCTTCCCTCATCCCACGTCTTCAAGTCCCTCAGCGAGACACAGAAAAGACACGTTTGGACTGACCGGGCCTAGGCCCCGTCCTCTCTCAGCAATCCAGGGGCCCCAGGGCGGTCTCTCTCATTTTACAAGGCTGAACAGGTCACTGCCCCTGGCTGAGCGGAGAAGCACCAGTGGGGGGCAGGAAGCAGCACGTGAGATACAGCACCAATGTGAGGCTGGGGCCGGTCGCCAACGAGGACATCGGCGTGTCTGTGGCACTCACCGCTTCTGAACCCCGAGTTCCTGACCTGTAAGACTGGAAGGAGGAAGATCCCGTACCCTTCACATTGTGCTGCCCAATGAGCACAGGGGACAGTACAGAGGAAACTGTGAAGTTCCAGCAGTACTGGATTAAGATGTTTGTGATAAATTGAGAATGCGGTCGCTGAAAGAGGAGACTGCTCAAGTTACATTTATGGCCAGCTGCCTGCGTTCTTTACGGTTTTGGGCACAGGCTTACAGTCTCAAGTGTTTTCTGTCTTACGTTCAATTTTCTCTGTGTTAGGTCAGTGGGAAAGAACATCCGTTTGCTTGCATTGTCCTTGTCCCCCACCAGGTGGCGCTGCTTCCCAATTAGCAATTTCTTTTGGTGACGGAGGCTGGCTGAGACCTCCTTTTACAGCGGATTAAGTTGGGGCTGCAAGACGGAAGAAAAAAAACATGAAGAGCCACCCGGCCCCCCACCTCACCCCACCCCACCCCCCAAATCTCAAGTAGCAAAACGGGATCTGAGGATTAAGAGCTCTGGTGACCGAGAACTGCTGTCACTGCACAAGAGGTAGATTGCGGGAAGAAGGGTCTTTGATGCCGTCTGTGATGTGCCCCAGTCTCCAGAGCAGAAAATTTCAAAGCCTACAGCCTCTGTGCCCCCAAGATGGACGGACATTTGCAAACACACACAGAGTTCAGGCAACATGTACCCACGCTCCAATCCAGAGGGCTCACATTTTTCAAAGGAGGAATGCATTTAAGAATTAGGTCAGTGTCTCAAGATACTTGCATGTTACAGGCACAAATGCTGTGTTGTAAGCAGTGAACAAATGCTGACGTTAGATGGACCTTCGGAATCCAAACTGCTTAAAGCCAATGTGCTAATGGGCGTTCTCTGGGGGACAGCGCTGCCCCCCTGTGCACGGTCCTCGTGATGGGTACACCTGAGTTGACACCTGGGACCCCAGAGCCCTTCATGCTCATAAGAGCCGGCCCCTCTGCCCCTTCACCACCCGCCCCCCAAAAGGAAGGTCCGGAGATACGGCGACCACGTTTAAAGTCAGAGCACCCCTCTTCCTCACTTACTCCCCCACACCTCATTTCTCTGAAAATAAATGGCCCTTTCTGTGGGGTGGCCGGGGTGGGGGAAGTCAGCATTTTTCTTTATTCTTTGGAGACGAAGCGATGGAAGGGTTATGGGGTCGAACTATTGTCACCGCTTGCCTCCATTCGGCTTCACTGCCTTAACAACCTTAGAGTGCTTTTGTAACCAGTATGTAGAATTGAAAAAAGACGTCTTCCAAGCTCAAATGGATGATGCTTTTAAGTACTAGATGCTACCTGTCAAAAAAAAAAAAAATTATTTTACACTGTGCTTTCATCTTTCTGGAACCTTGTCAGAAAAATTGGATTTTTAGCACTTACGTGAAAAGTTAAATGTGGATCTGCCTTGTGAGCGAACTTATTCTACTCCAGTATCGAATAATCAGAACCGCACGACTCAGCCCATAGCCGCCATTAGTTGGTAGGCTCTCCGACTAGAGTTAATTTTTGAGGACAGGGAATATTTGGGGTCTTTTATCAGTGGACAGAGCTGAAATAACTGAGCCCAACGTAATGCAGAACTGTGTTTTGCTAGGTTCCTCACCACCCCTTCCTCCTAGATTCAGTTCCCCTCCGCGTTTCCAGGTCTCTCAACCGGTGCAATTCTCCTGTTCATCAAAAAAGAATTCAACAGACATCGGCGTGCCTCCTTGGCGCTATTTCATTACGTTCGAACTTTCGCACGTGTGATTTCATTTGACCCTCATGGCTATAATTTAAAATAAAGTCTCATTTCCTCTCTGGGGAAAATAAAGCTCAGAGGCCCCAGGCTCCTTCCCCTTGCCTCCTTCTGTCCCCACTTTTCCCGCTGCCTCACCGGTGCCCTAACCAGCCTTCGAACGGCCAGACTTTCTTTCCTCAACCATCCACGTTTCTTTAAATACGTAAAACCCTGGATTGCGAGGAACTTGTTCTGCGAGCGTGCCACAAGGCCAGCAAACATTTCTAATAAATTTTAACTTGATAAATGAGTGATGTCTTGCCATACGAGTCGTACATTCGGCCAAACACCACATGATCGCAACCGAGTCAATGGTTCCTGAAATACACTTTGATATATACAAGTGCTTTGGGTTACAGACATGTTTCCGGAACTAATTATGCTCGCGAGCCAAGTTTTTACTGTACCATCATTAACGTGTTCTTCCTCTACTTGAAACTTGGTAATTTCTAATTTTTCAACTGACCTCAAAGTCTCCAGCTTGACTCTATTTTACCTGTTGAACCACACACCTCACAACTCTTTCCATATGTTCCATCTCCTACACTGGCCTTCGTCTCCTCCTCCCACATCCCCAGCCACAAAATACAGTCGCTTCCATTCCCGGGCCTTGCCTTGCGTCCCCTCTTCTACACTGGGACCATCCGGACCCTGCCCCTCTCCACATTCCCCTCCTCCACAGAGCCTGACATGGGCTCTTCCAGGGTATGCTTGGCCCTCCCATGCCAAGCCTTCCACGGCACCGTCACCTCCATGCAGGAGGGTGTCAGGATACGGACTGAGGGACCGGATGCTGTCAGCACGAGTGTAAACCACTTGGGAAACAATTTGGCAAATCCTGGAAAACAGCATTTTTGTGTCTTACAACCCAGCACTTGGCACTCCTGGATTTATATCCTAAAGAACCTTCGCACGCACGAACCAGGAGATGGTACAAACACGCTCCAGTGAGAGCAAAAAAAAAAAAAAAAAGAAAAGAAAAGCACCCACATGTTTGTGGAAGGAATGGAAATTGTGTGTTTGTGTTTTTCCCCCATGAGACACAACAGAACAGTGGAAAGTTGGAGACAATGAATACACTGCAGGAATGTAACATCAGGACCCCAAACCAGTAGAGACAGTCATGCAAGACTCCGTACGGGACACCTTTTCCATAAAGCTCAAGAAAAGTAGTACACGGTGTGTGAGGGAGGAGAATGTGACATGTGAGGGGAAGGGCATGGGGACGATAAAGTTTACAGTCGTGGGCTCCTTGGTGCAGCGGCAGAAAAGGAGGGAGGAGGGGACACAGGTCAGGACACGGGCAGCCTGCGCATTAACGTGAAGGTGGCTCACGGCTTGCGTGTCCCACGTGTAGGTGCACGGGTGCCAGCTGAAGGGGAGAAGGGGAGGGCTGGGGCCTCGGGAATGCTGTGATCATTTGGAACCCACCGTCCGAATGGGGCCAGAGGGGACATTCATTAGATGCCTCTGGACAATCGTCTGCTGCCTGGTCAGCTGGAGCCCTTGAGTGCCCGCTATTGCGTGAATACTGGGGGACAACCATAGGACACACAGGGCCTGGGCCACGCGACAAGACCTCAGGGACCGCCACCAGACGTGACTGTATGGTGCACACGAGGAAAGGGTCTCCCCGTAAATTACTGACTGCGTAAAAACGGACTGGAGACTGGGTCACAGCCAACAGAACCGGTGAAATAAAAGCTAGTCAATAACGCACGGAGAGTCGCCCGGAAAAACACCATCGTAATGAATCTGCGAAAGCAAACCGTGTTCTCTACACTTTGGGGGAGGGAAGCCTCAACCAGAAACACAGCTCTGGGCACGCGGCGTGCGCTCGGTGGGCCCGGAAACACAGTCTCTCCTCTTCGTGGTCACACAGGTGACCTCCGAAGCAAGGCTGCTGGAGAAGAAACTGAAGAACATCCAGGTGGTAAAGAAACTTTGGGATTCGCCGCCCCACGTCCCAGGGGAAAACGGCTCGATTCGTGAAAAAGAAAAAACAAATCACCGTGTGTGAGGCCCTCCTCCTTTTCATTTTTACAAAATCTGCAATAAACCACAATTCTTAAGCTGTTTTTCATTTTTTTTATTGCTGTTAATTCAAGGAAAAAGGGTTGCATAAAATCCAATCTGTTCTAGAAATATAAGTGGCCTTTCCAGTACATAACATTTCAAATATCAAAGTATATGGTAAACATACAAATAAGGAGAAGGTAACATACCTCCTATATACAGTACAGTATTTTAAATCATAAAATAAGCTCCATAAAGTACAACTGGCAAGTGGTTCCCAACACGGCCCATACGTGGCTCATCAAAACTCTCACTTGGAACAACTCAACGGCAGCTTAGCAATTAATTTAATAATGTGGTCCAAAAATACCCAGATCAAATAAAATATATTTAATCAAAATAATTTCCTTTATGCGAACTTTCTTCTTTAAATTAAAGCTTTCATCTACCCCTTGACACCCACCCCTTTCCCTTCCCCCCGAACTCCCACCCTGAAAGTTAGTTTCAAAATGTACATTGCTGTTATAAATATAAATGCTACCCATGAAGCATTTAATGAAGCTTCTCTTTTCTTCAAGTTTTTCCTTTTATCTAGCAATCTGTTGGGCTTCTGAACCCAGACCAAGTATTTAAGTTCCTCTGCTGGGCACTGACACTGCCCCACACGACACGAATCTATCCCTTCTGCTCTGTACTGAGGAATGGGAAAACAAAACCAGCCCGACCCTGAACCCCTGACTGTACAGGGGCAGATGCTCATCGCTGTTGAATGCAGCAGTTCCAAAAATACACCCAAGGCTTCCAGATAATCTCAGTGCACTTTAGGAAATCAAAAATTACCTGGAAGCAATTTAGTACATAGATTGGCTTTAAAAAAAACTTTTTTTTTTTTTTTTTTTTGAAAACAGCAGCATTAAACTTAGTGACAGGACACAGACATGCTTACTACTGTCTGAACACACTCGGAAGCCAGTCTTTCACATTATGATCACGCAGAGTGGGAAACTTATCAAAGTGACTTTGCGACGAGAGAGACGGGTTAGGGAACGAACCTGACTTTCGCAGAAACCAGAGCTTCTGCTCGGACTGCAACAGACCACACACATCTCGAACACAACGTATCACTGCTACAGTCGGCGTGAGAAAAGAAGCAATCTTTACTCCGGTAGTGTCTCTTTAGCACGACACGGTGACAGACTACAAGAGAGATCAGCCGTCGACTTTCATCACAGACACAGACACACAGACACACACACACACACACACACACACGACACTCACACGTTTGTTCACTTTATGTCTCTCTGAAGCAACAGGCTAAAAAAGTATGACGAAGTAAAAACTTTTTTTGTTGTTTTGTTTTTTTTAAGAAAAAGCTCTTTGTCCACTTCATACATCATATTTTTTTCAGTTTCATATGGTTTTACTTCTTCCGCTCTCTTCCACTTAACTTGAATTTTGATTTGGACAACAAGCACTGCATATATGTATTTACGTGATGCTGTTTATTACATATATACACACGATTTGGGGAACTTGATTTCTCCTCTCAGATGAAGGTGAAGCACTTCACCCTGGATTTACAGGCCACAGGAAAGGGGGTGGCGGGGAGACGTGTGTCCTTTGCGGTGAAAGTGAGAAAAGCTGGGAAGAAGCAAAGTTTCTCTTTTTCAAAACCATATGACTGTCACCAGTGTTGTAAAAAAAAAAAAAAAAAGAAAAAAGGTCAAATACACAGTTTTAAAGATTCAGTAAACATTGCACACAGCAAGTATTCAGTGTAAAAAAAAAAAAAAAGCACAGCAAACATTTTCCTTTTGATAGTTTGGAGGTTTAAATTACATGTATCATACAGATAAGCCTGTTGTTGAACCAGGAGACCAGAGGCTCAAAAGCAACGCATTCTTTTTTGTTTTGGACATCAGTACAACAGAAATGAAAAACCCCAAGTGCATAGAAATCTAGGAAATGTATAGACAAAGAAACACAAACAAAATACCTTTCCTTTCCTCCCCTCCACACCCCACCATGACTCCCCAACACGTCAGGGTATTAAGCAGTCAAGCTTTACGCGTTTCAGTCTGCAGAATCCAACGTATCATTAGAAGGGGGGAGGGGAGGTGCGTATCTCAGTCTGTAAGTGCCTAAAACGGGAAAGACAGAACTGCTAAGTCACTGCTTACAACGCAATGCATCACAAACCACTACAAGATAACAAAAGGGCATGCTCGCCAGAAGGCAGCTTCCTCCGCACTACTATGGTCCCAAATGGCACACAGGATTACCTTCCAAAGTAAGAGGAAGTTTGTGCTTTAAGTCCAACCTAAAGCTAGCAAACCCAATCTTCCTTTAAAAATGCCAAATACACATTCGCACTTCAAGACTTCTTTTCTGGATGAGACTTGGCAAGACTGACAAAAGCCAAATCCAAGTGAGAGAGAACAGTCTGACGTCTACGTGGAGTTTGTGATCTTACTCCTACTTATTTAAGAACATCTTTCTTGTTCCTGGTGGCGAGAACATTAAACGGAGTTCAAGCTAACTCCCTTGCTCCCAAACCAGTGCTTAAATATTTTGTTCCTTAAAATGCATTAAGCATCTTTTTTTAAGCATCTGCTGGGAAGGGAAGGGGCAGCGTGGCGGTGGGGGGGTGGGGGGGGCGGAGTGTGCATGGGGCCAGCCGGCTGTGCATACGTGTACCACACTATAACTAACAATCATACCTGTCGGGTGACTAGAATTACTTCCCACTTCTTCCTATTTAAAAATTTCGCTTACTCTACCAAACAGGACTGTAGCTTAAAAAAAAAAAGTGCTGCAAACAAGAGATCTGCTATCATGTGACACAAATTCCCATTATATTCCTTCAAAAGTGCCTCAACGGTTCTTAGGCTCTCACTGGAAACTGAATTCCTCAACTCCCTCGCGCTGGGTGGCCCGGATCTACGCTATGTTTTCCCATTTGCCTCTGAACGATCTGTCACTGAAAGCACACCATCCGTAAGTGAGCACACACCAGCTCCTTCTGCCACAACAGGCTCCCCGCGCTCAGTGAGGTGGGGAGAAGCGGGCACACTCAAAAACAAGTCCTCTGGGAGCTCTCATGATTACCTTGTTGACTGGCCTCCATGGACGACTGCTTGCACTCCTGTGCGTAGTGCCCGCTTACACCGCAGTTGTAACATGAAACGTTCCCGTTCTTCTTGGGCCCCGAACCGCTCGTGTTGGCAACTACGTTAGGTGCTGGATACACAGGGTAGAATCTCCCAAACCCCGCCATTTGTTGCATGCCGTAGTTGGCTTGGCTCCCCATGACCGGGTCGTGCACCAGGCCGTTCGCATACGGAGTCTGAGGCAGAAAAAAAGGAAGTTGGTTTCCATTGCTCTGATGTGCTTGGTTGAGGTAGCTGCCGTTGCAGATGGATGGCAGAGTAAAGAACGACGGGACTCGGTACATTGGTCCGGGCATCGGGTTGGGATAATAGTAACTGTTCAGCTGAAGGCTGCCGTTGGTCCCGCAGCTGCACCTTCGCCCGCAAGAACCGCAAGGACCCGAGCCCATCTGCTGCGGCGGCAATACTGTCCCGTTAGCGTTCGTGTTTCCCACAGCGCTGATGTAAGACGTGCTGTCGCTCTGTGCGGTGCTGTGTGTCAAAGCGGGGCTCGGGCTGGGGGCGGGGCCTGGGGTGTGGGTGGGAACCGCGGGAGGAACCGACTGGGCCTGACTGATGCCCGCACCCGCGGACTGGGCCGACGCCGCCGCCGTGCCGAGCACGCTGGAATTCTGGCTGGGCAGCACGCCGGCAGCAAGCGGGGAGCCCGGCAAGGTGTAGGAAGCTGGTGGCTGTGCGGCCGAAAGGCCGGCTGCTGGGAGAACTACCTTCACATTGGTAGGCTGAGGGACTGTCCCAGTGTTTCCCTCGATTTGAGGCACCATTTGATTGAGTCCTACCACCTGGGATGCAGATTTTGCGATGGGGTCCGTGGTAGCCACAGGAGATCCCGGAAAACTACCTGGGCTATGGACAGGGATAAAGGCAGTGTTTGGTGATCCGATGCTCAGACTCGCGGGTGGCTGCTGCGGGATGTTAACCGGGCAACTCTCGGAGGACCCCTGTGGTGGCGGCAACTTCAGCCTCTGAATTGTCAGGTGCAGAGCAGGGGCGCTGCTGTGCGGGAGGAACGCCGACGGAAGAGGTAAAGGGGAAGCCAGTAATTCGAGGTGTTTTTCAGATTCTCCGGTAGAAGCTGTTGGCCCCAGTATTCCAACAGGGGTAGAATTCGTGGACTCCCTTATTGCAGAAATTGCAACGGGACTGGGAACAAGCATCCCTATTGTCTTGCCGTCAGCGGATTTGGGTGGAGGGACGACAACGTCAGACTTCTGGGCACCATTGTGCATGACACAGTGTAAAGCTGGCATAAAAGAAATATGCTGATACTTGGGCGCATGTAGGGGGTCTCCTAGAAGGCCTCCGCTGTCGCTTCCTAACGAAGCAATCTGAACAGGTGGCTTGACACTGACGGTCTGGTTGACAGAACCACAGCCTGTAAACCTGGTTGTTGACGGATTCCCAGAATCCTCAGAATTGCTGTCTGTGTCTAAGGAAAACAAACACAAACAGCTGTCAAAGCGGAACTCCGATCTCTTGCTAGAAATAAACTTGAACTATGTATCTAAAATGAACTCTGAAGTTTGGAAGTGGAGGAAATGTGTCCGTCGGTTACCTGACAGCCAAGAATTTTTGGCTGTCTATGGACTTCGTTTAAAAGAGAATCGGGACAAGGCGAAACCACGGAGATAATAAAAAGACCAGTGGTTGCCAGGGGTGGGGAGTTGGGGGGAGAGATGAAGCACAGGGGATTTTTAGGGCAGTGAGAACGATCTGTAGGGTATCATAATGGTAAATGTAAGTCATTATACATTCGTCCAAAGCCACCGAACGTGTAACAACCAAGAATGAATCCCTAGGTAAACAATGGGCTTTGGGTGAGAACAGTGCGTCAGTGGAGGTTCATCCTTGACAAAAGACGTATCACTTTAGTGAGTGGTGCTGATAATGGCGTAGGCTATTCATGTGGCAGAAGCATATGGGAAATCTCTGTACCTCCCTCTTTATTTTACTGTAAACCTGAAACCGCTCTAAAACAATTAAGTTTTTAATTAAAAAAAAAATCCATGGAGAGATCAGCAACAAAAAGGTTAACTGGAGGCTGAATGAAGCACAATACAAAGACTGAGATTTATTTGGTATCACCTGATTACTGAGAAAAGGACTGGATATTTTTTAACCTTCATCAATTTTAGGCAATTCATTTAATTTATATTCTGTACTCCAAACCCAAGGTCTTCACAGATGTCTCCCGTACATGACACAATTTAAAGGAGCTCAATCACAAGATTGCATTTAACCCAAATATCTAGAGGAAGGGAATGGAAGACAATGGAATAAATGCTCTTACTCTTAAATATTTCAGCGGGGAAATAAAGCCACGACTATAGTTATAAAACAAACGGTGTTAGAACACAAGAAGCAAGACAAATGTAAGAGTGCTGCCATTTCTCCAACAGCAGAACCAGTGAAGCGGCAAATACAAAATTATACTTCATACGGTGTTATTGCTGCAATCACTCTTACGCTTGTGTACAGAAATAACTGCAATCTAAACTTCCCCTGGGTTTCCTTTTGGTATAAAAAGGGCAAAAGAGAAAGTCCAGTTCACAGCATGTAAACATCATAAACCCAGATACTGCAATAATATGTATGGAAACCATGCAATTAAATATTGTGCCTATTTCAATGTCTTTTTGCTCATAAATACAGGCAGAACTGGACAATGTACTTAAAATGTTTACATTTATTAAGGTAACAGTAGCTATAGTCAGCTGTTAAAAATTTTTGAAACAATACTAAAAACAAATCATTAACAGCAGTCTTTCTCAAGAAAGATTAAACAGAACCTGCCTACTGACACAGAATGTCAACAGTGTTATTAGCTCAATTACTAGAAAGAAGAAATTCAATTTATCAGTAAGTGGTTCTAGTATAAACTTCCCTTAATAACTGAGGTGCTTCTTGCTAAACTTTTTTCAAAAAAGTATCCAAAAATTAATAACTTATCCAAGGCATTTTATCTGTAGCTGTACCATCAGAGGAATACACAGTAAAAGATAAACATTTCATGGACCCACGAACACATGGCCAACTAATCTTTGACAAAGCAGGAAAGAATATCCAATGGAATAAAGACAGTCTCTTCAGCAAATGGTGATGGGAAAATGGGATGGAGACATATAGAAGAATGAACCTGGACCATTTTCTTACACCATACACAAAAATAAACTCAAAATGGATAAAGACCTAAATGCAAGATAGGAAGCCATCAAAATCCTAGAGGACAAAGCAGGCAAAAAAAACCTCTCTGACCTCTGCTGTAGCAAATTCTTACTCAACGTATCTCCAGAGGCAAGGGAAGCAAAAGCAAAAATGAACTATTGGGACCTCATCAAGATAAAAAGCTTCTGCATGGTGAAGGAAACAATCAGCAAAACAAAAAGGCAACCGATGGAATGGGAGAAGATATTTACAAATGACATCTCAGATAAAGGGTTAGTATCCAAAATCTATGAGGAACTTATCAAACTCAACACCCAAGAAACAAATAATCCAGTGAAGAAATGGGCAAAAGACATGAATAGACACTTTTCCAAAGAAGACATCCAGATGGCAAACAGACACATGAAAAAATGTTCAACATCACTCACCATCAGGGAAATACAAATCAAAACCACAAGGAGGTACCACCTCACACCTGTCAGAATGGCTAAAATGAACTCAGGCAACAACAGATGTTGGCGAGGATGTGGAAGAAAAGGGTCTCTTTGGCACTGTTGGTGGTAGTGCAAACTGGTGCAGCTGCTCTGGAAAACAGTATGGAGGTTCCTCAACAAGTTAAAAATAGAACTACCCTACGACCCAGTAACCACACTACTAGGTATTTATCCAAAGGATGCAGGTGTGCTGTTTTGAAGGGGCACATGCACCCCAACGTGTATAGCAGCGCTATCAACAACAGCCAAGTATGGAAAGAGCCCAGATGTCCATTGACAGATGAATGGATTAAGATGTGGTGTGTGTATATATGTACATATGTATACACACACACACGCACAATGAAGTATTACTCAGCAATCAAAAGAATGGAATCTTGCCATTTGCAACAATATGGATGGAATTAGAGTGTACTGTGCTGAGTGAAATTAGCCAGAGAAAGACAAATATTGTAAGACTTCATTCCTATGTGGAATTTAAGATACAAAACAGATGAACATAAGGGAAGAGAAGCAAAAATATAAAAACAGGGAGGAGACAAAACATAAGAGACTCTTAAATATAGAGAACTGAGGGCCCTGGAGGGGTTGCAGAGGGATGGGCTAAAAGGGCAAGGGGCAATAAGGAGGACACTTGTTGGGATGAGCACTGGATGTTATATGTAGGGGATGAATCAGTGGATTCTACTCCTGAAGTCATTATTGCACTATATGCTAACTAATTTGGGACGTAAATTTAAAAAAATAAATAAATAAACATTTTTTTAAGTTCATCTATTTTTGCGAGAGAGAGAGAGAGAGAGAGAGAGAGAGAGAGAGAGAAAGAGAGCGCGCACACATGTGCACGCGCTAGCAGGGGAGGGGCAGAGTGAGGGAGACACAGGATCTGAAGCAGGCTCCAGGCTCTGAGCTGTCAGCACAGAGCCCGACGTGGGTCTCAAGTGGCAAGCTGTGAGATCATGACCTGAGCTGAAGCTGGACGCTCAACTGATTGAGCCACCCAGGTGCCCAAAAGATAAACACTTAAGTCCAAAGAAGATACAATATTTTTCAGGTGGTCAACTAAATTTCCATTTGAATTGGGCTTTCTTTAAATCTTAAGTCATAGTAAATGGCCCCATGAGTTTAAATGATGCCAAGCGGTTTTCTGAGCACTGTAAGGACTCATGTAGCAAATCAGGGATGGTCTCTCCCTTTTTTGCACTGGCTTTGAAAAGTATAAAAGTCTTGAAACAAAAGCCCATAATGACCAACAGAACAACAAAGTCACATGCTTTTTAAAGCAACCTTTTTGTGTACTCAAAATTCTAAAAATGATTAGAGTTTTTTATCACAGTGGACATCTCCCCCCTCCTGCTGGTTTTAGATATTCCAAATGATTCTTCATTTAGGGAAGGCTCATTTAGCCACTTGATAACTGAGCCTATCCTAAAAAGGGCAAGTTCCGCCATCTAAGCCACCAACTTGCCAAATCTGACAACACGAAAGGGAGGCTGCAAAGTAACCCAAGGTACAGATGCACTCCTCACAGTTCTCAAAGAGGCCAAATTGCACTATTGGCGTAAGAACCCCAGGATTACTGGTACGTCCTCCAGAATTGGGCATGGCATGTGAAATGAAACACACTGAACGCTGGTCTATTCTGGAGAAGGCATAAAAATTCTCTCATTTAACCTTCGTAATAGCTCTAGGCGGTTATTTCCTTTTTTTTTTTTTTTTTTTTTTCCCTTTCACAAGAAAACTGCAGACCAGAAGTACACTGTTGCCTCAGATTAGCAGAACTGGGGTCTGTAGAGTCACTGCACACTATGTCTGATAGGACTTCACAACAGCTGCACAGTAAAGATCGGTTTTATTTGTATGTGATGCAGGAGCACTTAGGGCCATAGCTCCCGAAGACCTGACCGGATGCTCTGACACAGAAGCTCAGGTCTCAGAAAGCTACGGTAGAAGGATGTCTACAGATCTTCAGGTGGCCCAAGAGAAATCATTCAATACCTCCTACTACCATGGGTACACCTTAGAACCAAAATGTTACTAAGCAGATGTTCATAACCAAGATGTTACCAATCAGATGTCTTTGCCATGTGTGAAGAATGACATCCCCATTCAACATACACATTTTTGAAATGTCATTTCCAGAATAGTAAGGTAAGTATCTCTGACACTCCACTCCTGCATAAAAGGAACAAGAATTCTAGCAAAAACTGTCAAAATCAACTTTTTTAGAACTCTGGAAATTAACTAAAGGCTTACAGCAATCTGAGGAGCGTTTATTCAAGAAAAACTACTGAATCTCTTAAGAAAAGTGAGCACTGTGGCATTTTAACTTGCCCTAATTCCAGCATACTTTCTCTAGCTCAGAAGTAGCCTTATAAAGGAATAGTTTTGCAACTACAGTAGCTATAAAAACTAGCAGCCTAGCAGCCACCAGAAGAAACATGGGTGGAGCTATTTAAAGCCCCATCCCCAAAAAACTGTCATTGTCTATCTAGCAGTTACAGGTCACTCTGTGTTAACAGCTGCTTACCCACAGGGCATTTGTCACAATCAATCAGCAGCAAATGTTTAACAACCTGGCTGCCTGAGGCAGCACTACCAGTTGGGACTAACAAGAGACTGACCAAAAACCTTAAAAGGAAACACTGAAGAATGAGACGTCCGCAGGGAGCTTTGAAAAGCTTGCACATATTCTTGAAAATCTAGAAGGCCATGTTTAATGGCTTAATGTCAGGGCTGTTTACACACAGCCATTAATGTCGAGGGCTGTATGTAAACCCAGGAAAGCACTGAGAAAGCACTACAGTCTCACTTTTGGCCAACTCTGATCTTCTATTTGAGGAAGAAGTGAAGACCTAAGACGTACAGAAAACAAATAGCAAAATGGCAGATGTGAATCCTACGTTATCAGTAATGACAGTAAAATTAAAGGGATTAAACACTCCAATCAAATGGCAGAGATGGGCAGCATGGCTACAAAGCCATAATCCAACTCTATGCTGTTGTATCCTAAGAGAGACACACTTTAGATTCAAAGACATAAACAGCCTTAAAGTGAAAGGACAGAAAGGGGCGCCTGGTGGCTCAGTTGGTTAAGCGTCTGATTCTTGGGTTTCAGCTCAGGATCTCAACAGTTCATGAGTTGGAGCCCTACGTTGGGCTCTGAGCCAATAGCGGGGAGCCTGCTTGGGATTTCTCTCTCCCTCGCAATAAATAAACAAACAAATAAACATAAAAAATTTTAAAACACACGTGAAAGGATGGAAAAAGTAGTGCCCTACAAACAATACCCAAAAGAGAGCTGGAGTGGCTCTATTATTGTCAGATAAAATAGACTTTCGGCCAAAAACAGTTACTAGAGACAAAAAAAAGAGTATTTTATAATGACAAAAGAATCAATCCATCAGAAGATAGGAAACTTATAAATATGTACCTCTAGCAACATACACATTTTCAATCTTTCTATACTGGTAAACTACTTTATTATGACTCTTTTCTTTCTACTTAATTTCATATGCAGTGAAATAAGCTTAAAAAAAATCAACACTGCTAGGAACTTCCAAGTCAGTGGTCATTAAGGCACCCTTTATACCAATTAAATTTAAAATTAATAATGACAGTTATAGGAGTATAAAATTACTTATGTTTGACAGATTTTAAGAGACAACACACATTTCCCTCCACCATCCCCATATCCCTTCCAAAGAGCAAACCTCTGTCTTTTTCTTCTTCGCTTTCAAAGCTTTCTCTTCCATCATGTCGTGGGCTAGAGGGAGAACTGTAACTCTCTGAAGAGGTTTCTCCACATGTGTCATGTCCAGATCCAATGTCCAAATTCACATCTAAAAATAACAATTCTATTCTTAAAAAATCATGTTAAGTATATTAATTTCTGAATTGAACCATTAGAATCAGCTATAGCCGGGGCGCCTGGGTGGCTCAGTCGGTTAAGCGTCCAGCTTCGGCTCAGGTCATGAACTCACAGCTCGTTGAGTTCGAGCCCCGCATCGGGCTCTGTGCTGACAGCTCAGAGCCTAGAGCCTGCTTGGGATTCTGTGTCTCCCTCTCTCTGCCCCTCCCCGACTCATGCTCTGTCTCTGTGTCTCTCTCAAAAATAAACATTAAAAACAAGAAAAAAGAAAAGAATTAGTTATAGCTGTAAAAAGTTTTTTCTTTTAGTTTTTCTATAATCACCTAAAAAGCTGGGCCTTGAGGTAAAAATTCATTATTACAACACAATTTTAATTGAAAATAACTGAATAACAAGTACATTCTTAAGACAAAGGCACAGGGACAAGTCAATCTTACGGACTTTAAAAAAATCAGAGTTAAAGTTCATCACAGGGTCTGCTCAGTAGGAGCACACGGAGCCATTTTCTGAGTCTAGACATTTTAACTCCTCAGAGCTTGTTGGAAAATTCATTCTTTATCAGAACTCAGGAACAGAACTGACTGCCGGAATGTTTATTTGGTCGAATCACTATGCCTGAGTATTTGAAACAGAGGAAGATGCTCCCCATCTGGTAGACTGATTAGTGCCCCGAGTTCCGCCCAGAGGCCAACATGGGGTGGGGCGGGGGCTGTGGTGCAGATCGGCCCCGACCAATCAGCTGTTTCTGTTCGGGGCCCAGAGACAAGATTACTGGTACACCTAGTACTGGACACTCCTGCACTGGCCCAAACTTAGGTCACTGTTCTATTCGTTCCAGTAAACCCAGCTGAGCCAGCAGCGATTCTGCCTCACAGCAAGCACCCAACACACGTTTAGGACAGAAATCCCCACAGAAGGAATTCTGGAGAGATTTCAGGACTAGAGATGAGTGAGCCGCTTCTTCGGCAACCTGGCAGAATCAATAAAAGGTAATCACTTGGACAAAATAGGTGTGAGAAAAAAGATGTGATTTGTGTAATACGCAAATTAGTTGACTACTCTGTGTCTTTTAAAGGCATTAAATTATAAGGAGGTTAGTACTGTTAAAGATGACCCACCACTCAAATGGTAAATCAATATTAAAGAATAAAGTCATTAAGAATGCAGATGATGCGGAATCCCTTTGGGTAATAAAATGCCAAACTGCCAAGGGAAAACTGCACAAGATCTCATGAGGCTGTACCGTGTGGCAGAGGAGCGACTTGGACAAGAAATAATTTTACAGAAAAGTCATCTGGAGTACACTTACACACGGTAATAGGTTCTGAATTTCCAGTCACAACATGACTGAGGAAAGGGACGCAAGTGAATGTCAACGGCACCTGAGGACAATCTAATGTGCCACGGTGGCCAAAAAGCCTGGCGTTAACTGGACTACTAAAAATGAAACCTCTCAAACTGTGGCATACATGCAAACTGTTCATGTAAGTATTTCAACCAGCATAATGAACAAAATGAACAATTCAGTGAAGAGAATCAAAGATTCAATGACAATCTCAAGCCAGAAATGATGGGCTGACAGGGAGCCCCTGGGGGGAGGGTGAGCTGAGATCTATCTGCTCACTACAACTCAGACAGTGAAACTACAGTGGAGTTGTTGAAACTTCAAGGAGCTAAGTTTCAGACTAGGTTTAAAAAAAAAAAAGCAGCTATTTCTCAAAATCACAGTTTACAGAATGATTTACTCTCGATTATATTAGCCAGTAAATACTCTCATCACCAAATTGCCAATATAATAATTTGCAGTTTTCAAAGAACTAAATACATAAATCTAAACCTATACTAAACAGAATTTTCTTTTTGATCACCTGGAAGGTGCAGAGTCTTTGGAATTTTTATCATCAGAAATCATTATTATGTGACCCTATGGAGTCAGAGTGTGGAAGGGGAGCATGAAACAATTATGCCAAAGGATGTTTCACGCACCGTCCTTTTCTTTTTCTAAGTTTATTTATTTTGAGAGAAAGAGAAACAGAGCACATGAGCAGGAAAGGGGCAGACAGAGAGGGAGAGGGTGAATCTCAAGCAGGCTCTGCGCTGTCAGCACAGAGCCCGGCGTGGGGCTCGAACTCATGAACCACAAGATCGTGACCTGAGCTGAAGTCAAGAGCCGGACACTTAACTGACTGAGCCACCCAGGCGCCCCCCCCCACACTCTCCTTTTAAATAGAAGCATAAACCTTTTTGTTTATTATCACGTCTCAAAGAGTAAAAGGTTGTGCATGTTATTAAGAAGACAAAAAGCAAAACCTTACAATATTAAACACTATTCTAACAATAAAAATCCTGGTTATTAGTATTTATGAACAAAGAGAAGTCGGGTAGACTTAAGAACCATTTAGATACATGAGATGACAGAAACACAGTGGGTTATTATAGGAAGCTGGAGACTCTGAAGTCACTGAAATCTGTCATAAGAATTACTGAGAGGTCAACCATCTCACTGCCCCCAAACTTCTTGGTGCCACAATCAGCAACAGACGAATGGGGTGGAAGAAACACAGGCGATGCAGTGGGAAAAAGTTCTTAATAATGCAGATGAAGTAAAGCACACATCGTTTTAGCAGAGAAACTTAAAGCTTGAGGTTTTAAAAACAAACACAATGCAAAGAAAACAGATGACAAAGAGCAAGCACTGCCACCGTTTTTCGGGGACACAACATGAAGGGAGGCAGTGAGGGACTTTTGGTCCCTTCTGTGTTTTTAGAATTTTCAACAATATAAATGTCTTATTACTGATAATAGAAGTTAAATTTTAAAGTTAAAACTAAGACCCAGACAACCTACCAATCAGAAGGATATGACATTTTTAACTCCAATACACTATCTACTACTTTATGACACGTAGGATTTGTTCCACAAAGAAACAAAACCTTAAATATATCTTACGTTTACTGAATGCTTAAAGGTAATTCCTTCTTTATAACCTAATATTTCCAAAGGAAATTAATCAACAGAGGTTTTTGTTGTTGTTGTTGTTGTTGTTGTTTTAAATTGGAGTCAGCAAACATCTGAGTTACATCTGGTATCAATGCAAAGCTGTACAAAGTATATTTTATTTATAGTCACACTTCATGACAAAGAATAAGGTTTATCTTAATAAAAAATCCTGAGGTTGTATTTTCAGAGTATTGGAAAATAAAGAGAAAAAGGAATTGGAGTTTGGGATGCTATTTATAAGCTCTTAATAACCTACAAGTGTATGTTTTCTTCTAACTTAGAATAAGGAAAAGAACTAAATTACTGAACATCTATGTGCTCAGCACTAGTTAAGTGCTTTTCAGATGTTGCCATATTTAATGCTTACAATCCAGGGCGGGAGGTTATTAGTCCTGTCTCTGAAATGAGAGAAATTAGGCTGCAGAGAGGCCACACATTTATGAAACTGGAGGACAAGACTCAAACCCACATTTGTCTACGATCAAAGTCCATGGAACTTCTCTGCAAGTATGAGGCTAAAGAGGATAGAAGACTTGTGTGCTTCTTCAGTGAGCAGGAGTTCCCAAATCACATGAGGGACGAGAGACAGAGCGATCTTCTGAGGGTGGGATACGTTTGACAGAAATTTCAACTGGGGAATGATCCGATTTAGGATGTGACCTAGGAGACAAATATGCGGGCAGTGTAGGAAGTGAGCTGGAAGGAGGAAGAACAGAGACAGGGAGATCTGCCACAAGTAATTTTCAACCATCCGCCGACAGAGACCTTTTGCCATTCTTATTTTAGCTTTTTTCCTCCTCCTTTTAGCTGCCACCACCACCACAGGAAACCTCAAAGATAGTTAAGTGTTACAATATACTCATAAACGACGTGTTTTTTCCCCCCATGTCATTTTTTCCCCAAGGACAGTTCAGTTAGTTAATTCAGTAAGTTGGCCAGCTGATTTTAGAGGAAAAATGTAACCATATTTCCTGTATCAATATTCAATCTCTGTGAATAAGTACCTGGTTTTAAAAACACACTCCATTAAAAAATATATATATTCTGGTTATTTATGTTGTATCATCACAACTGAATGTACTAATACTTGCATAAAATTTAAATAAAAAAAAATCCTTAATTTGTGAAATCAGTCCAATCAACAAATGTGGGAGGTACACACATGAACAAAACATACTCCTAGGGGTCTAGGGCCTTTTATTCTCTTTTGTCTTTGCTATTAATGGTACACATAACACAGAAAAGTTATTAATGAACCAGCAGAAAGGACACTTCTCAAATGAATACAAAACCTGAAAATAAAGAAAACTTAAAAGCAGGTAAATGGAAACTATACAAATCTAGTACAATAAAAATCTGAGTGTCTGCATTCCCCTAGAACTCCGTAAAAGCCCACAAAGGACAGTCATTAAAACATGAAAACGTCAACAAGATTCTAAAAACGACTTTACACAAGGACAGGGACAGGCTTCCATGAGGGCTGAAAGGATCCCCCACGTGCTCGGACCTGTGCTCTGGAGCAGGGACAGGCCCGAGAAGTGGACAAGTGAGGAGCCCGTGGCCTGCAGAGGAAGGAAACGGTGGGGAAGCACAACCGTGGCAAAGGAAAGGTTCACCTCTATGGCTGCTTCCGACTTCCTAAATCAGTTCCATTAATACTTCAGAATGGTTTAATTCAGAACCTGCTATTCCCGTCCGTGCAAGGTTAGCAGTATAATTTCAGGATCAGACACCACAGCTCAACAGCTACTAAAACAGGTATCATGCCAAATACATGTAGGTGATGGGTATTTGAAAGAAAAACAAACTTTCTTACCTTTCACAGAACCACCATGGGCATGCTGGGAAGTTGAGAGTCTGATACCATTTATTCTACTATTCAATCTGTTGTCAGTTTTCTTAATTTTCTCCCTAAACCCAAAATATACATGTTACTGACATTTTTTTATAAGGCTCTCTAGAGAACACAATAAATAGTATTACTAAAATTCTGTTTTTTATAGTAAAAAAACATTTTTTTTTATTTTTTATGTTTTATTTTTGAGACAGAGAGAGACAGAGCATGAACGGGGGAGGGGCAGAGAGAGAGGGAGACACAGAATCGGAAACAGGCTCCAGGCTCTGAGCCATCAGCCCAGAGCCTGACGCGGGGCTCGAACTCATGGACTGTGAGATCGTGACCCGAGCCGAAGTTGGACGCTCAACCGACTGAGCCACCCAGGCGCCCCTAAAAAAATTTTTAGTAAGGTATAATCTAATTTTTTTTTTTCAACGTTTATTTATTTTTGGGACAGAGAGAGACAGAGCATGAACGGGGGAGGGGCAGAGAGAGAGGGAGACACAGAATCGGAAACAGGCTCCAGGCTCTGAGCCATCAGCCCAGAGCCCGACGCGGGGCTCGAACTCACGGACTGCGAGATCGTGACCTGGCTGAAGTCGGACGCTTAACCGACTGCACCACCCAGGCGCCCCTAGTAAGGTATAATCTAAATGCAAGATTCGCCCTTTAGTGTACGGTTCGGAGAGTTTTGTCCCTCCAAACTGAATATATTTTGACAATAGCTTTATTTTGATCATCTGCGTTTGCTGACTGTTTTGAATTAAAAAAATTAGGCCTAGAAATAAAAATGTAATGAAAATACTATTTATTCTACATAAACAAAACATGCCCATAGTCAAAGCCTACATGTTGCCTTTCTTACCAATTCCTATTACTGGAAACATGAAATTGAACCTACTTTTCTATTTGTGGCTTTCCTTTCTTCTTATTTATTGAAGATAAGCTTCGTTTTTCAGTTGAATGCTAATGGGAAGAATAAAAAGAAATCAGACTAAAACTAACCCACACTCATGTAGATATCCTTCTATTCTCCTATCAAACAGTAAAATGACACACTCCCAGTAATATATTGTGAACAAATTCTGATTTCTAACCTATTTCTTGAAGATACCTACCTGAACCACTAAAATTTGCACATTCTCTGATACTCAATATTAATCTAAGAAAAATACCTATTTTTGAATTTTGCTTTTAAAATGGCCCCGTATTCTTTCTTCTGAGCACAAAATAAAACATACAAATAACTGGCATTTGCTTACACGTTCAACAGTGTTCTTCTGAAGTACAACACAGTTTTATCAACTTTAAGAAGAGAAGGTGTAGGCGCTGAAGTAGAGACAGTAAAGGTATAATTGAATGGACTCTGAAAACAGGCCATTAAGTATGACTAAGGTAACATACAACTTCTCAAAACATTTCGTTTGTAAAACCACATTCCAGTAGAGGTTGACATTTGGAGCTGAGTGCCGACCAGAAATAAACATCAGTTAACAAATACATTTTCTGAAAAGAAGGTGGCTCTCTCCATAGCCTCACCAGTAAGCCTTCCCCTGCATCTACGGTGCTTGCGAGCATTCTGCGCTCTGATTACACCAACTCTGGAGAAAGCAAATATTTCCTAATTACATTCCTAAATTACAATGTAATTTCCTAATTACATTACATTACATCCAACTTCTCATGAGGGACGGTCAGGCTCAAAATTCACAACACCAACAGCAAGATAGTGACTGAAATGTGAATAATTCTTCCAAAAGCAAAAAATCTGGCAGAACCATTTGATGTATCCCTAGTTAGAATAAACATTATAAGATTCTCATTAAAATGTACTCCTTTTCTGAGCAATAAAGGCAATCTCAAGATATTTTTTCAGGTGTCAGAAGAGTTTAGACCATATATTCCAATTAAGTTGAAAGTCTGACAGCTATACTATCTGACATAATGATACTTAAGAGAACTCAACTCTTGTAGAGCAGCAATGCATGGAGACAAGAACAAAACCCTCCAATACCTGGTCAGCTAAGGCCACACAGTGCTCCGGGTGCTGAACGGCGGGGCAGCTCTGCTTTCTCCAATCCACAATTCCGTTCTGTTCAGAATACTGCACGGTGAGCCCATCCAACGGAGAACAACTTGTACCAATGGTGCTATCAGAAGAAGTTTGTAAGGTGTGAAAATCTGTCCTCAGTACTCAAACGTATACTGTCTCATATAACGAAGAAGCTATAGTAACCCTTTGTTCAGTGTATGTATGTGTGTGTATGTTTTTTAAAGAATGCCTAGTGATATCTCTAAGAAAAAAAAGGATGCTATGAGAATAAATGATCACACAGCTATCTTATCTAATAAATAACACCTGTCTCTAAGGAAATCAGTAACAAGTGTAAGTTGTCTTCAGACACTATATATGGTCATCCTGTGCCACTCACAGCTGGAGTGTAACCCCGATCTTGAGAGGATAGCTAAGTACTGTGTATATATCTAAGGCATGTCAAAGGACAGGGCAATGTGACTGAAAAACAGAAGAAACAGACATCGGAAACAGACTCCAGAAGAATCCAGTGACAGAAGTTACTGGACATGGCCTTTAAAATAACAGTGTTTAATAGGTCAGTGACTACAAGAAGATGGGAAATTCGGGGAATGTCCCGAGAAATACAAACAAGAACCACACTTAAATTCTGGAACTGTAAAAGAAACTGAAATTAAGAACTCAACGGATAGAGTGGCTCAGTCGGTTGAGCGTCCGACTTCAGCTCAGGTCATGATTTCACGGTTCTTGAGTTCGAGCCCCGCATCAGGCTCTGTGCTGACAGCTCAGAGCCTGGAGCCTGCTTCCGATTCTGTGTCTCCCTCTCTCTCTGACCCTCCCCTGCTTACGCTCTGTCTCTCAAAAAGGAATAAACATTAAAAAAAAAAAAATTAAAGAACTCAATGGATAGAAGCAGACACACAAAGTCAGTAAGGAGGAACTTTGGCCAGAAGAAACTAGACTGAAGCTGGAGAAGAAGAAAATACAGAGAACACAGAAAAGCTTAGGAGACACACAGGGCCTGGTGGAAAGTCTAACACACGAAGTACCCCAAGTCTCAGAAGAGAAAACAAGAGAATCAGGTGGAAGCAGTATCTGAAAAGGTAGTGGCCTGGTCTTCTCTAAAATCAAAAGGTATCAGGCTTCAGGCTTAAGAAGTGAAATTCACTCAAAGACAGCCACAAACAGTATCTTAGAAAAGTGCTCAAAACCAGATGAGAAAATCTTAAAAAGCAATCAGGTTGTGAAAAGCACATCCACTTCCAAAGAGCAACAAGGCTGAAACAATGAATGCCAGCTGTCTTTGTTAGTTCTCCCCAGAAGGAGAATCTGGGGCGGCATGGTTGATAGGGGAGGTGAGCTCAGGAAGCAAAACAAAAAGTGTGCAGAATGAAAGAGGAAAAGAGGAAAAACCAACTTGTAAGGGTCCATTACTTGTAAGGTTGCCAACATAACAACAGAGGCTCAAACCAGCTGGGACCTCCCAGAATTATCTATCCAAAGGACAGGAAGCTGGAGCCCCCCCATCAGTTGAGTGCTGACCCCCTGGGCAAATTAACTTGCATTTCTGGACTATGCTGGTCTGAGTGCCAACCAGGTCCCCAGAATCAGCCAGGGCCCCGAGGCAGAAGGTGGAAAGTCTTACAGCTTGGGTGGGACAGCGGAAACTTGAAGAGGGTCCTAGAGCCGGGCTGAGGCTATCATGCGAGGGACCAAAGGCATTAAACAGGAAGACAGTAAAAACCTGACTTTCAAAGCACTTGCAGAAAGTCACTGCCAACCTAGAATCCTACATCCAGGAAAAGTGCAGGCAAAATAAACATTTTTCTTTCCCCCAGGTAAAAACAAAGTAAATGCATCAATGGCAGACAGAGCTACAGGAACTACTGCAGTCCTTCAGCAGGAAGGAAACAATCATGGACGGACGCTAAGACACATGGGAAAGAATGAAGGCAGTGGAACGGCAGAATCCAAGTGACAGGTGAAGGTAGGTTTCACAAGGTCTAAACTACAGGGAGAATAACGTACAGGACAACCACAATTTGTAAGGTGGGAGGGGTAAGTGAAATAACAGCGAATAAAGGTCCTCACAGGGGAAGTGCTGCAAGCACCATTAGTACCAGACCTTAGAGAGTCCAAGATGTAGAATACAATCTCATGACCCCTCGTTACCACTAGAAGAATCGAAAACATCACCTAACTCTCAAAGTTAACAGAACGGAAAAACAGAATAAAACCACCTTACAGCAAGAAAGGAAAGAAAAGGAAGATGACACAGAAAAGGCTGGACAAATAGCAAGCAAACGGTAAAACAGCAGACTTCTAGGCAAACGTCTCAGTGATTAAAGTAAATGTGACACAGTGAATTACAAACGTACAAAGACATTGTTTTAGGAATTAGATACGTACTTCACAAGGGGACTCTTGCCGGTGTGTTTCTTGTGGATTATGGTGTGCTGTAACACATCTACGGTAGAGGAAGAAACGATTATTATACCAGATGCTGCTGCCAAAAATCCAAGAGGATGACGCAACTAATTTATGTGACGGTGACAGGATCACCAGACCATGCAGAACGCTTCTAAGCACTTTTCACAGAAAACTCTTTAAAGGAGCAACTTTTCAAAAACACGCTACAGTACTACTGTAATGTAAACGATTTTCTTAACATTTTCTTTTGTCTCGCTTACTTTATTATAAGAATACAGTATCATAATACATCTGAAATACAAACTATGTGTTAACTGTTTACAGTTTTGGTAAGGCTTCTGATCAAACAGCAAGCTAGTAATAGTTACGTTCTGGGGGAGTCAGAAATTATACATGGATTTTCGACCGCAAGGGGGGCAGCGCCCCTTACCGCTCTGTTCAAGGGTCAACTATATTTGCCTCTTTTCATTAAGAAACAAAATATATCACAGAAACATCTGAAGGCCTTTCTCCATTCCACTTGACTTCCTCCCTCTACAGAGATAAACTAGCTGAAGTATTCTACTGCGTGTTTTTATTAAGATTTACCGCACCCGGGTGATACCCAGGGATTTGCTATTACACACAAGGCTGCTGTGAGGACTTCAGTCTCCATCCCCTGAACACACGGACAACAATTTTCATAGCAGCAGAAGTGCTGGGCGGTGGCATGAAATTAATTACTTCCAACCTCACTACACAGTGTCAAATTTCTGTCCAAATGAGTTTTACCAATTTATGTTCCCATCCACAGTGGATCAGAGCTCCCATTACTTCATACCCCTGGTAATGTCAGACTTGAAAATGCTTTACCAATTCGGGGAGCGTGAAATGATATCTCGTGTTTTTTACAGTGTGCATTTTTCAGACTACTCGTGAGGCTAAACACTGCTTCATTGCCATTCATATTTCCTCTTCCATGAATTAACTATCTTTATCTTTTGTCCTTACTGTCAATTAGACTGATGCTCTGAGTTTTTGGACGAAGATTTCTATTGTCTGGGTATAGTCTTTCTTCAACTGTGAATAGCCTGTAAATATCTTCTAACTGCCTGTTTTTTGGTTACAAGTTCAGTTTTATTTTAGAAAAAAGATCTCCACCACGGTCACGTTCTGCTTTGTCAAGAAAGCCTTCTTGTCCCAGGTTATTAACATTTAAGAGTTCAGTTTTACATTTTATATACTACATTAAGTTTATATGTACTTATCTTTTGTTACTTACTTGAAATTTTTGTGCATGATGTAAGTAGGGATCTAATTATATAATATTTTTTCAACTGGAAAGCCAGCCAACATCATTTATTGAATAGTCTATTTTTTCCTCACTTATTTATAATGCCACCTGTCACATTCCAAGTTTCCATATGTCTGTTTCTTGGCTCCTTAATCTGTTCTAATGGTCTGCCTATCCTTGTGCCTATATCAGGCAAAATGACTTATTCCAGTGAATCCACACTTACCTTCTTCTTGACTTGAAGCTTCTGAGCTGTCTTCCTTTAAGTGTTCTAATATTTTAGAAGTCTTCAGAGAGGACTGTAAGTTATCTGCAGGAAGTATTCAATACCAGTTAACGTTTTTAGGAAAAAGGTAATAAAGAAAACACACAGAATGATTCCTTCTGTCCCAAGAAGAGGAGAGTGGTGAGTCAGTGGTAAAGAGAACATTTCTACTAGTTAGGACCTTTACAACACCAAGGTGACACAGCATAGAACACTGGACTGGGAGTGGGGACCCTGAATCAGGGAGCCTGCTCTCCCCATGAAAACCACAGGTCTGGAGCAAGGGGCTTCACCTCCGCCAGCCCCAGGGGCTCACGCGCAATAGGAGGGGATGCACTAGATTAGTGCTTCTCAGACATCGGTGGTGTGGGAAGGCTTTTCAAATTTCTAATGTGTTGTGAAGCATTCCTTTTATAAAATATAAGCAGGTGTGGCAATGTCCAACTGCTACAAAGCCTCTCAAGTGTCCACCGTGAGTTTCTATTCTATTACAGAGCAGTGGCCCACGGGGCACATTCTGAAAGCCCCGGACTCGTCCTCAGGTCAAGTGCAGACTGGTGGGGTTCCAGACCGCGATATGCTGAAGTCATCTAGGAGTTAACATTTGTTTTCTCAAGTGTCAGGACACAGACTAAGTACTACTGTCTATCCCTGGGGACAAAAGGTAGAGCTGTCATTTTTTTCAAAAAAGTGCAAATGAACTTTGACAACAGTGTGTTCCCTGGTGAAACAATGTGGACATCCTGACCACATTCTCCACACTCCCAAAACATGTCCTTTAATACATTTTAATTTTGCAACAATTTGAGGTCTTCCAATGTACTACTCCCTTTAGCACCATGCATGTAATTTAAATACTGTAAAGCTCTCGTGATGAGTTTTCTCTTATTTATATATGCACTACTCACTTGGGCCAGTTTTCCTGGGTCGCCTGTTAAAATCGGAATTAAAAGTTTAACTTTGTGTTTTCGGCATGTGTTAAACAAACGCTATTTATAGATACTCCTTAAAAAGTACTTCCACTCGGTTCAAGCAGAAGAAAGCACTGACTGTTAGATCTATACAGCTCCAGGGTGATTTGGATTCTCTTTAAAAAACAACCAGCTACTGTCACTGTTCAGACAGAAATTTAACCGTGGAGTCACTCATCTCGTCTCATCAACTAGTCATCAAGAATCTCCCACCCTCACCCCCGCCCCCCACACACACACATACACACGAGAGAGAGAGAAACTTTAAAAGTTAACCCGTTATCATATCCAATCATATTACTTTTTCTAAATTCTCTTTCTTCCACCTCAAAATGGGCAAATATGCATTTTCTTTCCTCTTTAGGTACAAGAAAATAGGACTTTGTTGATAGCAGAAGGAAAGGTTAAAAAAATAAACAGCCACTTGCCATAATGGCTGTGCTTTAAGTTAGCACAGTCTCCTAAAGCCCACATCAATGTTCCTGGCAAAATATTTGTTTAAAAAGGCAGCTGAGATAGATGTGCATAGAAGCACACATAAGGCTGACTGTGAGGAAGGATGAAACATGAGGGCAAAAGCAACTTACAGGAACAGAAGGAAAAAAATGGGGGAAATCTTCAGGAGGTAATATTTCAGCTGGGTCTTAAAACAGGTGTGATTTTAACAGGCTGTGCCAAAAGGAAGGACATTTAAAAGTTCAGGTGCAGAATGAGCCAAGACACTGGGACAGGAAATGGCAGGTATACTGAGTAGATGCCAAGCCTTCAAGCAGCCAGAGCCTGAGAGACTAGCAATGAGGCACAAGGAGGCTCACGGCAGGGCTTGAATTTCAAATCAAACTTTTAAGGTTTTGAAGAGGGGATTAACCAACTGATCCCTGAGGTAATCCTGGCGTAGGTTAAAGTCAAGTGAGAAACCAGAACCGGAGACATGAGTGAGGAGGCTTTGTGCAAGGTGTGCATGGAAGAAAGGCTTAACAGCCCACAACGGACTGGTAAGGAGGGGCAGAAAGGAAGGCACCCTGTCCGGTGTGGCTTGGCCTGTAAATGACTGAATGCGAAGAGGAAAAGTGGAAAGAGTAACGCCCGGTTTCCAGCCAGGGAGGCTGCGGAGGTCACTACGGGAACACGGGAACACGGGACCCGGGAGGAAAGGCAGATTCTAAGAGGTGACACCCCCCGTGCCCGGCAGGGCAGCACCTCCGCAGCCTGTACACCAGGTGACAAGGCCCTGGAGGACCCAGTATGTCCACGAGATGGAGACAGCTGGCCTTTCCCTTGCAATCAGTCTGTTTTGTGACTTTAGCTTTGACACACTATTTTCTGTAAAACTGCAATGTCAATTTCACTGAAAACTACACGTTTCTTAATCGTAGGCCGCTATTCCTCAACTGCCAGCCCCATACAAGGCAGCACAGTGAAACAGGAACGCTAAGCAAGAACACATCCCATTTCTAGAGAGGAGAAGACGCTTACTGAGGCTGTGTAGAGGGTCTGGTGATATGGACTGAAAGAAGCTGTGCACTTTCTGACTCTGTAGAAAAGCTTGGGATGAAGTTGAAAATAGCTGCCTGCACATAAAAGAAAAGAGAGGTGTTAATTTCACGTAATATAAACCCACAAGAGTCTCAGTTTAGACTGTAAGGCAAATTTATGTGGCAGTTTAATTCAGTATTATTAAGTATATTGGGGGCGCTTGGGCAGCTCACTCGGTTAAGCGTCCGACTCTTGGTTTTGGCTCAGGTTATGATCTCACGGTTCGTGAGTTCGAGCCCCAAGCGCTCTAAGCTGACAGCGCAGGGCCTGCTTGGGATTCTCTCTCCCCCTCTCTGCCCCTCCCTTGCTTGCATGTGTGCGTGCGCTCTCTCAAAATAAACAAACAAACAAAAAATACTTTTTTCTGAGGAAAAGAATATTATTTTCTAATGTATTTCCCATAGGAAGAAGTGAATAAAAGTTAAACTTATTTGCAAAAATCTGGTAAATGGGCTTATTTTTAATTTTCTATAATCTAGTGGCATGGTTTCACTTCTGGCAATAAAAAAAAAAAAAAAAAAAAAGTTATTTCAGCCTTTTGTCCAAGTGGCCCAATAGCTATCTTTCTGCCAGATAAGAACTGCAAAATTCCTTTACTCTTCTTCACAGGTGTTCCTTTTCATCACATGGCTGTACATGGAGGAGCCTTCCCACACTCTGAACCTAAGAGCTGGGGTGCTAGGAGTCCTGGAAACTATGGAATGCAGTGTCTGGTCAGACAAGTATTACTACATCCCAAGGCCTGACTAGCTGATGATTCACTCCGCTGTGTATCCTTCCCATGATTCTAAGCTGTTATCTTTGAAAATCAGCTTTCCTCACCTTTTACTAGTGTAATTAAAAGATTCAAACTCAAGTCTTCTCTACAAAACGGACCTTGCAATAAGGGATATAGTTACATCACAGAAACTAATGGAAAGTTTCCTCAAGGATCTGGATACCAGCTCCACCACATAAAAGCTGATCTACTCTAAAGAAGTTACTTAGCCTTCGAGCGTCATTTTCCTCATAGGGAATACTACTAGTTCATCAAGGTTATGACACTCACGCAGTACACAAAGCCGTCACCCTACTCAACATACAAATCCACTTCCATTACTTTTGAACACTTTAAATACTCATTTAAAATCCTTAAATTTCTCCCCAAGGTTCCTGACCTGTCATTCAGATTAACTGTCAAGTCATTAAATACCTTATCAAGAGATGACCCTTACAGACCAAAGTCACCTTGTACATTAGGCAAAACTGCTTCTTGGTATGCAGATGTGGAAATAAATATTCAATAGGAAGACAAACGAGAAACGACGAGATGGAAGACAAACGAAGTGAGGAGCTGATCTAAATCCCCAAGTCTGCACACATTATTTGAGACTGGGGACCGAGACCTGAGGGCAGTGGTAGAACCTATGACCCATTTACTTTCACAAACCAAATGGTCCAAAGACAGACAGACACACCTTTAATTCAAGACTTGAGTCCCGAGAGACAGCTTGGACACCGACTACCAGTCCAAAAATCAACCGCATGTCTGCTGTGGGAACACGGTGCTGTACATTTAAGCCAAACCGGAGAGAAAGGCACAGGCTTGAAGTCAGAATACAGACTAAAGTCAAGGTTCAGCAACGTATAACCACAAGACAGCAATTACACCTATGTTTGTTTCCAAATCTAACTGGCTAGAAGCTAACATATTAAATTAGAAAAACAAGATTATATACGGACACGACAGAAATTACCCAATCCCAATGTACATTTCAGTGGCATATTTTCATTTTCCTAACATACAGTGTATCTGGAATGGTATTTATGCAGTGTCCTGTGCCAACCCAATCTCTACTTCTCTTATAAACTCATTTCCTATTTCTCACTTACAATTCCCCCTTCCTTTATCATCGCTACCTTTCTTAAATCACATGAATGATAATCATCCTAATCTAAAATTCACAAATTCACAAACTGAGAATGAGGTGCCCTGACAGCCTATCAATAATGCTGTTGAGACTACAAGCTAGCCACAGAAATCAAAACATTTTTAAGGGAAATATTAGACAATAAGCCATTTTTAAAAATAAAATTTTTGAAGAGGAAAATCTTTCCAAGCAGGATATAAAACTCTGAAACCATTAGAAAAAAGATTGATAAATCTGACTAAAAAAAATTAAACTGTCTACACGGTCAAGAAGTAGCAACAAACGGGTCCTTTAACAAATAACTCTTACAAATCAGCAAGACCAATAAAAAGTGAGGAGGACTGAAAAAACCATTCACAAGCAAGTGCACATACAGACTAAATACAGACTCAACTACAGACTAAAATGAGAAAGTCTTCCTCTCTGAGACTAGCAAAGATGAGAGATTGAGAGTGTATGTCTGCTGTGTGGTTGTAGAGATACAAACATAAGGAAGGCTTCTGGGGTGTAGAGCATTGCTACCTCCTTAGAATTTAGAAACATCACTTATTTAAAAATGTATAACTTATGACCAACTTCAATTCTAGAAATTTCTCTTACAGATAAATGTATCAAATGTATCAAATATGTGGACATTCCCTGTAATACTGGTTGTAGCAGTTTAAAAATATTCAGACTCCAAATGGCCATAAAACATAATGATTAGTTATGATACAACTAAAAATAGATTATGTAGCAAATAAAAAGGCAGCAGTCTTTTTACATGTACCACTGTGTACATGTATGTATATTTAATGAAAAGATTAAGTGGCAGAAAAGTCTGTATAGGATAATTCAATGTGCACAGTGTAGGACATATACACAAATACATAAAATCAAAGTCATGTACGTGCACAGAAAATTTCTGAAAAGTTATGGAAGATTTTTAATGAAGGTTATTTCTAGTGACCAAATTTGGAGAAAGGGCAATTTGAGACTTTTGGCATCACACCTTCCTTTACATTCTTCACGAACAGCTTCAATAGCACCTTTATAAAGGACTTACACACACACACACACACACACACACGCCTCTGTGATTATCACTGAGGAGAACCCTAAAAGCTGTAATAAGGAGTCAGACATACACTTCTTAATTGTCATCTTGGCCAGGAGCCAAATTTTAAAAGTGGCTCCTTCGTAGTTTTTCTCCTCTGAAAATCTCCACTTTATAGAAAAGTTGCAAATATGGTAAAAAATCTATTTCTGAACCACAAATAACTCATCTCTGACACCCCAACACCCGGCAAGACATTAGCATTTCCTACAAAGACATCCCTACTGCAATCATATCAGGACACTAACACTGAAAAGTTAATACCTAATCCTCAGACCCCATTTAAGTTCTGCCAGCTAATTCCTAAGTGTCCTTTTCACCACAAAGGCCCAGCTGCCACCACAGCTCCTCATGGTGTTAAGAGGTCAGGCCCTGTAGTTTGCGGAATGGTCCCGATGTGGGTCTGTCTGATGTTTCCTCACAGCAGGAACATAACAGGGCTAGGCTGTGTTCTTTTGCTACAGCCTATTGTGTGCTAATTCTGACTGACCCCCTCACTCATCAAGTTCAAGTTAGGGATTAAAGTGGTATCTGTCAGGTTTCTCCACTCTAAAGCCACTCTTCCTCCCTTTATGAATAATAAGCATTATTTTGTGGGAAAGGACTTTGATACTGTAAATATCCTCAAATGTTCAATCTATTCATTTATTATTTACATTAACACGGACTCATGGTTTCCTATTTTATTCAATATTACTGTTTTATTTATTTAGATGTTCGATTTGCTCCAGATCTGACCACTAGGAGCCCCTTCAAACTGGCTTCTGTGTCCTTTTGACCAAACCACTTAATTCTTTGAGCACTTCCTTGCTTTTGGGTACAAGAGGCTCATCTTGTACTTTTCCTGCCCTGGCCCTGCAATCGGCTTTTTCCTCCAAGGAGCCCTAGTTGTGCTCCTTGGTGGAGAATGGTATCATAAGTCAAGCTCTGGACACCAGGTATTCCCATTGCTACAGGCTATGGCTGCTTCCAGACCCTGTCTTTCTTTCCTTTCTTCTTTTTATATGTTTATTTATTTACTGTGAGAGGAGCACAAAGGAGTCACGAGTTGGGGAGGGGCAGAGATAGGGAGAGAGAGAAAACCAAGTAGGCTCCACACTGTCAGCATAGAGACCGACGTGGGTGGGGCTTGAACCTACAAACAGGGAGATCATGACCTGAGCCAGATGCTTAACTGTCGAGCCACCCAGATGCCCCCAGACCCTTTTAATAAACAGAGCCAGGGAATATATGTGTACGCACACAACCATATTTCTGTATCTTCCTATGTATACCCCAAATCATGATACACCCAATATCTTCAATTCCAATCCGACACTTCAGGGTTCATTCTAGTTTTCTTCTTTTCTATAGTGTAACTCCCTTCTCCAACAGAGAGACACTTGGTCCTCACTATTCTTAACATACTAATTAGGTCAACTCCCCGTGGTAATGCTCTCCCACTGTTGCCCTACCCACCTCCCGTGTACATGCCCTCCTGACACCAGCAGAGCTCGAATGCCCTGCCAGCCGCCTCTCAGGTGCACGCCCTCTGAACCACTGTGCCAGCCTCCCAGCACCATCCCCATGACTGAATGACTCCTCCTTCCACTTGGGGTCCCTTTGCTAGTCCATTAGGGCACACCCCCTAAAACCATTGCTGCTGACTGCCTTGCTCTGTTCCGCTGAGTGGCTTTATGACTTTCTTGTTCAGGAGGGGCAGGGGGAAAAGAGGACAGGAACTGATGATCACTCTTTAAAAGTCAAGTCCTACAAAAAGCCTAGACACTGATATTCCTGAGACTTGAACCATAGTTTAGCATAGCTCCCAGAGCACACATGCATGAAGTTTTAAAGTAACAGATTAAGCTGAATAATAAATATATGAGAACGTGGAAGAGTATTTCAGAAATAGTACCAGGGGGAGGAAAACCAGATCTATCAGCTATGAACAAACTATAAAATTCTAATAATTAAAAAGTGATCCTGGAACAAGAATGAGACTGTCGCAAGGAAAAATCCATGAACAGGTTACATACCTATGAATGAACGAAATCAGTAATATAGGAAAGAATCAATTCACCGTTTGGAAAGAAAAACAGATTTAGATCCTGACTTCACTTGGTATAACAATATAAATCCAAACTGATGAAAGGAACAATAAGAGAAACTATCACATACACAAAAAGTACACTGATCGTGTTTCGAAAGATGGATAGCCTCAAGCTTTTTTAAATAAGTGAATATATGTGGCCCAAACTCAAAGGTTACCAAGTGACCAGCCAGTCTCATTCCTATTGTCAGAGCCCCTCTTCTTCCCTAGACGCAGCCTCTCTGCTATTTTACTGCTTATTTTTCAGAGATAATCTTTGCACACAAACACGTACATATCCTTTAAAACGGTGACATTCTACTAGCTGTTCTCACCTTGCTCTTGATCCCCATTGTTCTTTCTCAATAAGGCCACATGGTATTTCAGTGAATGAATGTCCCATGAGTTAACCAAGTCTCCATCAACATCTAGCTGTTTCTAGTCTTTTGCAGTCAAATATTACAACAGTAAACATCTGAAACACTCATCTTTGCATACAGTGGGAATACACTTGCACGATAAATTACAAGAAGTGGAAGTAGTCAAAGGTTATCTGCACTTAAGTTGTGATATCGCCAAACGGCTTTCCATAGAAATTTTACCAGTTTATGTAACTGGCCATGAGTACCTATCAAACTTCTGGATCTTTGAATATTCAACAGGTTGAACAGAAACTCACGTAAGGTGAAAAACCTGTACCCTGAAAACTGTAAGACACTGAGACGACACAAATAAATGGGAAGATAGATAGTCCATGCTTACTGATTAGAAGAATATTGTTAAAATGTCTACACTTCCCAAAGCAATCTACAGATTCAATGTAATCCTATATCCAATAGTATTTTTTATAGAACTAAAACAAATCCCACTAAAACATATGGAACCAACAAAAACCCCAAACAGCCTAGGCAAACTTGAGAAAGATGAATAAACCTAAAAGTATCACAGTCCCAGATTTCAAACTATATTACAAAGCTACAGTAATCAAAACAGTATGGTAACACAGATGCACAGTTCAATGGAACAGAATACAGAGCCCAGAAATAAACTCACACTTTTAAGGGCAATTAATTTATGACAAGGGACACAAGAACACACAACAGGAAAAAGACAGTCTCTTCAATAAATGGTACTGGGAAACTGCACAGCTTTGTGCAAAAGAATGAAACTGTACCATTTTCCTAAGCCATACACAAAAATTTGGTGTAATAAACTCAAAACAGATTAAAGATCTAAACGTGAGATAGGAAACCATAAAACTTCTAAAAGGAAACAGACAGTAAACTCTTGGACACTGGCCTTAGCAATATTTCTCTGGATCGGTCTCCTCAGGCAAGGGAAACAAAAGCAAGAATAAACTATTGGTACTACATCAAAACAAAAAGTTTTTGCACAGGGGCACCTGGATGGCTCAGTTGGTTAAGCATCTGATTCTTGGTTTCAGCTGAGGTAATGATCTCATCAGGCTCAGCACTGCTGGTGTGGAGCCTGCTTGAGATTCTCTCTCTGCCCCTTCCCCGCATGTGCCTGCGCACGCGCTCGCTTGCTCTCTCTCTCTCTCTCTCTCTCTCTCAAAATAAACTTAAAAAATAAAGCTTACACACAGCAAAAGCAATCATTAACAACACGAAAAGGCAACCCTACTGAATGGGTGAAGAAATTTGCAAATGATATATCCAATAAGGGGCTAGTAACCAAAATATATAAAGAACTTCTAGAACTCAACACCAAAAAACCCACAAATAATCTGCTTAAAAATGGGCAGAGGACCTGAGCATATGTTTGCCATATAAAACACACTGATGGCCAACAGACACATGAAAAGATGTTCAATATCACTAATCACCAGGGAAATGCAAATCAAAACCCAATGATATCATCCTATGCCAGTCAGAACGGCTAGTATCACAAAGACAAGAATAACAAGTGTTAGTGAGAATGTGGTGAAAAGGGAACCCTTATGCACTGTTGGTGGGAATGTAAACTGGTGCAGCCATTATGGAAAACAGTAATGGAAAACAGTATGAAAGTGTCTTAAAATATTAAAAATAGAAATATCATACAATCCAGTAATACCACTTCTGGATATTTAGCCAAAGAAAATGAGAACACTAATTTGAAGAGATACATGCAGCCCTGTATTTACTGCAGCCTTATTCAAAATAGCCAAGACACGGAGGCAACCTAAGTGCCCATCAACAGATGAATAAAGAAGATGTGGTATACAGAATGAAATATTACTCAGCCATTAAAAGAGAATGCCATCTTGCCATTTGGGACAACATGCATGCACCTAGAGGGTATTATATTAAGTGAAGTAAGCCTGAAAAAGACAAATACCATACGATTTCACTTATATGTGGAATCTAAAAAACAAATGAACAAACCAACAGAAACAGGCTCACATACAGAGAACAAACTGGTGGTTACCAAGGGGAGGGGGTAGAGGGATGGGTGAAATAGGCAAAGGGGACTAACAGGTACAAACTTCCAGTTATAAAATAAATAAGTCATGGGATGAAAAACAGAGCACAGACTATCGCCACTAATATTGTAATAACTCCGTATGGTGACAGATGGTAGCTACACAATTTGTGCTAAGTGTACTGTATTATACATAATTGTCAAATCACTGTTACATACCTGAAACTAACACAATATTGGATGTCAACTACATATTTCAATTAAAACTAAATTTGGAAAATTTTTTAAATTTTAATATTTATTTATTATTGAGTGAGACAGAGCACAAGCAGGGGAGGGGACACAGAATCCCAAGCAGGCTCCAGGCTCTGAGCTATCAGCACAGAGCCCACCACAGGGCTCGAACCCACTGACCACAAGATCATGACCTGAGCCGAAGTCAGACGCTCAACCAGCTGAGCCACCCAGGTGCCCCTAAATTCAGAAAATTTTTAAATTAAAAATGTTTTAAATGTAGTAGCCACCTAAAAAATCAAAACTCAAGGTTTTAATTTGTATTTCTGATTATGAGCTTTTCATATGTTCAAATGATGCCTAAAAGTCCAGTTTCTCTGTGCTATTTGTTCATATATGCTCCCATTTTCTCCCTTGCTTTGGACTATTAGTTTTCATTACATTATTGATTTTTAGGAGGTTTTTTTTTAATAAGAAAGAAGTTATTATAAGTATTTTTTCCCTGAATTTGAAGTTTGTCTTCACTGTTTGTAGTATATTTTGTTCTTTAAATTATGTAGAAGTTGGATTTCTGAATACTTAAATTTCCATTTTTAATGGTTTCTAGGTATCATGATACTTAGTAAAAATTTTTTCATACACATACTAGAAATTTCACGTTTTCTTTCTTGCATTTAAATCTCTGAGCCATCTAGATTTAACTCTGATGTAATGAATGACACATAGTTCCAGCCTAACTTTCCCCCCATATATCTACAGTGGTGTACCTAACATTTAATAAACAACCTAGGAATGACTTTCTTTAGTGAAGAGATAAACAGAAACATAGAAACAAAGACTGACCAACCCAGCAGAATATTCTAAACTTCATTTCAAAAATCATCACTAACTGGGTGACTGAATGGCTCAGTTAAGCGTCTGACTCCTGACTTCAGCTCAGGTCATGATCCCACAGTTCGTGAGTTTGAGCCCCGCATTAGGCCTGCACTGCCAGAGCAGAGCCTGCTTGGGATTCTGTCTCCTCCTCTCTCTGCCCCTCCCCTGCTTGCTCTCTCTCTCTCTCCAAATAAATAAACTTAAAAAAAAAAAAAAATCATCACTAACTGAAAAATACTATATTACTAAAGATAAGTTGTAAAAACCACTAAGATTCAAAAAGATAAATTGATAAAGGACAGATGATCTTACAAAATATAAAAATGGCTAAGCTTACAAAAAAGATACTGAATTTCACTAATAAAGAAAATGAAAATTAAGCCAATGAGATCATCATTCACCTGTCAAATTAGCAAATATTTTTTAAGTGATACTCAAAGCTAGTCAAGCTGTGATAAACAAGGAAGTTCAAACACTAAGAACATGTACTCCTACTTACATAACTTTTTCATTAAAATAATAATAATATATGTGTTATTAGGGATCCTAAAAGAGGATCCTACTCTTTAAATCAGTAAATCAATTTCAAAGAATCTCTCTTCAGTAATTACTCATAAATCTGGAAAATGTTTTAGGCACAAAAATGGTCAAAACTCTGGAAAATACCCCAGAAAATGGTCTTTCTTCCTCAAAACAGAGAAAGAGTCAGAGGAATGATGTGCGGCCGGATGGGGAAGATATTCTGTAGTCACTTGAAATGATCTTGAAGAATTAAATAAAAAATGCTTAGAATTTGAGAACATAGGATAGAAAACTGCACATCCAATATTACAGGCAAAACAAAAAAAAAAAAGGAAAAATGAAAAAGGCCAATATTAAGTTATTTGAATAACTGTCATCTTTTCATTACTTTTCTGTGTCTTCCAAATGTTCTACGTCGAGCAGTTGTCAGATTTACCAAGAAAGCCCCAAACTACCTAAATACACTGAATGACTATATGGAACACTGTAACACACCAAGATTGTATTATATTTTATCACTCTGAATTGGAGCAGTATGCAATAGAACTCTGAGGCTACTACTGGTCAGCCACGGGATCTCGGGCAAGGTAAGGAGCTCGGTTTGAACCCGAGGCCTAGCAGCACGCAGCGTCAGGCTGGAACAAAGCGCACCCTGAAGCCAGCACAGCCAGGGTAGCGGCACACAGCGATCTGCTCTCGAAGACGTAAAGATGCACACTCTGTGGCTCCCCACACCCCACAGGCTGCCATTCGGCATCCTCACTCCCTCCTCCAGCGCAGATTCCCTGCCCTGGTCCATGCTGCCAGATGCCCCTCCACCCCCCCCCCCCCAAGTGTCACAGCTGGAGAAGCTCCCTCCTGAGCCACTTCAGAGGTAGTGGTCTGAGAGCCTGCTCGATGACCACTCCACGGACCACGAGCATCTCTGCAGCCTACCGGAATCCCAGGACAGTGCACACGGCGGGACTGTGGAGTCTGAATCTGCACCTCAACGACATCCCCAGGGATGCATAAGCCCATGACTTCTGAGTAGCGCAGGAGACCCAGGAATTCAACAAACTCTTCCTCACCATCACCACCCACCCTCACCGGTCTCAACCCTGGAAAGCTGTGACCACGCCCTAGCGCTCCTGTTCTTTCTCTGAACCTTCCTGCCGTGCCCTCTGCGAGGCCCCACGTATCCGGGCTCTTCAAGGAACAGATCTGCACCTCCTTAGTCAGACCAAAATCCCACTAGCCCCCGGGGTCTGGCTGTCCTCACGGCCCGTTCGGGTGGGGTGCCCATTCCCCACTCGCAAGGGCTGCAAGGGTGGGGGCACCCCCTCAAAGCCGCCTTTCAGCCACTCCACCTGCCAAGGTGGTCACACACCTACCTTCTGGTCGTGTTCCCACATTCGTACTCAGCTTGGCCCCCGCCTGTCTCCTCCACCCCCAGCGTTCCATAGTCCTGGGGGACTTCAAACTCCACGTGGGTGAGCGGCAAACCCTTCGAGCTCTTTGCTTGGCTGCCTTTCCACCAGTGACCCCTGTCTTTCCACCAGTGACCCCTGTCTTCCATCTCCTCTCTTATTCCAGTCATTTACTTCCACACGCACATCCTGGACCTTGTCACACGATGAACAAATGGATACGCTCTCCTTCCCAGATTTCGGCTTCTCTCCATCGAGGAGTAAACACTCACCCCTTCTTCCCAGCCCCACCCAACCTGAAAAGGCTCACCGGGTGCCCCCCCCCCCCCCCCCCCCCCCCCCCCCCGTCAGAGGCAGAGGGCCACTATACTAAACGACGCCCATCTCTGCTCACCTCTGCCTCAGCAAGGCTACTTCACTGGGCCGTCTCAGACTCGGCTCAGAGGGCAGAAAGGAAGTCCCACTCAAGCCCTGACTCAAAGCCACAGATGTTCCAACGTTGCTTTTCCTTATTTTACTTACTAATAACTGGAAGTTTCCAATAAAACAGCATTTGTTTCCTCGGCCATTACTCCCTAATTTCTCTCCCCTAAAGGGAAGCCCTCAGAGAGGGGCAAGCAAAACAATTACCACCCACTACGGAGACCACACCCCAAACCTCTAACAATCACCGGGAACTCTCTCACCTCAGAACGCCCTAACCCACACATTTCAGGCTCATTTCAACTTGATTCTGTCTGCCTACTTACTTGCTTACTCCCTGACACCTCTTCTCCAGCTGCGGTTCACTCTACGGTCAGACTCCATCTTCGCTCTGTGAATGTGTCCAAAAACCTCACACTCTTCCCTAAATTCCCTTGCCCCACCTGTCCCTCCATCACATCCAAGAACGTCCTTATCCAACGACCTGCTATCCTAACACTTGAACCTGAAATGCTCGCAAGATGTTTTCAAAATCCACACAGCACGACAGACTGATACCACTATCATTTACTGATACTCAATGGGCTCCAAACCTGGCCAGCTTATGGGGTTTCCTTTATTGGGTTGTTCATCACCCTCCCCAGCAACTACTGTTTAAGTCCCTTTTGCTCTCAAACACTTGATCCCTCCCCCCCCGCCCCCCTTATATCCACTCTTAAGCAAACTCTTACTTTAGGAAAAAAAATACAAGCCGTCAGGCAAGAGATCCTTCAACTTCCCATCACGAAACAAGTACATTTACCCACATCCACACCCGTCCTGCCCACACAGGACCTTGTGCCACCGTTGCTGAGCTCGCCGGTGTGTTCGCCTCTTCGTCACGGCCCAGGCACGCAGGGTGCTCCGGGGGCCGACCCACCCCCGGGCCTCAGCCAGCGTGGACACACCATCACCGGGCCGAGCCATCCCCGCTGCAAGCTCGCCACCGGACAGAAGAGCAGGCGTGCGAGGAAGTGTTCATCTCCCTTCACCTTCCAACCTGTTAGCCTGATCTTCCGTCTTACTTGACAACTTAGAACAAAAAGCATTTCCCAAGTTGAGTTCTTGGACAAGGAACCCTTTTGATAAATATTTTATGGAGAAAATAGGAGGTTCACTGAATGTCTGCAGATTTTAGAAGCAATTATTCACGATATCAGAGAGCCGAAAAAGTCCAACGATAAAAATAATTAGTTTGATGTTTCCTGCTGTGAGCCTAGACCTAAAATAACATGTAGATAAAAAGTCCATTTTAAAAAGTACTCCACAGAAAAAATCTCTCGTCATCTCCCTCAAACTCCGTTCTAAGTCCACTGCCAACGAACCTGTCTGTGATGCTGTGGTGACAGCATCAGGCAAACTGTTACCTTAGGATGGGCTCTAGGTCAGGATGTCGCCGTTCTTCCCTTTTCAACGAACCCTGATTCAGGGCTCTTAAGATGGTCTTGTCAAAAGTCTCGGAAGACACTTCCTTTGGGAGCTAGAAAAGAAAAACCGCAAGGCCAATGTTAAGTTTCTCACTTACTGCTAAGTATGTTACAAATCAGAGGCATAAAAGGAGACAAATGTCTCTTGCTCAGTAATCATCCCAAAGCAGTTCCTCTCTACATCTTCAAGACATAGGCCCCGTACTGAAGCAGCATAGATCTTTCTACTAGGAAAGTCTTCTGCCTTCTGGGCACACATCGGGGCTCTGCAAAGGTGCAGAATAACCCCGGCAGGATTCAGTGTGCTTCTGGGACACGCCTGCATATCCCTCACATTCTAAGTTCCACATGCCACACGAAAATGACACCCACGCCAAGGTTCTTTAGTTAAACGGAACATTCTGCATAGCGTAGCTACAATTATTTTAATCCTCAAATAGTACTCTGTGAAGTGTTATCCCTGCATTTATAGTGATCACCTTAGTACCTCCTGTTTCACATCTGAATCCCAGGCAATGTCAGACCACCAGTGCTATGCACCGAATAAAAAGAAACATGGGGTGAAAATTCTCCATCCTGCTTACATAAAAAGCACGAATTGAAGGGTTAGGAACCTTTCCCTCAACATGATGAAGGTGCCCTCACAGCAATGGACCAGAAACCACAGACACACACACACACACACACACACACACACACAAAATAATCGCTGGGCCAAGAAAGTTTTTATTTAAAAAACAAAATTTAAGTCATTCTGTTTATTAACTAGCTTCTTAAAATTCCTAATAAATTGATTTATAAAATTAGCTTTCTGATGTTTGAAACTTGACTTCTGATGGTCTTTACACAATGAACTCCTGGATTACCGGTACTTCCACTAACATTAAGAGTAGAGCCATTCACGCAGTATCGAAAGCGCTGCAGGAACAGAACAATCTACACAAATTGTCAGTTTACGTGTTGAACTTTAACTGGAGAACCCAGAGCAAGTATTCTTTTGGCAAACGAGCGTTTTGAGTCAACGATTCCGAAATAGAAAATTTAACAACAACAGCATAAAGTATTACTAATTTTAGGCAGTGAGACTATGGCATCAAGATGTTTTGTCAGAATGAAGCTCTTCCTGGTTCTTTTATAACCCGGTAAGGCTGAGGGCGGCCCTGCTGGCCACGCACCACTGTGGAGGGCATGTCCTCTGATCACTAACAGGAAGAAACAAATTCTGCATCTACACATTTCCCCAAAAATGGCTATTTCAACATTTACACTTAAATACTATTTTAATACAGATTAAGGACACTAGGCATATTTCATATTGCCCATTTTAAACATATCTCCTGAATTTCTGTACACAGCCAAAGAAAACCTGCTTCAGTGGGGAACTATGTTTCCACTATCGAATCACTGATGGTTCTTCTAAGTGCAGGAAGGCAAGAGTATATAAATTTTCACCTGGTCAATGACTGTTCATGTGATTGGGCAGAGTGCGGATATGCAGTCATCAGTATTTGCAAAATGCTTTATTTTCAAGTGGTTTTTATCTTCAATTTCCAAGGACTATTTCCAGTCCTAGAGGAAGGCACATTTGCTAAAAATACAGCTTTAAATCATGTCTCTTCTATTCTAGTCCCTTCTGAATTTCCTCACCTCTCGGTCTTCCTTCCAGTACCCAGACTCCCAGAGCTGGGCCCCAGCTCAGCCTTGAACCAGCTCAGACTACTGAAAGATCTTTCTCCTCACTATTACAAGCTTCTCTTTAAAAACACTGAGGCCTAATGGAGAACCATCTACAAAACCCCATTACAATTTACTTTTTGTAACTCTTCTCGTTCAACACTCATTCATTCAATCAACAAATATTCAAATCGAACCCTGTCCCAGGTACTGTTTTAGGCACTGTGGATATAGCAGTGAAAGATGCAACAAAAACCCTGCCTCCACGGAGCTGCCATTCTCGCAATGAGAAACAGACAGGTGTCAGATGCAGTTTCTAAGCAGCAACAGCAGGGGAAGGGGGCTTGGATGCGAGGACAGAGGCTGCCATATACACGGAGAAAAAAAGGACTGGAAAGCACTGACCTCAAACTCACTCTTCCACATTATAGCAAACAGTAAGTGCAGTTAAACAGCATCTACAAAAGTTAAAGGTTGTTAGTATGTACAGGCTATCAAAAGGACAGGTTTTGCTCTTAACTTTTGTAGATGATTTTAAAAGGAAGGTAAAAAGGTGAAAAGATATGTGGTTGACTTGAGGGGATATTTTATAAGAGGCAATTAGCCTCGAAGCATACAATATTGCCAATCTTTTAACGGAACTTGATATGGCATCTGTCCTACTTTAGAAAAATTCTATGTTCAAATGTTGGCTAACTGGGAGGATCATAACCATGATTCTGAAGACTGAATCAGTTATTGGGGGCTGTCTTTTTTTAGAGCACTTGAGCTTTCAGAAAAATTGCAGGACTGAAAAAATGAAATCTGTCAAGACAAAGAACCAGCCAAAGCTTAGGGAAACCCAAGAGGAGAGACTCTGCCGGGCGCCAGGCTCCAGGCTGGCAGCCGGTCATGTGCTCTCTCATTAAGTCTCTCAGCACCACGCGGGATAGGCTGGTAGCACCTCCACCCTAACACGTTAGGTAACCGGCCTTGACGGGTGGCACCGCAAGGTATCTCAGCCTTAGCCTCTATATCCCTGCAACTTACCATCGGGCGTTAGAATTCTGTCACGGGAAGGGCAACACAAGAAAAAGAAACAAAGCACGTTGCTCTCTGACCCAAATGGCACCTGCTCATGACGACCTGCCCTTAAACCTTGATAGATTTACTCTGTTGAGATGGAAGAGTCGGACATAAACGGAAGAGATGTTGTAAGTGCACGTGCAGCCGTGGTCCAGGGCGGCCCTCCCAGATGCCTTCAACAGGCAGACCGGCAGCGGGGAGCTGTCGTCTCCTTTCTCTGGAAGACAGTGCGCACACACCCGGTCCTCCCACGGCTCGCTCTCCTTCCTCACCACACTGTCTACGGCTGACGGCTCACAAGCTTATGACCTTCGACAAGTGGAAATGCACGGCCCTCCCATCTTTACACGCAGTTAGGTCACTATCCTGAAGTAACAGAAGGCATTCTCATCCCTGAACCAAGAGGGCCCGGTTCAGAGTAAGCTGAAGGAAAATATTCAAGCTGTCCCTGGGTATTTCCAGCGGAACAAACACTGACAGTCCATCCAACAATGTCCTCCTTACAGCCAGCACTACCACGCTGCCCCAAGTTCTGCAAGCTGGGGACGAAGAGCCTCTTTCAGCTTTAAGAATGGAGACCCACAATTTAAAAACCAGCACCGTCCTGAAAATTTCAGATGTTGTATGTTCAATAACCACATCACACCTTGACCCAAAAGTCAGTAACTGAGTTGGGAAAGTTTCCTGTTTCTGGACTTTGTTTTATCTCCTTATTAACAAGAAACTTTAAAATATATTTGCTTATTGTAAAATAGCGAAGGTATTGGTTAACCATTTAAACCTGTTTCCTCCTTTTAAAACTGAGCTCTATCCATACACACTTCAATAAAATGAAATTAGCGTCAAAGGAACAGGCACGAATTTGAACAAAATGACTTAAGAAACCTTTTACTTCTGCAAATCTGTATGTTTCCACGATCCCTTATTCTCAATACTCTGTGTCTCTATCACAAGGGGAAGCCGGAACTCAAAGAAGGAATCGATGGACACGTGTTTAAGGAAATCCACAGACGGAGCCGAAGAGCTGTCACCTCTAAGAACCACAACAAATCCTAACAAGCCTCAACTCATTTTGCAGACGCACTCTTCCACAAGAAGTACCCTTGCAAGCTGCCACCATTAATAGTTATCTCGGCAAGGAACCAGGAATCAGGTTCCTTTTTTTTCTTTTTAACGTGCAAAATCCTTCGTTTCCTTGTATCGGTAATGTATGAAAATTTACGTTTAGAATAACAGGACATTTTGTACAGACAGTGGAGAGTTCTAAGTCAACCTTTATATAACGTGGTTAAATCTTCTTGGTGTCTGTTTTGATATTGAGGTTTTTGGTTCTACATATTATGTAAAAACCATTTTAACAACAAAATCTATAATTTTACCTTCAGTAGAAATTCTTGTAGTTCTTGGTGGGTTTTTGTTACTGTTGTGACTGAAAGATCAGACCAATTTACCTGATTTAAAAAAAACACACATATTATATGGTTATTTCTTAGGCGGGAACCAGATGAAAAAAAGCCATGTGTAAAACAAAGGGCCTTACTTAAATCTTAAGATTAACAATTAGAAATATAAAGTTAATCTGGCATTGTCAGAATTTCTTCAAAATTGTTAAAGTTAACTGTACATTGACATACTCTACTCAAAAAAACTTTAATAATTCCTTTCGAATCGCATGGTTCTTTTAAAAAGTTGCCTTTAAAAATGTGACTGTATTTTAGTAATTTTTCAAAAGGGAAAGTTGAAGGACTCTAAGATGATACTTGACGGTATAAAACTATATACCAAGAAAGGTAAAAATTGTACCTCCTGGAACTTATTGCATATAAATTCTTCAGAGAAATAACTGGAGTTTACTGCTCCTCTGTGGTAAGTACTATAGTGTTATTTTTATGGGGATTTATGGCTTATGAAGAGATTTCATCTTTACCTCAATTCTTTAAAATCCTATTAAAATGTGGAGGGCAGGTCTGAATACCTCCATTTTCAGATGGAGGAACTAAAATTCAAAATGGTTAATGTACTTAGACGTGACCCTAAGTGAGCAGAAGAGCCAGACTGGAATCTATTAGGCCATTTTACCTCTCAGACACTTTGAATTTCATGGACTTGATGATGGTCCACTGATAACGTCTACATTACAATTATCTGAGCCAAGTAGACACTCAAACTGTGCAAACGCCTAAGGCTCACCAAGTAATCATACCATTATTAATCAGATATTTAAGAACAGATGCAAAATTGTATCTACCAACCCTTAAAGCAAATATCCTTATTAACTGGCACATCTTTTAGATGTTTTTTAATTATTCAACGTTTGTTGAGCAGCTACTTATGTGAGACACTGTTCTCAGTGAAAGGGACACAGGAGGGGACAAGACAGCCAAAGTCTCTGCTGGCTGAAGTCAGGGTCTAATTCGTGGAGACCCATTACAACAAATGAATATTTAAGAATTCCCATCAGTGAGCAGGGCTCCAGAGACAATGAACACGGCGTGGCACAGGAGCAGGACAGCACGTCAGAAGGGTGCCAAGCAAGACCTCACGGGAGGGAGCGTTTAAGCCAGGCTAGGACTTGAAGGGACATGAGCTGTGCCATGGTCTGGGGAAGACTGTTCCAGAGCTAAGCTGGGGATGAAAAAGGCTTTCAGGAAGGAACAAGCTAAGAGCTCCAGCAACAAAAGGAGAGCTAGTGTAACTGAATGAAGAGAGCACGGCGGCTTATGCCATGCGTTACAAAAAGGTTAAGTAAAACATTCGGAGAGAAGGATTTAAAATTTGTAAACTGAGGATACGTCTCCCACAAAGCAGAAGCCAGAGTTCTGAAATTCATTCACCAAACATACTAAGCAAGTCAGATATGGCGGGATGACGGAGGATGAAGATTCCTGCTCTCCATTAGATACTAACCAACTAGAGAGGAAAAACATGTAACCCAAATAGAAGAGTCTGGAAAATTTATGATGGTGGCATGCCTTGAATGAATGGAAACACATTCTGCTGGAGGATCAGAAATGACTTGGTGACAAAGGTACAGCTAAAGTGTGGCAAGCAATACCTTTGGGGAGGAACTGAAGTGAGGGAGCACAGAAACGTGGCGTCGGTCCGTTTGGCTTCAAGGCGTTCAGTCCAACCTCAGGAGAAAGGGCCAGACAGTGAAGCCCAAGCAGGGAGGAATAAGGAAGACGTGGACAAGGAATCCACATTACAGTCAACAGGCAAAAGGGAGACATGGGGAGTAACAGAGCCGGACTCTATGGTTAATTAGACAGCTGTCTGAAGGACAGCATGACAGGAAAGCAATTAGAGATGAGAGGACAAGGCAACAAAGGCCAGGGAATAAAACCTTCATGGAGAAAGAAGAGGAAGAGAAAAGTATCAGGGAAAAACCATTCCAGGAAAAGACAATGCCCGTGATCTTGATTTAAAAAATACTAGTGAAAATGCTTACTTTTACTTTTAAAGACACAACTTCCACCTTAAATTGAAGGCTCTTATTTATTTTGAATAAAATCATCAGAGTAATTTCAATGTGACACAATTAAAAACTCAGCAAACCATGCAGTACATACTGAAAACAGTACATTCCCTTAGTAAGGACAAACTTACGTATACATACAGCTTCTTCTTAAATTAGCAAACCCACTGTAAGTTTTTCCAAAGATCAATTTTTCATTTTTCCCCACAAGGTCATTTAACAGTACATGAGACATCTGTTGGGGGCGAGAGGGGCTTACTTTGAAGGTGTACTCCCAATATTTGTCAGCCCTTTTTCTCTGGACTCCTTTCAACATTATCTTCTCGATGTGCACAGCTGAAAGAAAGAAAACATGCTGACGTGTTCTACAGAGACTAGACGCGTGTTTCTGTTACCCATTGACAAATGTTGAACAATTAAGCTATTTATCTTCATCTTTACTACTGGTCTTAAACCATGAAAAAAAACAAAAAAATGCAGAAGCATAGCAATGTGCCGTTCATCCACAATTTTTTTTCTATATCCATTCAGCATGCTGAGTGCCTAAAGAGTTTCAAGCATTCCGTTGAGCACCAAAAAAATAAAATAAAATAAAATAAAATAAAATAAAATGCACCTACAATAAAGATTCATTTTCTAGAGGACAATCTTCAAAACTGCTTGTTATTCAAATTATCACAAACATAGCACTTTATTCAATTATTTATGCTTGGTAGGTATAAACCAAAAGAGGTATAGTTTTTGTTTACATTGAAAAAAAAAACTTTCAAAAGTAATGTATTAAACTGATAAAAAGTTCTTTCCAATTGGGAATTTAAAAATTGTTCAACATGACCCTTAATATCATATAATAGCATTACAAACGTTAAAATGAACTATGAAGGTTCACTATAGCAAAATTTTTCACAATGTATTACACAGATAAAATCGTGGTCATAAGTTACATTAGGAACTCTGAATTGAACTAGGTAAGATGATCAGCTTGTTAATGAAGAAGCAGGCAAATGTGCAATCCCCCGAATTACTCATGTTACACATCCTTTAATAAAAGTATCATCTTGGGGCACCTGGGTGGCTCAGTCAGTTAAGCCTCTGACTTCGTCTCAGGTCATGACTTCACAGTTCATGGGTTTGAGCCCCACGTCAGGCTCTGTGCTGACACCTCAGAGCGTGGAGCCTGCTGTCTCCCTCTCTCTCTGCCCCTCTCCCATTCACGCGCTCTCTCTCTTTCTCTCTCTCTCAAAAATAAACATTAAAAAAATTTTTTTTAATTAAAAAAATAAATAAGTAACGAAAACATCATCTTTCAGGAAGTAAATCTCTTTACAAATTGAAGACAGCCAGTCTACTAACCATAATATAAGGACTTAAGGGAGGGAAAAAAAAAACTGTTGCTCAGGGTATAAATAGAAGAAACAGCACTTAAGCAATAATGAGACTGGCAGTAATGAACAAGATAAAGGTCACAGGGAAGAAGTCCGGAGAGTGACTCCACAGACTGGGGTCCTGTTCAATTCAGGGGTCGGGAGATGGAGAAGGAAAGGAAGGGATTTACTTGGAGAGGAAGAAGCTAAAATACATGAAGCAGAAGACAGAAAGTAACAGAAGTATACAGGAAGAATGAAGATTGTTCTAGATCAGGGACTGCGGGCAATGAAACATAAGATACAGAAATTCGCTGGTAAGCATTCATAACAGACCGAGGAGATACCATTACCAGTATTTTGTGCCAACCTTCCAAATATATAGTGTCTGATGGCCGCTTCTGGGATAATTCCCAACCCCCGCCGCCGTGGGCGAGAGATGTTGAGGATGGAAACGCAAGAAAATCTCAAGAGCCAGGTGAGAAGCCCACAACTCCTGACCAGCGGCAGCACAACAGCGGCTAAGTGGGGGAGGGGAGGGTCTGCCACTTTCAACAGCTTTCCCGCTACCTTCCATGAGGGACGATGCTATTTAAGAAAAACCGTCTGAGCTAATCTACATTCAGAAATACAAAGCAGCTCCACTTCTGCAAACTGGCGGGCTAATAAGTAAGGGGCAGGGGACCACTAGGGCATTATGTGTAAGGGAACGTGGCTGGGTCTTCGGCCTTGGTCTCAAGGTACCCCTGTCATGACCGATCGGAATCAAGAGGAGGGAGATGAAGTGCGGTGGGGAATGGCTGGTAACAGGAGACCCTCCAACCCTCGTAAATTAAAACTAAGAAGCACAGAGTACACACATTTGTTTAAAAATAAAGAACATAAGAAAAGTCATCTATAGTACCACCTTACAGTTGTCAGCATTTGGATGTAGTCTTTTGTTTTTCTAAAACATTTTTATTAAAAAAAGAAGAAAAAGACCTTCGTTGTAAAAGCAAACTCTGCTTTAGGTTACTCACAGATGCAGCGGGGCTGGTTGAAGGAATCTATGAGTCAAGTAGTTTAAGGGTCTTGAATGGCCCTGAATAGGTAATTATATAAACTTTTTTTAAACATTAAACATTCATACCTGTTTTTCCTGAATGAGGAAAAATGTATAACACAAGAAAGATGACTGATGGGACTGAAAGAAGACAAAATGATGTCGTTCTAAGCTGCTATAACTGAGCGTGAGGTACACATCTGAGGCCACCCAGGTGGCACATACACTTTCCATTTCTGTTTTCCCCTCAACAATTATTCGCCCAGGGTAATGGACTCCCAAAAATGAAGTGAGCATCTGAACTCATTTCCTTACAGATGACAACGTCCTTCCAATGCCACCATCCCAGTCCTCCTGAAAACTGCATTACTGCCGGAAGCATAGACTTGTAACACATGGCCTCACTTTCTAACAGAGAACTTCTGTAGAATTTCTTTTTTCAGCAGATGCTGAGCACATTCTCCAGATAAAGCACTTTCCCAAACACTTTAGGAATACATTAAGGATTCCACCCTCCAGAAGTGTGCAACTAGACTTAAGGCAACCGACCACAAGGCAGAACCAGGTCGGCACAAGCCAGGCTGGGCCAAGTGCTGTAAAGCAGGAGCCCAGATGCAGACTCAGAAAAGTGGGGGCCGGGCATCTGAGCCAAACCTAGGACGTGTAGATTTCTCTACTCCAAAAAAAGAGGGAGAAGAGTTGGGTCAACCAACGTAAACAGTGCTCTGCAGCCGTCCCCGGTAAGGGGACAGAGAACATACCTTCTCGCTGGGCTCTGTGCGGCGCTGCAGGAAGTCCATCGTGAGGTATCAGGGCTCGTGCCAGCACGCTGGCCTCATGACTCTGCGGGTAGTCACCGTGAGCGGAGTCACTCTAGAGAAGAAAGAGGGGCACGTGTTCATCCACTCCACAGACTGAGAACAGACAACTCCGTCCAAATAAACCAGAGTCAAGTCTTAGGCTTTTAACAGAAACTATCTTCACGGCAATTTTAGAGACCAGATAGGTGATTACAGTCAAGGCAGAAAGGCACAAATTGTAAAAGGTATTCACCGGTAAGGAAAAAGAGAAGCATCAACACTTATTTTCACTTAATAGTAATATTCTATCAATTATTTACTGTCCCAGTTTTCTTGGGACACATTGCACGTTGTTACTCAAAATTCCCAACGATGTCAATTCTAACCAAAGTGACCAGAATCAAAGGAACACATATAAAAGATGCTCTCCTCTATGCTAACCCTCCACATATACAGGAATTGTATTTTTTACATTAATTACTAAGCAATTTTTATTCACTGCTTGATTTTAGTGATAATCTAACAAGATGCTCTGGTAGGGAAAAGTTTTACAAAAGGTTATTATCAAGATCTGCCAAATCTTTCTGAATAAGAATGTGTACAGACAGTGAGTTTACTGTAGTAAATTAGTAATGTTTAAACCACCTAACGGCGACTGGTCGCTCGGAGTTTGCTCAGCCCATCACAGTCATCCGTGAACTGGAAGAAGTTTTACTCCAAGGAGAACGGCTGCTTGGGAGTCAGAGAGGCCTCCTAACCTTACAGCTCTCCAGAACCAAAGCACTGGCATGTATATACTGTTATCACAACACACTGATTAAGCCAAAAAATAAAACAGCCTTACTAACAGTTCTTTATCACAACTCACAATCTTACCCCTTTCACATTTGGAATCTCAAAGTACTACTCAGACCAAAACCACCTCAGTTTCAAGAGACAATTACAATTCTATAAATCTGCAATAAATAATATATGTTAAGTTTTAAAAATTGTGTAGGGGCGCGTGGGTGGCTCAGTCGGTTGAGCCTCCAACTTCAGCTCAGGTCATGATTTCGCAGCTCATGAGTTCAAGCCCCGTGTCGGCTCTGTGCTGACAGCTTGGAACCTGGAGCCTGCTTCAGATTCTGTGACTCCTTCTCTCTCTGCCTCTCCCCCATTCATGCTCACTCGCTCTCTTTCTCTCTCTCTCAAAAATAAATAAAAACATTAAAAAATTTTGTAAATAAAAATTGTGTAAATTTAGAAATGAAGTAAAGAGAAGACCCTACGCTTCCCAAGAATCCTAATTGAAAATATTTTGTTCTGCTGTCTAATCCTGCATGCTGGCCTGACCCTGGGTCTGGGCTGCCAGGTTATAGCTCTATTTCTGGGAAGAAAGCATCACATCAGATACTCCTGGGAGCTAAGCTTCAGCCTTATAGTTTGTCTTCCTGTAGAAACTCAAATAAGTATTTGTCTCTACAGAACCACTTAATGAGAAGGAAAGCAAAGATCTCTGTCAACATCCAATTTCCAAAACATTTAACATGATGGCATTCACCAATTTTCAAAATTACAGTAAAAGGCAGACACAGGAATTCTTCTAACAACAAACTTACCTATATCCTATTCCAGACCATATAATCATTTACTGCAAAGGACTAAAACCACATTGGCCTAACACTGCTCTAAGGACTTCACAAATTGATATGAACAAAGCACTGTAATCCTCTCAAATACCTGTGTTAGCTGGAAGAAGTTTAGTTGAATACATTGACCATCTTTTATAGAATATTTTTCTATACTGCGCATATGTGGTTCATAAGTTAAAAATAACACCTTCAAACACAAAAGCAAAACATGCAAAAAAACAATCTTCATGTGGGAAATGCAATCAAAACCACAATGAGATACCACTTCACACCGATTAAGGTGGCTATAATCCAAAAACACAGAAAACAGCAGCTATTGGCAAGGATGTAAAAAACAGTGAGGCCGTGGTGGAAGACAGCACAGCAGTCCCTCAAAAACTTAAACAGAGTTACCATACGATCCAGCAATTCCACTCCTAGGTGTATACTCAAAAGAACTGAAAGCAACAACCTGAGCAGATGATTTTTTCCTAGTGGCATCACTCCCAATAGCCAAAAGGTCGAAACTCAAATGCCCCAATGACGGGTGAACAGACGAACAAAATGTGGCATATGTACACAACTGAGTATCATTCAGCCTAAAAAATACACGTTACAACATGGATGAATCTTGAGGACATTATGCTGAGTGAAATAAGCCAGGCACAAAAGGACAAATATTGTGTAATGCCATTTAAATGAGGTACCTAGGATAGTCACAATCAGAGACAAAGTAGAAATAGTGGTTATCAGCAGGGATGCCTGGGTGGCTCAATCGGTTAATCCAACTTCAGCTCAGGTCATGATCTCACAGTTCATGGGCTTGAGTCCTGCATCAGGCTCTATGCTGACAGCTCAGAGCCTAGAGCCTATTTCAGATTCTCTGTCTCCCCCTGTCTGCCCCTCCCCAGGTCCTGCTCTGGCGCTCTCTCTCTCTCTCCTCCAAAATAAACATTAAAAAAAAAAAAAGCAATAGTGGTTACCAGGGCCTAGAGTAAAAAAAAAGGGGAAGAGGAATAGTTGCTTCATGGATATAGAGGTTCAGTTTGGGATAAAAGAGAAGTTCTGGGAATGGATAGTGGTGATGTCTGCACAATAATGTGAATGGACTTAATGCTACCCTCAAAAAGGTGTTAAAATGGCAGACTTTATGTCCATGTATTTTACCACAATAGAACATAAAAAATGTTTATTTTTTTATTTTTTTTAATATATGAAATTTATTGTCAAATTGGTTTCCATACAACACCCAGTGCTCATCCCAAAAGATGCCCTCCTCAATACGCATCACCCACCCTCCCCTCCCTCCGACCCCCCATCAGCCCTTAGTTTGTTCTCAGTTTTTAAGAGTCTCTTATGCTTTGGCTCTCTCCCACTCTAACCTCTTTTTTTTTTTTTTTTATGTTTAAAATGATTTTATTACGCTGCCTCCACAAATACATTGAAACAACGATGAGAAAGTAGTTTGCCTCACAATCAAGATCACATTTTTGAAGTCTCAAGTTACACACTTTAATAGCCAAGAAAAGGCCTCTTATTTAATAACCTAGAGAGAAAAATGGAGTTGGAGTTTCTATCTAAGGACATAAGTTCATCAACCCACAAAATACCTACTAATTAAGTCCCACCCCTCACAAATGTCAGCATGCATCAATGCTATAAAACCATTTATAGCAGTTAGACTAAGTTTAGAAACTATCTGAATTTTTATTAAATAAAATTGTAAATTTTATAATCTAATGCCTCATGAGCCACAGAGGTCACAATCAAGTTTACTGATCTCAACGGTGAATAACTCTCCATTCTTCCGTCTCCCATTGCCACGTGTCACATATGCTTTCTTAACTCTGAGTAGGGGGAAGGGAGCCATAAAATATGGGAACTACTGGTTTCATGGAATCTTATAGACAGGAATTACACCCACTGTTCTATCAAGTTCAGATTCCTGGGAAAACACACGATAGATGACATGGCAGAATTGGCATTCTACAGAGACTGGTTAGATGAAAGTGTTAGGACCAAGTGAAAAGTGGAGAATTTTTCTCTGCTTGGATTAAGAAGATGAAGCTTAAAAATTCTAAGCCTGCAAAATATGCACAGGAACACAAAATACATTAGAATGTGTGTGCTCTTCTTTCTGTAACTCATCTGAGCAAAGCCTTTTCTGTCTATGGCATGTCTGCACTAAGAGCTCCTGGTTAACTCAAATCCACATGTCACGTAACACAGGCAGGCTGGACAGGTCGTTCATTCCAGAGATTACTCAGATCTCAGTTTTATACGTGCATATCCATCCCAACTATTGACGTGGGATGTCTCAAATGTAGGGAAAGTCTGTGAAACAGTCAAGTGGCTGGACAGACACTCTTCTCTGGTAATAAACTCCATCTACAAATAAAAGGAGGCCAATGTGACCGTTGTTCTGTTCTTTGTAGATGGGAGTTTATTTTGGCTCATCTAACAATCTTCTACACGTTTCCTTTAGTCCCCTGATGTAGAATAAATTTAAAAATACCAAGATGGGGCACCTGAGTGGCTCTGTTAAGTTTGTGACTTCAGCTCAGGTCATGATCTCACGATTTGGGAGTTCGAGCCCTACATCAGGCTCTGCACTGACAGTGAAAGGCCTGCTTGGGATTTTCCCTCTCTTCCCCGCCCCCCCCCCTCTCTGCCCCTCCCCCATTCATGCTATCTCAAAGTAAATAAAACTTTAATTAAAAAAAAAAACCAAGGAGGGGCACCTGGGTGGCTCAGTCGGTTAAGTGTCCGACTTCGGCTCAGGTCACAATCTCGCCGTCAGTGAGTTCGAGCCCCGCGTCGGGCTCTGGGCTGATGGCTCAGAGCCTGGAGCCTGCTTCTGATTCTGTGTCTCCCTCTCTCTCTGACCCTCCCCCGTTCATGCTCTCTCTCAAAAATAAATAAACATTAAAAAAAAAAAACAAAAAACAAAAAACAAGGCAATCTGTATTTTTTAAAAAAGCAGAAATTAAGACTGTCTCAGCTTTTTAAAAATGTACAAACTGGGGCGCCTGGGTGGCTCCGTCGGTTAAGCGTCTGACTTCGGCTCAGGTCATGATCTCACAGTTCGTGAGTTCAAGCCCCTCATCGGGCTCTGTGCTGACAGCTCAGAGCCTGGAGCCTGCTTCGGATTCTGTGTCTCCCCCTCCCTCTGCCTCTCCCCTGCTTGTGCTCTGTCTCTCTCTCTCTCTCTCAAAAATAAACAAACTTAAAACAATTTTAAAAAAATGTACAAACTTATTCAGATGTCTGTACATTCATCCAATGAGACAGACGATGCTAACATTACCACACAACAACCTCCTGTTAAGGTTTTGTGGTAAATTAAATAAAGCTAGAAATACTTTGATACCCCTTCCGCTGAAAGGTGGATCTAATTCCACAGCCAGCGGGTCTGGGCTGGCTCTCGAGGCTTGCGTGAACAACAGAATGAGGGAAGGAACATTCGGGATGGGAGAGGGCAGGGCAAGAAGCCTTGCAAGCCTGGGCCTACCGAGACACCATGTAAGAAGTGCCACTGCCCTGAGGATGCCACACTAGAGAGACCACACTGAGAGATGACCTCCAGTCCCCAGCTGCATCTCCGGACACCCCACAACAGACGAGCTGTCCTTGCTCTTAGCGGCCTAAATCCCTGGCCCACAGAACTGTGAGAAACCATAACAAAATGGTGTTGATTTAAGCCAGTAAGTTTGCGGATAACTTGTTATACAGTTACAGATTTTAAACTCTCTTCTTTCAATAACCAAGGCTGCAACTAAAGCAGCTATTGTTTATGCAAGATTCATAGAAAGCCTTGAATGTTAGAAAATGATTCGTTACTAGCAACAATACTGAGATGGCAAATTTTATCCATTTCGGTGGAAAAAGAGGGAAGAAGCTGGGAAGGATGTGAGAGTTACTCACTCCTCTTGAAGAGGCTGTGGAGGACCAGGCAGGCGCCTGCCTCATGTCTACTCCATGAAAGAGTGCACCCCAACCCAAAGTTCTGTCTGCACCACCTTCCAGCACATGAGGAAAGGTAGAGGCCGTGTGAGAAGAGACGAGATTGGTAAGCAGCGTGTGAAAGCTGTACCGTCCGTGACTGCAGCACCATGCAGAGGAGGGACAGCGACACTCAGCCGCTCCCAGACCGCCCAGGTGCATTTCTGCTAGGATCGCAGGCTCACTTCCTTCCGAACTTAGTGTGGCTACAAGTGTGGGGATAAGGTGATTCATCAAGATGAATGTGGCAGAAAGAACCATCTTAAAGCCAGGGTAAGTGCACTCTAGCTACTGAATGGGGGCGGGGAGAGCGGGCAGACAGTTCACTGAGCCCGCGTGTATTCTCCACCACCACGGCCCCCAGACCGGACTTGGCCACAGCGACTGCAGCTACGCAAGTTCTCCTCACCATGACACTTGTGCACTAACGGCAGTGACCGGTGCAGAGTAGGGGTGGACTACAACTGGGTGGGTGGAACACGATGACAGATGGAAACATCACTGTATCTTTCTGTGCATTTTGCAGAACTCTGTGAATTCATCACAAATGTAAAAACCATTGAAATTGTTGAAGTTGTCTTTTCCAGAGAACTGAACTCGTAGGATGTGCAATTAGGGAAGTTGGCAAAAGAATGCTAAGGGCGGGCGCCTGGGTGGCTCAGTCAGTTAAGCGTCCAACTTCGGCTCAGGTCCTGATCTCACAGCTTGTGAGTTCGAGTCCCGTATCAGGCTCTGTGCTGTCAGCTTAGAGCCTGGAGCCTGCTTCAGATTCTGTGTCTCCCTCGCTCTCTGCCCCTCCCCTGCTCACAATGTGTCTCTCTTGCTCTCTCCTTCAAAAATAAATAAACATTAAAAGAAAAAAAGAAGGCTGATAAAGAAGGCTACTGAGGAGGAGAGCAGTGGAGAATGGAAGACAAGCGAGGGCAGCAGTTTTCACTCCAGGAAAACGTCACTGGCCTTGAGGTTTTCCTTGCAAAACTGCCTTCAGGTTGCTGCTTTCAACGTGAATAGCGCCATGTGTAGGTGGCATGTGTAGCTGACACGTGGACAGGTGGGAACTATATCGGACCACAAACTACAAAGGTATGGAAGGCCGGACAAAGGGATGGACAGCCTTCAGCTCCAGTGGGGAAACATTCCTGGAAGCGTGCAGAAATGGAAGCTTACACAGTTCAGAAAGGATCCTTGACAGTGATTTATCGGTTGGTAAATATGACAGATTGAGAAACACTGCATTAGGAGGACTGTGTTTAACGCCACCTGTTAGAGGAGGCACCTTCCCTAACTAACAAAGCCACACACCACGGCTGTCATGAGGCACCCTCTCTGTACGCATGATGGCCCCTTCCACAAGAAGTACTCTCCAAACACTATGGGATCATGTTGTCGCTTCGAGGACCAGCAGTGAATTTCAATTAATTTGATACTCCCCTCCCCAAAAGACAATTATATCGGGGTAAAGTCATGTCTCTTTACTATCCCAACAAGATATTCCTAATACGAAACAAAAACTTCTCCAACTCTTAGACTGTAGATGGCTCACTTCAGTGACCAAAGTTTTCAATTTTCTGATCCTAAGCAAGGTACTATCTCAACTCCGTATCTGACTCCTGCTGGTCCTCAAACAAATCATAAATTGGAACTCAACTACAAACAACTACTCAAGTAAGAAAATGGTTTCTAATTTATGACTTTTTCCATTCTATCAAACATCAACCATACGTTGGCACCAATTTATACCCCCCCACACACACAAAACTTAGTTAATTTGGACTATAAATGGTCTGATTTTATAAGAATAATTAATAAACACACCTACTCAGCATTTCCTCATTGAAGATTCAGTTCAAATATATACTGTTCTATGCTTTTCAAAAGAAGCAATTCCTTTTATGATTTCCAAAAAAGTTGTGCCTAGACTATATAGCTACAAATACTGTTAAAGTAGCTGAAAAATAGAAGTCATACAAGACAAAAAAAAAACAAAACAAAAAACAACTTCCTAATGTACTTTGTTTTAAAGTAATTTATCATATTGGTATTTTTCAGAGCCATGTCTAAAAAGCCTAAGCATAGGAAATTTTAAGTGATTTTGTATGATACATGCAATGCTGACCAAAAAAAAAAAAAAAGGGGGGACACGATGTCTAAGCCTTTGGGGAACTTAAAATCTAGGCGGAAAGGTCAATTTTATAAGTTAAAAATATTTCAAAGTAATATTTTTGGAAAAAAAAACAAAAAAAAATCATAGAAGTACCAAATTTACAGCACAGAATATACATGCTACTGGAATTCAGAAGCAGCAAAGAATCACAGGGGCAATTCCAGAAAACATCATGCAAGAGGCGATGACATAGGCCAGCTTTGACTGGGAGGCATGATGTACGAAAAAAGTGGGAAAAAGGGATTTTGAGTCCCAAGACCTACTGGAGGCCAGGCTCCATCCGTCACTGTGAGGCAGGTGAGATGATTAAATACTACTTTAGGAAGACATACTGGCAGGAGTATCCAACAGGTAAGAGGTAGGAAGGCTGACAGAAGTGGAATCCGTTAGGAATAAAGTCCCAAAAGAGAACGGTGACAGCAAGGATGAGGAAAGAGTAGATTCAGGGTAGGAGGGGAAGAGAGGATTAAGGTCATCAAGCAAATCAGAGTGATAAGAAGTAAAATCGCTCCCTGAGAGAACCAGATTAGTCTGGAAGATTTTTTTTTCTTCCTGAATCAACGATTCACGCTTTTCACACACATCACATTTAAAGAAAGCGTCAGTGGATGTTCTAGGAAGACACACCACTGGCGCGCACACACGTCTCCTCAATGGCTTTCACAGCAGCGTGTTGACAACCTACTCCTCTCACCAGACTGTCAAGGTCCCCTGTAACCCAAACCCTATCAGCTCTTCCAACTTTTGCATTTCTGTTCCATCCACTGCAAATTGTGCTATTCCCTCTTTGAACGATGGACAGATCAAATGATATATACAACTCACCCTTGTCTGCCAAGCATTTTCACACACATGATCAGGTTCATCTTCACAGCAATTACATGCAAGAAACGGCGATGATACCCCTACTTTATTCGGAGCAGCCTGAAACTTGTGAAGACCAAACAACTTGCCAAAGTGACCTTTTTAAAACCTAAATCTGACCTCAAATAAATTACTTCTTGAATAAGCATGAAACACTCCGAACGAGCCAAGACATTTAGAGGGGAATGAGAGGCCAAATGTTCCCTGGAGCATAGGAAGAACAGAAGGGAAATGGACTACGGGGCACCCAGCAGCTCTGCCACCTAAAACACAAACACGCTTCCAGAGTGACTGTTTACATAGACTGCATGAAGGAGGCTTTTGTGACAAGGCATCCTCTGTTACAAGTCCTCCATAATGAAAAAAAGTTGATAAAAGTGAAGCTCAGTCTGCTTCCGGGGTAGTGCAGGTCTTTTTTTGCTCTTAAAAAAAAAAAAAAAAAAAAATTAATACCCCAAAGACAAAAATAATCAGCTTAAAAATCAGCCAATTTAATAGCTTCTATAGAAAAAGTATAAAATGTTCCTTTAAGTCCATGGATTCCAAGCTGTGCTCTGAAGTAACAAACGATCATATAACTTAAAAAAAAAACCCTGCAAAATATCTTTAAATTATAGGCCAGTTTCCTAGCTAAATGTGAAAACCGGATAAAGTATGGTTGCCTGGGAGTTAATGATAATCCAAATATGGAATACATATATTCCCCTATTCCTATCCCCAAACCCAATATGGAGAAAATATGTATTTCAATAATTTGTGACCCAGAGAAATGCTTCCTTTGGGTTTATTTGTAACACACTGGATCTCTATAATGTAAATATTAAAAATAACTGCCCCAGGGGCACCTGGCTGGCTTAGTTAGCAGAGCACACGATTCTTGATCTCAGGGTCATGAGTTCCGGCCCCACGATGGGCATGGAGCCTACTTAATTAAAAAAAATAAAAATAACAAATAACAGCCCCAAATACATGGCTCAAACACTACCTTTCCAATTACCCATCCTTCCTGAACACCAATCAATTTAGAGGTATGATAATACAGAATATGAAAACTATTGCATCATATGGACTTTTATTAAGTGGTGAAGAGAAAAAAAAAACACGTCCGTTCCTGAAAACCACTGATTTAACCATCTGGATGGTGGCATCTCAGTGGAAAAGAAAAATGCATTGAGCATCATTCTCAAGAGAACGTTCATGCTCAAGACAAGATGCGAATTATTTTGCATCTTATCTCATTAATTCAATCACCACAACCTGAAATGAAAGTTATTATCCCCATTTCGAAGATAAAACTGAAGCTCAGGGACTTACGTAGCCTGGTTAATGTCACAGAGCGGCAGAGTAGGAATTTAGCCAAGTCTAGTGCTAAACGGGCTATCACCCTTCAAGGCCTCTGGTAGCCTCTAAGGCACACTTCCCGTGCCCTGCCCCACAAAAATATCATAAAAGGTGTAGATATACCATACTAGTTAATTTGAGGAAAAGACGTTGCTTCCTTCCCATCTCCACCACCCTCTCCTCCTACTGTGGTCTAAGAAAGACTTTCCCTACACAGTGGAGGATCTCAGTCACTCCCATTTTCCTACTAAAATAATCACTAACTCTGATATTCTCAAAGCCTCTTTCAAATGGCATTTATTAGCTGAGCTGCTTGTATACTTCGCTGCAGCCAAACCAACCTAAAATTTCCTATAAAAGGCACGGCTGCTTCTGCTCCCCACTCCCAGTCTGTGAGACGGTCTACCCACTCTTCTCCCATCACCCTCCAGACAAGACTTAACTTTTACCGATAATTGCCAACATTTATTGAAGATCATGCGTCAGACGTTATTCTTCAAGCACTCGTTCGTTTAATCCTCACAATCTCACCTAAGTACTGTTATTATCCCCACAGTAGGAGTGAGGAAAGCCTTCTTAGCGCCCACTGCTCCAGTGACACTGTTCATTTAAAAATCCCCCAGCAGTGGCCAACAATTAAATAAAAGTATTTACTACCTGGGAGATTAGAGCCGTTCTTAAAAATCACTTTCAGAGAGAAAGCATCTTGTTAGTGCCTAATATAATAACAGCAGAAATCCTGACCGCTGACTTTTCTCTTATTTTTAGACAGTGCTCTCATAGGATAGCTGCCACATACACATGCTGGTTATCTCAGAGTAGGAGCCTTTATGCCAAAACTCTTTTTGAAGTCTTCTTTTCCAGGTCCCAACACTACCAGTACACTACGTGTTCTATTCAAAGGAGTTGAGATTACTGCTCTGTCAGGTACCACGTGGCTAATTCACCTGTGCCATGAGGAAGCCACAATTTTGCAAAATTTCCTTTTTTTTTTAGTATCTTGATTGATTTTTCTAAGGAAAGGACCCATGGTCACTTAATACTTTTTTGAATTCAAGTATGTTTTTTGTGAGTCCAAATAACATTAAATACTATCTACTGCACTAAATACTATCTGAAAATTTCAGTTTCTAAGCTTTATTCAAGCTATCTGCCAAGCAACTATGTTTTGAGGATACTGAAAACACGACCGTACCAACAATATTAACCACTAACCACTACTATGATAGCTTATGTATTTTATGTTTTCCTGCCTTTGTGCTGTTAACTGGGGGCTAAATCTCCAAATGCAGAATATCCATTTTGATGAACAGAGCGTCGTTATGCATGCAAAGATAGGAAGCTTGGCGGTCTTTCCTCTTTTCAATGATACAGCAACAAAACTAATATCTTTTAAAATACAGTTTTTTGTTGCTACTGTTAACAAACCACTAAGTTTGGGTCCCCACTAATAAGGGACCCATTTTTAAAACTGATTTTTTCCAGGTATGCTACATATGCAGTGTGTAACTTTATTAACACAGAACTACGTCAATCGCACAAATTTCCTAAAACATCTAATACTGTATGTTGAATTTTATGTAAGTGACTGGCAGTCCACAGCACTTGAAGAACATGAACTTCACGCACAAGTCTCCTAAAGGCAATACTTAAGCTATAATCCAATGTAACATTTACTCTAAATCACATAACAAAACTCAAGACATGTTACTTTTAAATATAAATATCTACTTAAATCTTTCATTTGTCTAAAATGAACTAATTAGCATATTCTAGTGGTAAGTCTGTGGACTGTCACCTCGACTATTTGCATCCTAACGACGGTATGTCACCACACACTTGCTGGCACTGGTCAACCTGAAAGGCATATAATTAACATAAAATTCGTATTAAAGCACAGATTCTACTAGTTTTTTTACACAAAAATTTCAAAAAGAAGCTGTTGCATATTAGGTACCGAATACAAGTCTTGAAAGAGCCAGAAACGCTATTCCGGGCCAGTACACTTATTCTAATGGAAAAGGAAATTAATTCCACTTCATGTGCGTTTTGTATGGATCAAAGTAATAAGAAACGGAATGATTCCTGGCGGAAAGTTACACACGTGTCTGAAAGGTTACTTCCGGGGCAATGAAAGGCTGCCACACGAATTTCCCCTAGCCTTGCTCGGAGCACAGCGTCCACGTGGTTCTCCACTCAGCCCCGCGCCCCGGCCTAGCCCGCGGAGGCCTAAGGGAGCCCCCGGGAGGCGCGGCCCGGCCTCAGCCCGCCCTCCCAGGGGTGGGGCCGGCGCGCCAGTCACGTGGGCGGCCGCAGCCGCCATCTTGCAGGGAGGGGGAGGGGAGGTGCCCCGAGGGATGGGTCTCCAAACGGGTCCGCCTGTCCGCGGCGGCGCGTGACCCGAGGGTCCTCGGACGCGCAGCGGCGCCTCCTCGAGAGGGACGTGCCACACTCGGGCGCCTCGCTGCAGACTCCGAGGTGGGCCCTCTCCCGCCGGCCGCGCACAGCCGGCGGAAGGCCGAGGACCAGCTGGTCTGGACTGCAGCGAATGAAAATGCAAATCTACCCACCCCCATCAACTGCCTTTAGAGTGACAGCTTGGGAGCAACAAAATCCGCGGAAATGTCTTCAAGGCCAGAACAAGCCACAGATGAGGGCCACGGAGTCCACGCTAACAAGCGGAAAGTGCGGGCTCAGAACAATTTAATGAAACGTGAATGATTTGCTACGGTAACCCTATGCTAACCGAGAAAAAAGTTCATCACGCCACCAATGTCTAAAAATAGCCTTCAGCGTCACCTGTAGTACGTGTATCCCCTATGATTTATTCACTCATTTCAACTGATGGCCCCAGCACAGGGCACTGCCTGAGAAATAATGTCCTGAAATTAATGGCAGAGTGCCCGACCTCACTTTGCCCACTCCTCCCAGCACTCACTGGATGCCAGAAAAGGCCACACACTGCAGTCAAGATAAAAATCTCATGATTCTAGGTTGCACGTATCTCTCCCCTTCTCTAGTCGCCTTCGGACCCTCTCATTACAAGCAAAATTTAAAGGAAAAACAGACTCCTGGCAGTTAAAATCAGAAATCGGTTATCCTTGCGGGAATGATATGAATGGAATGATATAACTGTTCCACTGTGAGACATTTTTACTATCTACGATCTAAGATTATCTCGGCAACATATAAGAAATTTTAAAAAATAAGACATAAGTATTGCTTCTGATTTCAGGCTTCTCCAAATTTAACAGTGACTTATACGACTTTTTGGAATTATTTTACTGAGTAGGCTAGGAGTGGAAAAGGACTTTTACCAACAGTATACACAGTTGCATATTACTAGTAAATACACACTACATGACCAAATTTCAAGTTCACCAAGAAAATAGAGTAGTAGCATTACTACATTGGAGTTGGATAAAATATATCCTACAATGTGAGTCACTTCATAGAAGCCTCATTTTAAAAAGGAGGGGCTCAGCCTAGATTATTGCCAAATCCCTTCTAGCTCCTGAATTCCTCGATTCGATGGATATGGAGTCCACACAGCCCTTAGAAAAATTACAAAGTCCGGTTTTAGTTCCAGAGTACTGAAAGATACATAAGACACATAAATTGAATTAACTTTCAAGAAGGGAAAGGGAAAAATCCCCTTTTCCAGTAGATCATCCTAGAGATCACCTAAGTTGAAAAGGACGGCAACCAAATTACTACCTTTTAAATAACTGTGCGCCACGAAAATAAAGTTATTGTACATAGTTTTTACTCTATTGCACACACAGTTTTTACTCTGAAACCTACTCTCCTCCCCTCCATTAAGTTGTTAGGATCAAGGGTTTCATATTGGGCCTAGATTATTATTAGAGGCTTTTACAGCTCTACATAATTTCATCTTCGTTTATGTTTGAGACAAGTGATTCATCTGGGTTCTTGTCGACTACATTTTGGTGTTTAACAACTTTTAGAAAACAACATTTATGCCTACATTAAAGGCCCGACAAATACCCCTGCTTCAAATATGTAGGCAAGACTGAAGCCTGATAGAAAATAAATTATGCCAGAGGTAAAGGGCGTGAGCAGCCAGCTCTAAGACAGTTTTTGTTGTTGTTGTTGTTTGTTTGTTTTTACCCAGACAACCTGCGCTAATACCCATCCAGTTTGGGTCGATTCGCTGCTCTCCACCTCAGGGTTTTTTCTGGGAACACAAAGTTAGAATCAGGAGCCAAAAGACCCTACGACCCCTTTAAACTCAGCATTGCCGGAGCGAAAAGAGCCCCTTTGTGCTGAAGACACGGGCAGCACGCCGGGAGCGCACCTTTAGAACACCTCTGCGAGGGGATAAGGCAGAGCTTTAAACTGTAACCAGAGCGCCAGATGGCGAGAAAGAGAAGGCGCTGCCCGGGGCCAGACTGCAGCTAACAGTCTCCTTTGCGCTTCGCCTTTCCCAGCACCTGGGGCGAGAGATGCTCCAAGTCAAAAATGTCCCGAGACCTTGCCTCGGAGAGGGGGACCGGAGCCCCATGTTTCCCGTGGCAACTCCGGCACGGAAGAGACTTCTAGAGCATTCTGTTATGGCGGGTGCCTGAGTGTGCATGGGGGGGGGGGGGAGAAGGGGGGGGAAGGGTGGGAGAGTGGAACTGAACCGCCCAGCAAAACGAAGATTAGTTAGTGTTACGGGCTGGGAGCCGTGGGGTGGGTATTCCGAGCCACCTGCGCCGGGTTGAGGCTCGGCCAAGAGGTATCCGAAAGCCAGGCCGGGGAGGCCGCCGGGGCGGTGACCGCAACGCGGGTGCCCGGAGGCTCGCGCGCCTTACCTGGGCCCGGGGGCCGGCAAAGTTGCACGGCTCCACCTCCACCTCTGCGTCCTCGGGCCCCCCGCGGAGCGCGGTGCGGAGCCTCTCCAGGTGCTCCCTCAGGGTGACCCGCTGGTGGAAGGAGAACGCCGGGTGCAGCGAAGCCATGGTGAAAAGCAGCAGCAGTTCCTCCTGGGCCCTGAAGCCCAGCCCGCCGCCGGGCCGGGGCTCGGCGCCGCTGCCTTCCGGGCCGGAACCGTCCTTCTCTGCGTCCTCCTCGCCTTCGCCGTCCTCCCCGCGCTCGCCGGGTTCGTCCTCCGCGCCGCCCCGCGAACCCTCGCCCCGAACCGCGCGCAGACTCTTGAGCACCGAGTCCACCTGGGGCAGGAGGCGGTGCAGGCGACCGGCGGCCTCACGGTTCTCCGAGCCCAGCAGCGCCAGGTAGACGATGAGGCGCGAGCGCACGGCGGGCTCTCGGAAGTCGGCCAGCGGCCCGGGGTCCGAGAGGCCGTTGGCCTTAGCCTCCGAGTCGCGCAGGTAATGGTAGTCCTTGCGCGCCAGGTCCTCCAGGCACGAGCCGAGGAAGCGCAGCTCCAGCGGGTTACACAGGTCCAGCAGCCCGCACATGAACTCCAAGCGCTGCGCCGAGCCCAGCACCAGCCCAAACCACTCGTACACCCGCTCCTGCTCGCGCAGCGCCGCCGCGGGCCCGCCGCCGCCGCCCGGCATGCCCGCCCCCGCCGCTGCTCCGCCAGCAACAGGCGGCCCGAGCCCCCGGGGCGGCGGCGGCGGCGGCGGCGGCGGCGGCGGGGGGCCCCGCGGCGGGCCCGCGGGAGGCGGCGGCGGGGGGCGGCAGTCCCGGCGGCGGCGCGGCGGCGCCTTAGCGCCCGGCCGTGCGTCTGCCTCGGGCTCCTCCGCCTCGGGCGGCGGCTCCACGGGGTGCGTCGGCTTCAGCGGCAGCTTCATCCTCAGCATCCTCGGCTAAGGCGGCGCGGACATGCGAGCGGGGGCGGGCAGGCGGGCGGGGCCGGGAGGGGGGGGCGGGGGCCGAGGCGGCGGCGCTGCCGTCAAGAGCTGGGCCCCTCCATGCCGCCGGGGGAGGGCCGGGGCCGGGGCCGGGGGCGGGTCTCGGCCGGCGAGGGGGGCGGTGGCCGGCCGGCGGGGTCGCTGGCGTCGTCTTCCCGGGCCGGAGGCGGGGCGTGCCCGCGGCGGCTCCTCCCCCTGGGCTCCGCGCCGGCTCTAGGAGCCCGAGTGCGGGTGGGAGCAAGCAAGCGAGTGTGTTCTCCTTCCTCCTCCCTCTCTCCCGTCGTCCGCACTGGGCTGGGGCGGCGGCGCCTGAGCGGTTCCCTCGCGAGCCGGTGTGGACCCAGGGGCCGGGAGAGGAGGAGGAGCGGCCGGGCCGGGCGGAGACGCTTGCGGACTCCGCGCAGGCACCTCAGCCAATCAGAGGCCAGAGTTGACGGTTGCGTAGTTCTCCCCGCCCCCAAGGGCTGCCTCTTCGAGAAGCCACGCCCAAGTGCTACGCGACCGCCCCTCTCTCTCGGCGGCTTCCGCGCGGTCCTAATATCTGGTCTTTGCCAGCTTAGGGTAGGACGTTGGTGGGACGGTGGGGCGGTGGCTGGATCGCTAGGTGCTCCGAGCGCGGCGAGTATCTTGCGAGGTCCACGTGAGAGGACTAACGGGGGTCATTTCACGTTTTCCGAGGGCCCTAGCCCTGTTTTTGACTACTGACTCCCCTGCTCTGTCTCCTCGCCTGGGCCACCGCCCCACCTCGGCCAGCGCCGTTCGCCGCACTGAACGTGTCCTAGGAGTGGAGGTTCTTCTGAAGTGAGCGCGCTAACCCAAGGCGAGCTCTTTCAGTCTCCACAGCCTGGCCGACTTTCGGGTAGTCAGCAGTGGCATAATTCCCACCACAACTTCACAAGGATCGGTTGTGTTGACTCTCTGAGTTGCAGATCGGGGAACTGGCTCGGGAGGCAGGATTGTGGCTGTGGTTAGGGGGCCCGGACGCCTCAAAGCTGAGCGAGCGCCCACGGCGTGTGCCGGCTGCAAGGTGCGGAGATGGGGACGCGCGGCCCTGGGGGCGCGGAGGCGACGCGACCCGAGGAGTTCCGCGGCCTCTGGGCGGAGTGGGGGGCGTGCTGATGTGGACGCCCCTGGCCTAACGGTTACGTCTGATCTGTAACGCTTTGGGGAAATAATTTCCACGACAGTTTAGCAAAAGTCCCTCTCCGCCCGCGCCTCCATCTTCTGGGGATCGGTTTACTTGCTAAATAACGTTTCTGTGCCTGACGCCAACATTTTGGATCCTTGTGCCCGTGTAAATTCCCTGTGATTCGAACTTACTAAGATACCACCTTGACAGGCTCTCAACTTTATTTTTTTGTTGTTTAGTTTTTTTATATTTTAAAGGTTTGAGTACCTTCAAAATGTCTTTCTCACATTGTGGCTTTTTTTTTTTTTTTAATATAGCCCCAATTTTTAGTACCTATCTGGATTTTTTGAAGGTTAATTTGAAAAGGTGGGATTACTTTTAAATCCTTTTTGTTTTAAGTCTTACTACAGCTGTATAGTAGGAGTATGTAAAAAACAGAAATGACACTGTAACTCTGAGATATTGGGGCATCTGTGGGAGAGCATTCGCTGAGCCCTTTATCTCACGTTTATGCCCTAAGAAGCTAATTTATAATTCAGTAAAAGGCTGAACTGAAGCCTAAAATCAGTTTCAGCAATAAAGCAGGGAGAAGGAATTATTTTCAACACATTTAAGATTGACAAAGTATATGAGAGCCATTCTTCCAGGTAATTTACTAATTCTTTACATTCTTTGCGTGTTACGTAGAAATCATTACAATCAGGAGAAAACTTTGTTAAGGACTGTTAATAAACAATCCTTGCTCCCTTTTGCCGTCTGTCAGCTTCAACTTCCCTGCAATCTTCTACTCTATCTCATCTACTCCCACATTTCTGAAGCTCAGGGTGAAATACCTTAGGCAACCAATAATCGTCTTAGTCTGGCTGGATACAGGTCTGTATTGAGTCACCTGTCCAGATTGGGATATCGTGTGTAGTAAGGTAATACTTAACCTTGGGAGGCATTTTTCCAAGTAACTCAGGCAAAAGGTCTTTACATTTTCCTTGGCAACAGGAAGCCATTTGGTAGGAACTCTCAACAATACTTGACCCATAAATTTTATATTAGAATTGAGGTTTGTAAAAATAATAATGTTGACCTTTGTCCCTCTATCTTTGGCCAATATTAGAAAATTCAGTGATCCACGCTTTTGAATATATATGACATGTATAAAATGATTTAATATTCTGGTTATCATCATCCATCAGGGGCACAATTTGCCATTTCCCCCCCAGTGCATTGTTTCAGAGCCCTCTTTCCGTACTGTAACTCACTAGACCAGGCCTCAACTTTTTTCCAACTTTTGTATGTGAAAGAGAGAACACATTCTCTGGGTAAGAAGAATGTACTGCATGCTTTTCTGGGAGCAGCCCAGATGGAAATCCCAGGATGAGATGTAGGCATGTTTCATTGGGAAAACTACCCAGATGATTCTAATAAGACGCCCTAGGAAGGTATTCCTCCCACCAGGCCTACCTATTGAGAACTCCTGATCTAGATTCTCTGGTATTTTACATAATTCCTGGATAATTATTCAGATAGGACAGATATTGGTACTGTGGTAACGGTGGGAGTATGTTTGTATCGAAGTTGTTCACAGAGGAATATGTGCCATAAAAGACATCTTTAAAGGACACAAAGTAGTGCTATTGTCTCTTGTCTCTAGATGATATTTAAGGCATATTCAATGTACTATTTAATGCACATTCACTGTGTTTATTTGCTTCTTAGCAATGAAAGATGATATTATTGACATTACTGCCTAAACACTTATATGTAACCAGAAAACTGGTTTCAAGTTATGATTCTACTTTGGATTAAGATACTAGCCAGTGATAGAGGATTGAGCAGAGGCTTTGCAACCCTCCCTTTTGCAATCGGGTTACTGTAAGAAATTTCAGTAAAAGCACAGTTAATTGAATGGTTCAGAGCACACTAATAATGATACCTACTCTATAAGAAGGATGCCCAAAGACAGCTACTTCTAGCTCAGACGAAACTAGTAATCTCATCCATACCAAGGATTTGGTCTTTCAGTGTTTGTGAGTGTTGACTTACTTGCTCCCTCTCCCGCTACATCTGTTTTCCTCCATTAGAACAGAAGTGTCTTAACATCAGTCTTATTCAATTTTATATTTTGCCATCTGGAACACAGTTGCTGTTAATGAATGTTTACCGAGTAAACAAACAAGAATGCACCAGGAACCAAAAGTAACTGCCAACTACTTCTGGGGTTACCTGAATCTTTCTTTGTTCATATCTAGAAGGGAAAAGAAAACATTTGTGTTCCAACATTGCCAGACTAGTACTGAAACTCATTCTACATGAATTGGCTGAGGTTACATGCCCATTACTGATTATTCAATGGAGCCACAGAAGTGGAGTCAGCTTTGTCAGAACAATGTCGGTCCCCTACCCCCCAAAAAATCCAGGTCTGTTGGAAAGAAGCAAGGAAAACACAGATTCTAAGGAAGCAATATGTATGTCCAAAGCCATTGTTCTTACAGTCTATACCTTCGATCACTTAAATTGTCAAAGATTTAAGGTACCTCAAAAATGAATTTTTGTTTAGTTCATATTTTTGTTTAGTTATATCATACATTTAAGAGTTATTAAATGGGGCGCCTGGGTGGAGCAGTCGGTTAAGCGTCTGACTTCAGCCAGGTCACGATCTCACGGTCCGTGAGTTCGAGCCCCGCGTCAGGCTCTGGGCTGATGGCTCAGAGCCTGGAGCCTGTTTCCGATTCTGTGTCTCCCTCTCTCTCTGCCCCTCCCCCGTTCATGCTCTGTCTCTCTCTGTCACAAAAATAAATAAATGTTGAAAAAAAAAATTAAAAAAAAAAAGAGTTATTAAATAATATTTTTAAGATTATAGTTAAAAAGCTGTTAAGTTCTTGGAAACAACACAGATGAATTATTCATTGATCTATAACTTAAGGAAAAAATTGTATATTTAAAATTAAAAAGATATGTCTTGGTAAGGTTTACAAAAGCATGCTATAAGACATGTTTGACATAGAAATCATCAGTATTGATGCTATGACAGTATTCTCATTGGTAAGCTAGGAATCCATGCCCAACATGGGTGTATGGCACCTTTTCTGGAAGATTAGTGTTTGGATAAATTCAGAGTCTCCCTAGAGTTGTGGCTTCATTTGTCAGGAAGATTCTTAGGAACTTAGATTTACCAGGTTGCCCAAGTTCTCCCACTTGTACATTGAAACTTTTGGAGAAGCCCTGGAATCCACCAACCTTTGTTTTTTATTTTTTGTTATGTTTATCTATTTTTTTGAGAGACAGCACGAGCGGGGGATGGCAGAGAGAGAGAGGGAGACACAGAATCCGAAGCAGGCTGCAGGCTCTGAGCTGTCAGCACAGAACCCCACAGGGGGCTCAAACTCACACACGGTGAGATCATGACCTGAGCAGAAGTCAGATGCTTAACCGACTGAGCCACCCAGACGCCCTGAGAATCCACCAATCTTTGAAGCCTGTCTGGAAATAAACTTGATTCTAAAGTAGATTGATTAGGGGGCACCTGGGTGGCTCGGTCGGTTAAGTGTCTGACTTCGGCTGAGGTCATGATCTTGCTCAAGCCCTGCATTGGGCTCTGTGCTGACAGCTCAGGGCCTGGAGCCTGTTTCATTCAGATTCTGTGTCTCTCTCTCTCTCTCTCTCTCTCTGCCCCTCCCCACTCACACTCTGTCTCTCTCTCTCTCTCTCTCTCTGTCTCTCTTAAAAAATAATAAACATAAAAAATTAAAGTGGATTGATTTGGAAAATCTTCAGGCTACTGGCTCATGCTAGAAATTCAGGAACCAGGGGTGCCTGGGTGGCTAAGTTGGTTGAGTGTCCGACTTGGGCTCAGGTCATGATCTTTTGGTTCCTGTGCTGACAGCTCAGAGCCTGGAACTTGCTTCAGATTCCTCATCTCTCTCTCTCTGCCCCTCCCCTCTCACACTCTGTCTCTCCATATATATCAAAAATAAATAAACATTTTAAAAAAAGAAAAATTCAGGCACTGGTACTTGCCTGGTTCTATGAGATGTCTGCAAATAGACTTTTTGCCCAACTATAAAGCCTGTCTACCCAAAAAAGACAATACTGCCGCCTTTTTTTTTTTTTTTAACATTTATTCAGTTGTTTTTTTTTTTTTTTTAATTTTTTTTTTTCAACGTTTATTTATTTTGGGGACAGAGAGAGACACAGCATGAACAGGGGAGGGGCAGAGAGAGAGGGAGACACAGAATCGGAAACAGGCTCCAGGCTCTGAGCCATCAGCCCAGAGCCCGACGCGGGGCTCGAACTCACGGACCGCGAGATCGTGACCTGGCTGAAGTCGGACGCTTAACCGACTGCGCCACCCAGGCGCCCCAAAACATTTATTCAGTTTTGAGAGAGAGCATGTGAGCTGGGGAGGGGCAGAGAGAGAAGGAGGCACAGAATCTGAAGCAGGCTCCAGGCTCTGAGCTGTCAGGACAGAGCCCTACGTGGGGCTCAAACTCATGAATCATAAGATCATGACCTGAGGTGAAGTCAGCCACTTAACTGACTGAGCCACCCAGGCGCCCTGATAATACTGCCTTCCAGGGACCCATGGACAGTAGATTTGAAGTTTCGGAAGTTTGGCTTGCTAGATAGGAAAATAACAACTGCCCCAGTAGTGTTCTCTGGAATGGGATTTGCTGAATTCGTATACTTCTTTAAATATGGTTACATCAAATTATTGGTGGGCTCTTTGTGAACCCAGCTTAAACCCACTGTATCTTATCTTTTTGTATTCAGAAAAGACGCCTAATTTTTTTCAAGCATCCAGCCTTCTTCCGAAGATCCTATGTGGTTTGAGTGATACCTTTGCCAGCTGCATAGATAGATCTTGATCAGTAACCGAATCAGAGTAGCCCACACTTCTTGCCAGTTGGTTTAGAAATCCTGACCTATTGCGATATGTCGAAAGGACACCCAAGCCAATAAACTCTGTCAAATTGGCACATGAAGGGGCTCCTACTCTGCAAATCCAGCAGAATTTGAGTATCACAAAGAATAACGTACCAGTGAATCAAAAAAGAATCCAAGTCCGTAGAGATTCTCCGAGGAAAAACGGTGGATGAAGGTCCAGGGAAAGCTCTTCTCTACAGAAGCATGCCAGCCAAAAAATTTAGAAGGAAAGTGTGAGGAAACTCTCATTTTGCAACCACCATGTGTAATAGTCGATTCACCACTGGGTGCCAAGTTGCTGGCAAAAGGAAAATTCATGTGCTCTCAAAATAATGCCCCAGTTAAAAGGGGGAAAGGTACTTATTTGTGGATAAATCTGATGGATGCCACCTTAACATGTCACAATGAGCATTACCAGTAGTGGGACGATCTAATATTCCTCCTCATGTCATGGACATCATTGGAAGAACATACCATTTGTGGTATTCTTGCCAAAATGTTTACACTGAATCTAGTCATGACAAAATAAGGCAAATCTGGATTATGGCATACCGTATAAGACAACTTAAAATCTTCAAAAATCTTAAAAAAAAAAAAATCAATGTCATGAAAGCAAATACAGAAAGAAAGCAAATTGTTCTAAAGAAAACTAAGGAGACAAATGCAGTGAATAATCTGTGATTGGATCCTGGGCTTTAAAAAAAAAAAAAAAAGACTCTAAAAAGACATATTGGGGATAATTCGGTAAGTTTGAATAGGGACTTCTAATTAGACATGGTTACTTTATCAATGCTAACTTTCTTGGGTGACATAATGACCTTGTGGTTGTATGAAAAATTGCCCTTGTTTTCGGTTGATATTTGCTCAAGCACTGAAGGTTTAAATGTTGTGATATCTACAACTTATTTTTTATTTAAAAATTAGAGAGAAACAAAGCAAGTGTGGCAAAGCAGTGACAACAGCCAAATCTAGGTGAAGGGTATATGGGTGAATATTGAACTTCACCTTTCTGCAGGCGTGATTTTCTTTTCAAAATAAAGTGGGAAACAGGGAGATTACAAATCCTCATCCACAGGACGAGTGAAAGGTAAAAGACAATATATTACATTTATGAGTGCAGTTTAACACAAAACTTTCATTAATTGATTTTTTTTTTTAATTTTTTTTTCAACGTTTACTTATTTTTGGGACAGAGAGAGACAGAGCATGAACGGGGGAGGAGCAGAGAGAGAGGGAAACACAGAATCGGAAACAGGCTCCAGGCTCTGAGCCATCAGCCCAGAGCCTGACGCGGGGCTCGAACTCACAGACCGCAAGATCGTGACCTGGCTGAAGTCGGACGCTTAACCGACTGCGCCACCCAGGCGCCCCTCATTAATTGATTTTATAAATGGGACACAATGCTGACCAGAGTCATCTTTAAAACTGTATATAAAATAGAATAATAAGACTTGTGCAAGAGACATAGAAGCCTAGTGGAGAACTGGTTTTCTGCACTTGTTACCTCAATATATTGGCCTTCCAAAAAATTAAAGAGTGAAGCTGGTTAGGATCAACCTGTAATGGCTTGCAGAGTCAGAAGGTGTCCCAAGAGTCAGTTTGTCAATGTGTTCTGAAGGAAACCTGGGGCCCAGCCAAAGGCAAGCAAGGTCATCCTCAGACAGAAACATTTCTAAAGAAGGGTACAAAATAATCCTCTGGCACCAAACTACAAAAGGCACGGTGAAGTACCAGGAGGATGGTGTTCCGTGCGGAGCATAAGGAAATTACCTTAATTTTGTATTATCTGCTTTCTATCAAAAGCGATTTAAGGCGATTGCTTGCAATCTAAATAGGGAAAATGGAGAGTCAATGCGTTTGTCAAGGTTAATGCAGGACTTCTCAGTGTAAACGGTCATCGCATCTGGTGGATGATTTTCCGTAACCAGAATGACAAACTCTGGCTGGTACTTTGGGCACCGTAACCAGAATGACAAGACTAGTGCTTTGGGCTTTTCCCTCACTCTCATGAAAAGTCTCTAAGACCATGCAATTTTCACCCTGGATTCTGATGCAGAACCCAACAACCTTTTGATTAGCGATTCAGTTTCCCATTGACTTAATGCTGGGAAAGAAGAAATCCTAGAGAATGGAAATATATAATCTACTCTCAAAGAAAGGGATATTCCACATTGAAATAAACACATTAACATCCGGCTTACTCGTCCCTTTTAAATTTCTTTAGAGGTGTCACTCCCCCTGAATCTTGTCAATTCTGTGTAAATGCGATCACTTTCTTAGATCGTGGCTTATATGTGGTACCTTGAATGGTCTGCTGTTCTTGTTTGGTATAATTTTAATGTATACATATTTAGATCCAAATACTACCATTTAAAGAGTACTATCTTTTTCTTGGAAAAAATTATTTGGAAGAATTTTTAAAAACTATAAAACTTTAAATGTTACTTAGCAACTTTAGAGGACTGGTTACAAATGTTTATGTAGAGAGGGAAATACTAAATACTAAAGACTTACTTAAACCCTGTAAACTGATGCTAAGATTTAATTAATTTAAAAATATGTTTAAGTCATACATCTAACATATATATAAATAAGTGGTGAATTTTTTTTTAGTTCATTAAAAAACTACTCTCTCAAAATGAATAAACTTAAAAAAATGGGAATGCACCGGGGTGGCTCAGTCGGTTAAGCGTCTGACTGTTGATTTTGGCTCAGGTCATGATCTCACAGTCTGAGAGGTGGAGCCCCGCATGTGGGGCTCCGCACTGACAGTGTAGAGCCTGCTTGGAATTCTCTCTCCCTCTGCCTCTCCCCCACAAGCACGTGTATACTCTCTCTCCCTCTCAAAATAAATATTCAGTTAAAAAACGCCCAATTTGTTTGTGATGTAGGAAAAAGTATTTGTTTTATTTTTCACCTTTTCAACTAAGTTTGATGGAACCATGTGGATGCAAGTTAAGCAAATATAACCTAAATTAAACAACACTCTTGCCACATTTATCCCAGAGCACATCTACGCATCAGAACACTAGTTTTGTAGACTGTACTTGAAATATTTTTTAAAAATCCTTACGTTCCTCTTCAACATCAAGTCAAAATTTATTTTTCACGGGGCACCTGGGTGGCTCAGTCGGTTGAGCGTCTGACTTCGGCTCAGATCACGATCTCGCGGTTCATGGGTTCGAGCCCCGTGTCGGGCTCTGTGCTGACAGCTCAGAGCCTGGAGCCTGTTTCAGATTCTGTGTCTCCCTCTCTCTCTGCCCTTCCCCCACTCGCGCTCTGTGTCTCTCTCAAAAAAAGTGTTTTTTTCTTGCATTCAATATTTGTATTTAAAATGTTCCATCAACATTTACAACTTTAAGGTTTTAAAGGTTTTTTTTCTTCATAATTCTTACACATGTCACTTTTTAAAAAGGCACGAGAAGAGTTTTATTTCACAGAAATGTAAGCTAAGTCCAGACATGAAGATTTTATCTGCATAGATAAAGATTTTATCCACACAGGTCTACTGTTTTTCAGATTTAGCTGTGCTTGGGTAAGATTGGCAAACTCATGGCATATGTCATTGTTGGCTGTTGAAATTTGGATGACCTACAGAACCATTTCCATTCTATCAGAAGGCTTTGGCTGCCGTGCCAGAAGAGTTGGAAATGATCAAAGAAATTCGACTAACTTGTCATTTCCTGACTTCTAACCTCTGAGGAGTCTTGGGCTTCAACTGGTGACTCAAGCAGTCAGCCATATGGTGGAGACGATGGCCTGGTGCTAAATTAAGACTCATATACACACTATGAGTTCTCAAAATCCCTCTCCCTTTCTCCTCCCACACCTCGCCCTCTAACTGCCAGGTCTCACAAGCATTAAATATCCAATGGCAAGGAGAGAAGCCATGCTGGGGATTCCTCGTAGCTTCTGCTCCCATTTGGGACAGCTCTGGCAATGGCACCAGCTCACCTTACGACTCCCCTTTTTCTACACATCCTGCCTATAGACTTAAGCAGTGACCTCAAGAGCCGATGTCACATAGCAACCGAATGACTCAAACGCACAGCTACTCTAATAATGCAGAGTTGCCGTGATTATCTCCAACTCCACCTCACCCTTATTGGTCAGCGTGTTCCCTATTCTAATGATTCTAATGATTGGGAAAAGAGCAAAGAAATAACAGCCAGGAGAAAAGAATCATTTTTCCACAGCAAAGCATAAGTCTTTCTAAGCAACAGCAACAGTAATAAAGACCATTTATTGAGTATTGAGTTGTGTGCTGTCGAACTGATCACTTTACACATAGTTGCTGTTAATCTTAATAGCATTCTTCTGATAAATGTCATTTTATAGATGAGGACAACGAGACTGAGAGTTAAGCCATTTTCCAAGGTTTCATGCTAGAAAATGACTGAGGCATGATTCAAACTGTAGGTGGCCACCCAAAGCTACGTTTCCAAATACTATACCATCCTTTCAATTCAAGGACCAATTTAAAACAACATTTGCTACTTATTTCCTCACTATAGAAGCCACAGATGTTCACTATTAAAAATCTGATTAAAAAATTCAATTAGTATTAACATTTTTAAATTAGCCCAAACTCAGCTGCCTACAGGTAACTACTACACATTTCATTTCCAATATTTTCCTGTGATTATATGTGTGTGTGCATGTATATATGTGTGTATATTTGTACGGAGTATATTATATATACTATATATATTACATCTATAGCATATATTATAAGCTGTGGTTTGGGAGTACTACAGTTTTATCTTAAGATTATACTGATTTCCTAATTTTGGGATTGTGCATTGCTTGTATATAGAAATACAATTCATTTTTGTATGTTGATCTTGTACTCCACACCTTGCTGACTTGTTCATTTTAGTAGTGTGTGTATTCTTTAAGATGTTCTATAAATAGGATCATGAGTCTATGAATAAAGACGTTTCCCTTTTTCCTTTCTGATTAGTGTGCTTTTTTAAATTCTCTGTTTGCACTGGCTAGAATTTCTAGTGCAATGTTGAAATGGAAGAACTAAGAGTGGATATCCTTACCTGAGTCCCCATCTTAGTGGGGGAAAAAATTTCAATCTTTCACTTCTGAGCATAATGTTAGTTGTACATTTTTCGTAAATGCCCTTTATTAGGTTGTGGAAGTTCCTTTCTGTTCTTAGTTTGCTGAAGGTTTTTATCATAAATAGGTATTAGATTTTGTCCTATGATTTTTCTGGATTGATTAAGGTGATCATGTGGTTTTTATATTCTATTCCACTATATCGTGTATTAAATGATATTTAGCTGTTGAGCCAACCTTGCATTCCTGGGATAAGTCCCACTTGGTCATAATGTATCATGGTTTTTTATTTTATGTTGCTGATCTCAGCTCCTTCTGACAGCTCCCTCTCATCACCTACTCTGCCTGAGTAGAACCATGTCACTATGGAGCTGGGGAAGGGATGGAAAGGAACAGCCCCAGGCTAAAATGCCACAGACTTCCACCGATCTTACTGAAGTTTAGGGATTTATCACCAATAAATTCTTCTCAATTTGTTGTGTGACTTTGGTCAATTTACAGAGTACCAAAATGGTTGTTTTTGATAGTTTTGTCCAACTTTATCACTGCTTTGGAGAAAAGGATTTGGCATGCTTCTCCCTCAGTCATTCTGGTAATCCTCCTCCCTAGTGGTTTCTATAGGGACGCAGTATACATTCTTAACTTTTCCCAGTCTGCTCTAGTTCATGTTGTTTCCGCTTCATGCAAAATAAAGAAACCTTGTTATGTATAGGTTCATTTACTGCTGTTTAGATTTATATATAAAAGTTCATTTACCTCGTAAGATATAGGTTCATTTACCATTTCTAAGGCGTGTATGTAAACACACCCCCATCTCCCATCCTTGTGTATTATTGTATAACTGTATGTATCTACAAGCAATGTTCAGGGTTTAGATTAAATAACCATTAAGCCCCTTTTCATTTAAAAAAACACAAATTCTTTTAATGAAGAAAGAAACTTATAACAAAAACTCTTTACGTATGTTATGCATCTGTGAATAGCACATGCCTTTTCTTAAGTTTAAAATTCTTGAAGGAGGAAAGAAAGCCTTTACATGTTAGGGACTAGAGCCTAGAATAATAGCTGTAATTCTTTCATTGTATAAAAGGCAAGGGGCAAAGGTATCATATGCAGAGTGAGTGGTCCACGTGTACTTTTAACACCTTTGTCCCCATGCAATGACACAGAACTGAACTTACATACCTTTTACATCAGGAGAAAATCAGCATCCAACAGTATCTTGCAACTGTGTGATCACTAATCATTAATATCTCTTTGACATTTCAGGAGATGGTATATTTTCCACTCCTAGTTGTTCTAGTTTATAGCAATCTAATTGAGGAAACGTTTTTAGGGTGTGGTTTTTGTTTTAGGTGTGTTTATTTTTTTGGAGAACAAATAGTTTATTTATTTTTCAATGCTATCTCATAGAATGATTTTTTCTCTTGCCCCCAAATTACTTCTTGGAGAGGTATACTGTTAATTTTCAGCTATGTGTATGCTCACATGTCTGGTAATACTGCATTTATCTATTTTGGAAAGTTAATTTTTAGCAGTCAGAGAACATGTTTATCTAATTTGCCGTGAATAGGCACGTTAGGCTCATGCTTTATTTCTTGCCTGGAATATTCCTTATCTTCTCCTCATTCTTCCAAATCTCAACCATCCTCAAGGACTGGGCTCACATCTCGTCTTTCAGGAACTCTTCTATGGAAAATCCTGCCTGGAAATGGTCTTTTTCTCCTTCCTTCCTTCCTTCCTTCCTTCCTTCCTTCCTTCCTTCATTTAGCAAATATGTATTGAGTGTTCACTCTTTGTGAGACATTGATTAGGTAATAGAAGTTATATGAAAGGTGTATCAAATAATTTTACACTTGTATATACATATTTCTGTGTCTTATTTCCTCAGTTAAATTGTGAGTTCCTTAGACTACATCCTCCACCTTATTGTTTATAGCATTCCTTATAAAATTTAGTAGGGTGGCTTCTATTTAGTAAGGGATAGAGAAGAAGTTTAATTTATATGATGATTACATTTGTAGACTTTCTTTACAAATATTTAAGTATGCGAGACACAAATAGTTCCAATAGTTTTATCATTAATTTAATCATTCAATTCAAAATATCCCATTACAGGTATGGAAAGAAATTTTGAAGCTATTCAAAAGTCAGTCACTCTGTCACATCTACATAATGACTCCTACCTGACTCCCCACTTCTGCATTATTTTCCCAGGCTCTGTAAGAATGGTGGTGGTGGTGTGTGTGTGTGTGTGTGTAACCATATAACACCATGTATAGCATTAAATAATCCTGGCCTGTGTCAGATTCCCACATGGTGTGCCTGAGAGTATAGGGCCCCGTAAAAAAAAAGCACTGTCCTGGAAATTAGGACATAAAGCTTGTAATCCTTCACCAATGTTCCCTTCCTCCTTTGCAAAAATATAGGATCTGGGAGGTATTGGGCTGAGTGATTGCTACAATCTCTTTGAGCTCTAAAATTATATGAGCTTCTGCAGGCTGACTTCTTTGAATAAAAATCAGGAAGTGGAACATCAGAATTTAGTGTTCAAATATAGTCTACATCACTTGCAAATTTTAGCCTACGGTCTCCTCATTTTCTAATGTTTATGATGAACCGTCTTTTGTGAATCCTGTTTTCCTAGTGAAGAAGGCCCTTGTCCCCCTGTCTGTCTGTCTGTCTGTAAGTCTTACCATGCTGCAGAGTCAGGTTCTAGCACTCTCAGAGGAGAGGAACTAACCTGTCTTCTCCACCCATCTTGCTCCCTGAGCTTCATTTCCCTCTGAACTGCCACCCACCCACCCCCCCCACACCCAGCTCAGCGACCCTCTTTTCTCCCCGAGTATGTCTATGTATAATTCTTGTCTATCTGATGGGACATGGACCATATGTTACACTTCTTTTTATGACTCTGTGTCGAGTAAGTAAACCGATTAAAGCCTGACTTTTAAATTCAAATATAGTCACATTAGTAAACTGCTAAAACCCTTTCAGAGGTATAGGCAAAATAAAAGGCATTTTTATATAAATTCAATGTGTAGCAAGCTGCATTAATGGAATATTTGCTTCATTTAAGTTTAAAGAGATGATTTTACCAATAATACTTACATTACATAGGCTACTGTAGAGGGCTACAACCATTCTGTAAAGCAACTTAACATGTATCAATAATCTTTAAAATTTTTTGTACCTTTTAATATACTTATTTCTGGGAATGTATCCTAAGGAAATAATCGTAAATCAGAAAAAGAAAGAAAAAGACTTTATATGCAAACATCTGCATAATAGGATAATCTTCAACATTAATATCCCAAAGTAAGTGAATGGGCAAATACATCATATACACATGAGACAATATTGTGTAATCATTAAAAATGTAGTTGGTCGGGGCGCCTGGGTGGCGCAGTCGGTTAAGCGTCCGACTTCAGCCAGGTCACGATCTCGTGGTCAGTGGGTTCGAGCCCCGCGTCAGGCTCTGGGCTGATGGCTCAGAGCCTGGAGCCTGTTTCCGATTCTGTGTCTCCCTCTCTCTCTGCCCCTCCCCCGTTCATGCTCTGTCTCTCTCTGTCCCAAAAATAAATAAACGTTGAAAAAAAAAAATTAAAAAAAAAATGTAGTTGGTAAAATGTGCATCAACACGAGGAAATGCTTTAATATACTGTTGAGTAAAAAACATCAGAAATAAAAGTTTACAGGGGTGCCTGGGTGGCCTGGTCGGTTAAGCGTCCGACTTCGGCTCAGGTCGTGATCTCACAGTCCGTGAGTTCGAGCCCCACGTCGGGCTCTGTGCTCACAGCTCAGAGCCTGGAGCCTGTTTCAGATTCTGTGTCTCCCTCTCTCTCTCTGCCCCTCCCCTGTTCATGCTCTGTCTCTCTCTGTCTCAAAAATAAATAAACGTTAAAAAAAATTTTTTAAAAAAGAAATAAAAGTTTACATACAGCAAAAAATATGCAAAAATATGAGTAGAAAACAGAAATGGAGGAGAGTATACTAAAATGCTAACAGGAGTTACATTTTTATGGCAAAATTGCATTTAGAATGTTTTCTTTCTCTTTGTACTTTTCTTTTTCCAAATTGTCAAAATCGAGCAAATATTCGGGGCACCTGGGTGGCGCAGTCGGTTAAGCGTCCGACTTCAGCCAGGTCACGATCTCGCGGTCTGTGAGTTCGAGCCCCGCATCAGGCTCTGGGCTGATGGCTCGGAGCCTGGAGCCTGTTTCCGATTCTGTGTCTCCCTCTTTCTCTGCCCCTCCCCCGTTCATGCTCTGTCTCTCTCTGTCCCAAAAATAAATAAACGTTGAAAAAAAAAATTTTTAAAAAAAAATCGAGCAAATATTCATTTTGGAATGGAAAACAATATAATTTCAAATATGGGGGCATCAAGGACTTAAGTTTCAAGCAGACATTTTTTAGAATTCAAATATCTTGGTGATTCAGTGTCCAAAGAATACGTGATTGTCTAAATAGAAGTTCAGTCTTTTCTCTCTCTTTCTCAGTGTTGTCAAGACTGAAGAGTGATCTAACCCCTCGGTCATTATTTTGACTCCCTTCCTCAAACTTTCCGGTCATACTGCCCACGGAGTCCCTGGACTGTTCAGATTTCCCTAGAGTTGAGAATAAGCTGTGAAGAAGAGACTCAGCGTACTTTCCTCCACTTTATGGCTGGGATACCAGCTCAGCCAGAGAGTTTGCAGTCCCTTCTCCTGAAAGGCAGAAGTACCAGATATGGCTCATTACATTTGGCTGATCAGTGTGTCAGAGATTGGTCGGTGGTCTTTTCACATCAAGGACTGCACACACAAGGCAAGTCCGGCCACGGGTACATACACGCTGAGACAGCTATTGGGCAAAATTATGATACTAACAAAGCAGATACATTTTGCTTAACGCTACACGAAATCTGCCTGTTACTAAGTTTTAAATCTGTTTAAACTTCCTGTTTAGGAATATCTGCCTTAGAATGATTGGTGTATTTTAATCAGCAAGGAATCACAAAGAAATAGTCATAACAGGATCAGATACTACCACTGAAAAGGGAAAGAGAGTATCCTGAGAAACAGAACTGAAACTGAAGTGATAGAAAATGAAACGAAACTGAAACCTAGCCAGCAAAGCTATTAAAAAAAAAAAGTCCTGATCTTAACAGAGTCATAGCAGGTAACCAGATATCAGTCAGTATCACCAAAAGTAAAAGAAACAAATGTCTCAAATCATCCTAGGTTACACTTGAACACGAAATGAAGCAGGTAACCAGCTATGTGAACCTGCAGAAGTTACTTAACCTCTCTGAGTCTCAGTTTACTCATCTGTGAAAATAGGTGTAACAGCACACATCAGCCTAGATTAAATAGAATCTCAGGGCTGGAGGGAGCCTCAGGGATCATCAGGCCTGACTCCCTCCACCTGTACAGGGCCTCAGTCTGGCCACGCCTCCTCCCATTACCTGACATTCAGGGCCACATCCCTCCTGTCAGGACAGTGAGCTCTCGTGGCAGCCAGAGTTTCTGCATGGCTCCCTGAGGGCTCAAGCAAACTGGGTCCCAAGCATTGTGAGGGGTGGGGTGAGAGAAGAAAGGTGGAAAGGACATTAAACACATCTGGCTTCAGAAGACAGCTCTGTGGGGACAGCTGAGTGGTCGAGGCAGCTCAGACAGCATACAAGCAATCATCGTTGCCAGAGAGAGAGAGTCCATGGTGCTAGAAAGTGACAATGGAGCCAGGCACAGTTGACAGGGATGGGGACCACCAGGGTAGGCGAGCTGTGCAGACAGGACAGTGTTCAGAAGAGAAGAGCCCTACGCTTGTCTAAATGCTCTATTGCCATCTTGAAATTCTTAATAATCTTAACAATTTCACTTTGCTATGTAGCCAGTCCTGGTACAATATCCAAGACTTGCTTAGCAGAGGGCTGGGGGAAGAAGAAGAGGGAAATAGAGGAAGATCAGGAACTGTCCGGGCATGTGTGACTTTTTCCTGTGCCCCAGGGAATGTTAAGACAAGGCTGCATTGTGTTTCCTGCCCCCTGAGGATTGGCTCAGCACCTGAAAGATAAATCTGAAGGTTTCTGGGGACTGGACTTCATTCCCACAGAGGCAGCTCCATGGAGGTATCTGGGAAAGGGGCAAGGGCCTGGTTGTTGTCATTTTTCCCCCTGTATTTTGTTGAGGTAAAATTCACATAACATAAAAACCATCATTTTAAAGTATAGAGTTCAAAGGCATTTGGTACACTCCCCACGTTGTGCAGCCATCATTTCTGTCTAGTTCCAAAACACTTCCATCACCTCAAAAGGAAGCCCTGTATCCATTAACCAGTCACTCCCTATTTCCTGCCCCCCATCCCCATTTGCTTCCTATGTCTATCGATTTACCTATCTTGGACTTACCTATCCTGGACATATCATATAAATGAAAGCATAGGGGCGCCTGGGTGGCTCAGTCGGTTAAGCGGCCGATTTCGGCTCAGGTCATGATCTCACGGTCCGTGAGTTCGAGCCCCGCGTCGGGCTCTGCGCTGACTGCTCAGAGCCTGGAGCCTGCTTCGGATTCCGTGTCTCCCTCTCTCTCTGCCCCTCCCCCGTTCATGCTCTGTCTCTCTCTGTCTCAAAAATAAATAAACGTTAAAAAAAAATGTAAATGAAAGCATATATTATGTGCCCTTTTGTGTCTGGCTCCTTTCACTTAGCATAATGTTTTTGAGGTTCATCCACATTGCAGAATGTGGAGAATTCTGGACTAATTATGTTCCATCGTATCAATACGCCACATTTTGTTCATACAGCCATCCACAGACATGTGGGTTGTTTCCACTGTTTGGATATTGTGAATAGTACTGTAATGAACATTTGTGTGCAGATTTCTGTTTGAATACCTGTTTTCAGGTATTTTGGGTATATACCTAGGATGCTGGATCATACGGTAATTCTGTTTAATTTTTCCAGAAACCACCAAACTGTTTTCCACAGTGGCTGCACCATTTTACATTCCCACCAGCAATGTAGGAGGGTTCCAATTTCTACACGTCCTTGCCAACACTTGTTATTTTCTGTTAACTTTCTTCCTGATTGTAGCCATTCTCATGGATGTGAAGTGGTATTTCGCTGTGGTTTTCATTTGCATTTTCCTAATGACTAATAATGTGGAGCATCTTTTCATGTGCTTGTTGGTCACTTACATATCTTCTTTGGAGAAATGTCTGTGCCAGTCCTTTGCCAATTTTTGAATTTGGTTGTTTGTCTTTTCTTATCATTGAATTCTAAGAGTTTCTTCTGTGTTTGATACAAGTCCCTTACTGAATACATAATTTGCAAATATTTTCCCCCACTGTGTAGATTGTCTTTTCACTTTGATGAATAGTCCGTTGATGCCCAAAAGCTTTCCATTTTTATGAAATACAATTTGTTTTTTTTCTTTTGTTGCTTGTATGTCATTTTTAAGAATCCATTGCTAGATCTGAGGTCAGGAAGATTTACTCCTAGGTTTTCTTCTAAGAATTCTATAGGTCTAGTTTCTCAATTTAGGTTTTTGATCCATTTTGATTTGATTTTTATATATACTGTAAACTAGAGGTCCAAATTCATACTTCTGCTTGTGGAGATCCAGTTGTCCCAGCACCATTTACTGAACCCCCATTTTACTGGCTTAGAGCCCTTGTCAGGTAGCTATAGATGTACGCATTTATTTCTAGACCCTTGATTCTATTCCATTGATCTGTATGTCTTAGTGTTCACTGATGTGAATAAGAACGTGACAGAATGGGCCTTGTACGGAATCATGGTCACATGTCAATACATCCTGGCCAAAGGTAAGTTACATAATGCTTGGTAAACTTGGAAAAAAAGAGTAGAGCTTTTAACATTCAGCATAAATACTACAAACACATCTGCTGAGACAACAATCTAGGGACCTGTTCCTAAATTTGGAATAAATATCTGGAGACAACCTGAGTAGGCTTACTTGGCAAACCTGTCCTAGAAGCAATGGTTCTTGTCTTGGTGGATGAACTCGTTCTACAGATACAAATAAACATCTTAAGGAAGGGCAGATCCATCAAGGACACTGCAAACAATTCAGAACATGACGTTCTGTAGGCTGAAACCAGGAAGAAATTATGATGCATGTACTTGAAGCTATTTTAAATCAACCCCCTGTTTTCCGTTTGGTAACTCAACAAATTGTTTTTCTCTCTCTTTAGACAAAATGATCAAACTTTCTAGGGGTAAATTTAGTTCAAATATATTCAATCAAACATTCCAAATAATTTATTATTTACTATTTAAATTTTAATTAAAATAATTATATTTTAATCTTATGATCAGTATGTTTATATACGTACTTACTTATATACTGTTTATATTTTCTTGTCAATTGTTAGTAATCCCTCATTGATGAAAATGCTTAAAAATAAGTCTCTTTTTAAAAAATGTTTTTAAGTTTATTTAATTACTTTGAGAGAGAGAGAGAGAGAGAGCACGAGCAGGGGAGGGGCAGAGAGAGAAGGAGAGAGAGAGAGAGAATCCCAAGCACGTTCTGTACCGTCAGCACAGAGTCCCATGTGAGGCTCGAACTCATGAACCGTGAGATCATGACCCAAGCCGAAATCAAGAGTTGGACACTCAATCGACTGAACCATCCAGGTACCCCCAAGATAAGTCTTTACCTTAACAATTTATCGAGTACACCTTGTGTACCATGGTGGATGAGGACCTTTGTTTATTCATTCAACGAACAGTATCTGAGCACACACACACACACTCTGGGCACTAGGGTGGGACAGGACTAGGCCCTGCCTTTCCTGTAGCTACTCTGTCTTATGCGGGTCCTGTAAAGGACAAGGAAGCAGAGGCCGCAAAATGTTCCCGGGGCTCCACCAGCTGGGTCCTGTCCCAGGGCCCCGAGCTTACCAGCTAATCAAGCCCATAGGCATGGGGAGGGGGTGGGGTGGCCCTAGCCTCTCAGCCAAGACCCATAGGAGCTTTTCATGCGGAATTTTGCTGGGATGCTAAGGGAAATCTCCAAAGAACAAGAACACAAGAGAAAATACCAAAGCAGAGAAGGAGACAAATTTACTGAACATGGATCATTTATCCCAAGGGAACAAGAGTTCTTGATTCCAGTCTTACTAAAAGGATCTTTTCCCAAACCCCGGTTTCCACACGCCGCCCCCAGTACTCCCACCCTACTCCTTGCCTTGGCTGCCACAATTTTGGAGGCGCTCCGGGGGAGGGATAGGACCTTTCCCCGGGCCTCATAGATGGTTCTGGTTAGGTTACAAAATCTTCAGCCTATCTCTAGGGGTAATTAACTTAGGAATGAACCTCTCTCCAGCCCTAGGCCCACCTCTAACCTTTGCAGGGCTGTGAGGCAGGGGTGCAAAGGGAGGTCACATGCCGTTTGTCTAAATATTTAAAAGTTATCAATCAAGCTAATAAACTGTCCAATGACATGTCCTCCTTCCTTGACAGATATAACTTCATAAGGACACAGACAGCAGGTTCCTACTTAGAATTTCCTTCCCCTGCCTCTGGCCTACCCCTATTTTTTTCTTGTTTTGCTCCATAAAGGATGTTTCATATCTCTATGTAGACACCCCAGTCAACATGTCCATGTTCTGTATTATTTCTTTAAATTTTTTGAATGTTTATTTTTGAGAGAGAGAAGGAGGGGGGGGGGCGGCGGCGCGTGAGCAGGGGAGGGGCAGAGAGAGAGGGAGACACTGAATCCGAAGCAGGCTCCAGGCTCCGAGCTGTCAGCACAGAGCCTGACGCGGGGCTTGAACCTACAACTGCCAGACCATGACCTGAGCTGAAGTTGGACGCTTAACCGACTGAGCCACCCAGGCGCCCCTGTATTATTTCTTATTACCTCTGTTATCATCGTGACTGTAATTGTTTCACTGTTATAATCTACAATTATCTCAGTAAACATTAAAATCTTTTTAAAAAAGAGGAGGAAGGAATGAAGAGAGAGAGAGTGTGTGTGTATGTGTGTGTGTGCGTGTGTATGCGTGTGTGTGTGCACATGTGTGTGTGGTTATGTGTACAGTATGGCCCAGAGGCACAAACCAGGTGCCCCCCGTGCTGGGCCTGTCTGCTTCGCCACATTCAGCTTGCCCTCCTCACAGGACAAGGGCCCACGGGCTAAGAGGCCTTGCCCGCTATTTTCTTGGCGCTCCCCCTTCCAAACTATGCTCCAGGTGGCCAAGGCCTTGGGATTCCCAGCTGAAACAGCCTCCAGCCCATTTCTGGGGCCTGCACGACCTCTCCCTATTGCTGTCACCTTGCGGGGGTCTTGGCGCATTGCCAGTGTGTGTGCCTCTAGGACTAGGGATGGCTGTTTGTGGAGACTACAAATAGAATTTGACTTGGCAAGTGAAGACCTAGAATGCCATTAACCCCGCAGGGTAGCGACCCAGTAGGGGATGGAGGGCAGGCACATTGTTTCTCTCCCCTTTAGCCATAGAATTCTGGAAAGGAGAATGAGGAGAAGTCAGAGGCAGCTCCAGTCCACTCCCTGAGCTCCTATGAGTGGATCATGGTTCATAAAACACACAAGAAGCAAGATCCACTGTTCTGCTCCAGCCAACCAGGAGCCATCAAGTGAAATGTCAGGCACCGATCCAAAGCTTAAAGCATATAAATCTGAAACAGAGCAAGACACGCTTCATTACTTCCCTCTTCGAACCACAGGTTGATTGTACTTCTCTGGAAAGAAGGGCCGTCGATTCTGGCATCCAACACCCAACAGTTCGAAGTATGGTAACATGTTCTAGGTCCTTCTGGCTCCACCAGGACACCGGACCGGGAGGCCCAGAGCAGGGAGGGGCTGCTCCTTGGGTCAAATCCTGTCAGACACGAGGGCTTCCTGGTGTGTGCAACAATCCCATTCTCTGAGAATAAAGTGAACTAAGACCTGGCTGTTGCGGCACAGGAGGAAGCAGGGCACAGGAGAGAGCTGACAGGGGTAGAAGAAAGTTCTGGATGTTTAAGATTAGGAACAGAATCATCCGTCAGTCACCAAGTGCTGGATGTTTTAGAGTTTGGATTTCTTTTTCTATCCCAGCCTAGTTTCACAGCAGACTTTTGGAATTACCATCTGGGGTATTTACACACTTGGGTATTAGTTGCCCTCTCAGAAGAATCTGAAACAGCTCATCTCCTTAAGGTTAATGTGTTTGGGTCCTAAAATTCCCCCAAATGCATCGAGTCTTGTATTAGCCAACCAAAATTTCTCTTGGGAAGTTGGCAGAGCAAATAAATAACCGGGGAGAGAGAGGCATGGTTAAGCCAGCAGACATTCGTGTCCAGGTGTATTGGAAACGTGTTTCTGCTTGTGACCATACTGGGGGGAAGGGCGTGACTCTTCAAAAGATCATTTCTACAGGATTGTCCTAGAGAACAGGGCCTGATACACTGTTGACCAGAGCAAAGTCTCCCAGCCAGCATGCTGTGGGCCTGTGAAAGGAACAGAGCATCTGGTGCCCTCTGTCACAAATATTATTTACAACATGCGCCATGTTGGAAATCATACACAGCCCCATCATACACCTCTCCAGCTCGATGGCTCCAGGGACCACTTCAGGGCGGGGACAAGAGCTCATTTGTATTTCTGCCCTAAGAACAAGGCATCGTGCCTGGCATCTGGTAGGCACTAAATAAATGTAGAGTGGAAGTTGCAAGCATGCTTTTTTATAGATTCCTCCAAGTCATCTATTAGAATGTGGGGCCGGGAAAGATCAAGGACAGAACTATTGATCCTCCAGGTGCCAGGCTGACAATAATTTATTAATCCATATCGGAGGGATATTAAGTCTAAAAAGGAGGAGACTTTGCAGGACACAACAGTTTTTTTTTTTGTTTTTTTTTTTTTTAATTTTTTTTTCAACGTTTTATTTATTTTTGGGACAGAGAGAGACAGAGCATGAACGGGGGAGGGGCAGAGAGAGAGGGAGACACAGAATCGGAAACAGGCTCCAGGCTCTGAGCCATCAGCCCAGAGCCTGACGCGGGGCTCGAACTCCCGGACCGCGAGATCGTGACCTGGCTGAAGTCGGCCGCTCAACCGACTGCGCCGCCCAGGCGCCCCAGGACACAACAGTTTTATTCAAACACTAGAAAGTTTGTGCCAGGAGCAAGCTGGGATCCCGTGAGTGAAAAGAAGAGCAAAGGTGATGTTCTCCCAAGAACAGTATCATGGGTTAGGGCTTCGGGAAATGGGTGTTCCCATTGCTGCTGGAATAAGGGCAAATGCACAATTTTTTCTGGGACAGAATTTGGTGATAGGTATGAAAGTCTTAAATATGTGCCAAAACGTTGACTCGGCAATTTCGTGTCTAGATTTTGTCCGCTGAGAGTTATCAGTGTCACAAAGATATGTGTACAAGGACGTTCAGCACAATATTGGTTATGATCATGAACATTTAGAACAACGTGAACTTTTGACATAAATCATGATATATATATGTGTGTTTTTCATTGAACGGAATATCATACAGCTGTTAAAATGGTGATGTAGAGTTATACTTATTTGAATGAAAATACGTTTGTGCTATATGGTCAAATAGAAAAAGCAGGATACAAGTGGTACAATTTTAATTTAATAGAAATACATTTGTATGTATGTAGAGAGATATAGGGACCGAGGCAGAGAAATTCATGAAGAATATATATCAAAATGCTGACAGTGGTTATTTGGATTGCAAGAATACAACTAGTTTAACATCTTTGTTTTTGTTTTTTATTTGAGAGAGACAGGGTCAGCACGGGTGAGGGAGGAGCAGAGAGAGAGAGAGAGAGAGAGAGAGAGAGAAAGAATCCCAAGCAAGCTCCACCCTGCCATCACAGAGCCCAACATGGGGCTCGGATTCGTGAAACTTTGAGATCATGACCTGAGCCAAAACCAAGAGTTGGATGCTTAACGGACTGAGCCAATCAGGCGCCTGTAACATGTTTGTTTTTACCTGTTATTTCTAAAGCTTTGACTATGGATATGTGATACTGTAATACAAACCCTAATACCAAAGAAAGTTGCGACAGATAAAAACACACCCCCTGCTGTTCACTAAGTCAGTAAGCTTTCTGCTACCCGAAGTGCTCAGCTAGAGATGAAACGGTTTCATGGTTGGGTGTAGCAGGAGGAAAGCTGGAACAGAAGAGGCTAAAGCCGCTTCCAACGGTAGATACTCTGACTCCATGAAGGAAGACGGTGACGTTGGAAACTATGTTTAAGTGCTTCACACACTGCGTCAGGCAAACATGGTTTTGCAGAAATCACATTTTAAAATGTTTTGCAAGGCTTTTGTGTTTTTGATGATGAGAATGTCATTCAAAATCAGAAGTTATGGGGCACCTGAGTGGCTCACTGGTTCAGCGTCTGACTGCGGCTCAGGTCATGATCTCGCAGTGCACAGGTTCGAGCCTCGCATCAGGCTCTCTGCTGTCAGCACGGAGCCCACATCGGACCCTCTGTCTCCCTCTCTCTCTGCCATTCCCCTGCTTGTTTGTGCTTTCTCTCTCTCTCTCTCTCTTTCTCAAAGATAAATAAAATATTTTTAAAAATCAGAAGTTATGTTCTTAATATTTATTTGCCTCTTTCTACAACTTCTTAATGAGCAACACCATAAGAACTGGGATATTCTCATTTTGTTCACTGGTTTGGCACATAATACCTTTGTGTCTGGCTGTGAAAACAGAAATAATATGTGCCTCTCATCCCACTGGGCACAACGTAAGCTCCATGAGGCCAGGGATTTTATTTGTTTTGTTCCAGAGCCCAGAAGAGTGCCTGGCACGCAGAAAGCACTCAGTAAATATTTTGTGAATGAATAAATGAGCGTTGGCACGGTAGAATAAGGAACTTGGAAGAAAACTGCTCTGCAAACACATGCTTTTGGCTGTATTCATTTTAATTACTTAAAGCCAAAGGGGCGCCTGGGTAGCTCAGTCAGTTAAGCATCTGACTTCGGCTCAGGTCATGATCTCATGGTTCGTGAGTTCGAGCCCCGTGTCGGGCTCTGTGCTGACAACAAACTTATTTTATGTAACCAATTTTTCAAATTACTAACATTCTTTGAAAACCAGGTACGGGGCGCCTGGCAGCTCAGTCGGTTAAGCTTCCCACCCTGGGTTTCGGCTCAGGTGATGATCTCACGGTTCGTGGGATGGAGTCCCCACCAGGCTCCTTGCTGACAGCGCAGAGCCGGCTTGGGGTTCTTTCTCTTCCTCTCTCTCTCTCTGCCTCTCTCTCTCTCTCTCAAAATAAATAAACATTTTTAAAAAGCAGGTATGATCTTTATACAGCCATGTATTAAAAAAAATGAAAACTACAGAATATGTTCTATAAATACTGTTCGATAGAACTTTCTGCAACAAGAGAAATATTCTGTATCTGCACACGCCAATATGGTAGTCATTAGCCATATGAAGTATTGAGCACTTGAAAAGTCGCTAGTTGGGAAGGAGGAGCTGAGTTTTAAATCTTATTTAATGCTAATTCACGCAAATTTTGTTAAAAAATTTTTTGATGATTATTCTTGCGAGAGAGAGACAGACAGACAGAGCACGAGCAGGGGAGGGGCAGAGAAAGAGGAACGCACAGAATCCGAGGCAGGCTCTGGGCTCTGAGCTGTCAGCGGAGAGCCTGATGTGGGGCTCGAACTCACAAACTGAGATCATGACCTGAAGTCAGGCGCTTCGCTGACTGAGCCACCCAGGTGCCCCTAAATCACACAAATTTAACTGTGAATAGCCACATATAGCTGGTGGCTGCTATATCGGACAGCGGAGTTCAAGGACAAACTTCTAATCTTTGTGCATGTGACAAGGAAAATACCTTGTTTTTTTGTGTTTTTTTTTTTTTTTGGAAAATACCTTGTTTTGACCAAGAGACTGTATAAAAGCAAGAAACCATTACTGCAGTTTACATTGAATCTTATGCTGAGAAATCAACCCAGGAAACCAGCATGCATGACAATAAAGCATCTTTCACAGATTTTAAAAAGTTCTTTACCCCATAGCCTTCCTAATCTCCAGAAGTACCGCTACATTCCGGACATTCCGCAAGTTTCTTTGTTTCCAAAATCAGGTTTATAAAAGTTACAAAATCCAAAGCAGTGAGGTGTGCGTTTTTTTTTAATTATTTTTTTTTAACGTTTATTTATTTTTGAGACAGAGAGAGACAGAGCATGAACGGGGGAGGGGCAGAGAGAGAGGGAGACACAGAATGGGAAACAGGCTCCAGGCTCTGAGCCATCAGCCCAGAGCCCGACGCGGGGCTCGAACTCCCGGACCGCGAGATCGTGACCTGAGCTGAAGTCAGACGCTTAACCGACTGAGCCACCCAGGCGCCCCAAGGTGTGGGTTTTTTATTAGAATAAAAAGTGCAATTTGCATGCATAACCTTCTTTTATCCTAGACTGCCCTTTTCACTTGTTGACTACTATACAATAGTGCTTTGGTGATGTTAGATATAAACACTGGTTTTTGTTCGTTTTGTTTTCATTTAAAGATCCCTGTGATATTATCTGCAGAGCAGATCCTGGCGCGGGGGAACTGAGTGAATGTAGAACCAAGGCAATTGCTGAGAAGAGCCAGCCCACTCCCTTCCTCAGAAGCCTTCATGAAACATTTCATGCAAAGTGTTCTTCTTTAAATTAACCAACTATTTATCTTAATGCTTCATCTTATTGACGTGTAACTGTCCTGTGGCCATTCTCAGTGATATGGATGTTACTGTAGGTCAAAGAACAGGAAGCAATTTAGGAGAAAAGCAAAAATGGAGGGAGAATGTAGTTTGTGGAATTTAACAAACAAACAAATTGTGAGGGGCGCCTGCGTGGCTCAGTCGGTGAAACATCTGACTTCATCTCAGGTCATGATCTTGGGGTCCATGACTTCCAGCCCCGTGTCGGGCCCTGTGCTGACGGCTGAGAGCCCGGAGCCCGATTCAGATTCTGGTTCCCTCTCTCTCTGCCCCTCCCCCACTCACTTACACTCTTTCTCAAAAATAAACGTTAAAAAAATGTTTTAAATTGTCGTGAGCTTTCTGAAGAATGATAACCAGTCGTTGAATGGGGTACAATCAGAAACCAGCTAAGCTTCAAACACGCGTTGTCTGGTCTCCTTTCCAGGAAACAAGAAGCCTTAGAGGTCTTCTCTGAGTCCTTCCAAAGCTTTATCTCAGTTTCTGACCTGTCACTAATTCCTGTATCTCAGAGTTAACTCTTCCTCTCCCCTGGCCACCGTCAGGGTCGAGAACTTCAACCCTGGATTAGAGACACTCTATCTAACCCCACTGCCTTAGACCGAATGTTTGTCTCCCCCCAAATTCTTATGTTGAAATCTTAATCCCCAGTGGGATGGTATTATGAGGCAGGGCCTCTGGGAGGTGATTAGGTCCTGAGGAGGGGGCCTCAGGAACTGGACTAGTGTTCTCTTGTGAGACCCAGAGAACTCCCTCCCTCCTTCTGCCATGTAAGGACACAGTGAGGAGACGGCCCTTCTATGATCCAAGAAGCCTACCCTCAGCGGGGTCTCGATCATGGACTTCCAGCCGCCAGAACTGTGAGAGATAAACATCTGCTGTTTATAAGTCACCCAGTCTATGGTGCTCAGTTACTGCAGCCTGAATGGACTGAGGCACCTAGTTCAGAGGTCTTCCTGCATTCTTTTTTTTTTTTTTTAATTTTTTTTTCAATGTTTTTTTATTTATTTTTGGGACAGAGAGAGACAGAGCATGAACAGGGGAGGGGCAGAGAGAGAGGGAGACACAGAATCGGAAACAGGCTCCAGGCTCTGAGCCATCAGCCCAGAGCCCGATGCGGGGCTCGAACTCACGAACCGCGAGATCGTGACCTGGCTGAAGTCGGACGCTTAACCGACTGCGCCACCCAGGCGCCCCAAAGGTCTTCCTGCATTCTGAGCCCAGGTGAATGTCGCCGAAACCGAGCTTTCATCATTTGCCAAGCAAAAGAATGGAATGAATGTTCTCTTCTCACCCAGGGGCTAGAATGGCTTGTGTTACCTCTTGTGACAGGTCCCAGGTTAATCTCGGCAGTGTGATGTAAGAATGAATGAAAGATTGTCTTTGCTGGGAATCGAGAGTCCCATCTACCACAAACTGACATGTGTCCTTGGGTGAGTTACCTTATCCCTGGGCCTGAGATTCCTCATCTCTAAAATAACACCACGAGACTGGATAATGTTTAAATTCTCTTCTAGCTCAAATTTTAAGATTATTGCCGGTTCAGTCACCTAAGTTGCCAGGTCTGTCACGGTTTCATCCTATTCTCTCTAATCAAAAGTATCTTCTTGGGCCACCTGGGTGGCTCAGTCGGTTGAGCGTCCGACTTCGGCTCAGGTCATGATCTCACCGTTTGTGGGTTCAAGCCCTGCGTCGGGCTCTGTGCTGACAGCTCGGAGCCTGGAGCCTGCTTCGGATTCTGTGTCTCCCTCTCTGTCTGCCCCTCCCCCACTTGATTGTGAAATAAGTACATAAATCTGTTGCAAACCCATCTGAACAGGCCCACGCATCAAGGTACAGAGTTGCTGGGGCGCCTGGGTGGCGCAGTCGGTTAAGCGTCCGACTTCATCCAGGTCACGATCTTGCGGTCCGTGAGTTCGAGCCCCGCGTCAGGCTCTGGGCTGATGGCTCAGAGCCTGGAGCCTGTTTCCGATTCTGTGTCTCCCTCTCTCTCTGCCCCTCCCCCGTTCATGCTCTGTCTCTCTCTGTCCCAAACATAAATAAACGTTAAAAAAAAAAATTAAAAAACAAAACAAAACCAAAAAAAAAAACCAGAGTTGTTGAAGCTCCTCACGGCAGACAGCTGTGCCCTGCAGGCAGCCTGGTTGATGCCTTTGCTCAATGAAATTTCTTGTCATTTCAGTTCTTTTGCTGTCATTGCCACACATTGCAGAGTGTGTTTTTTTTGGCAGAAGTTGTGCCTTGACAACAGTGGTTCTCAGGCTTTTTGGCCTTAAGGCCTCTTTATACTCTTAAAATTTGTTGGAACTCCAAAGGCTTTGGTTTATATGAGTTATAGCTGTATACTTCTGTACTGTTTTATAATTTTTAAAAGTATTACATCATTCAAAAGCAGTAATAAATCTGTCATTTGTTAACATAAATGATATATGTTTACAAAGAATAGCTGTGTTTTCCAAAACCAAAAACAGTTTGTGAGAAAAGTAGCGTTGTTTTACATTTTTGCAGATCTCTTCACTATCAGGCTTAAGAGCTCTCTGATATCAAACAGCTGGATTCTCACATCTGCATTCACTCTGTCGTAATATGTTGTTTTAGTTTAAGTATGTGGGGAAAAAAATCTGGCCTCATACAGACGTGTGTTTGAAGAGACAAGAGAATTCTCATAGCTTTTTCATAAGGTTGTGGATATTTTCCTATGAAACCTCACCAAAAGCAGACAAGAACAGTTTCCTGAGGTTAGCTGCAATGGGGAATCTGAAATTGTATCAGTGAAATTTCCCCAGTCAGTTGCATTAATCCTTTCTTTGGTCCATCTTGCACTTTTTTTTTTTTAATATCAAATTTATTGTCAAATTGGTTTCCATAAAACACCCAGTGCTCATCCCAAAAGGTGCCCTCCTCAATACCCACCACCCACCCTCCCCTCCGTCCCACCCTCCATCTACCCTCAGTATGTTCCATCTTGCACTTTGAATGGATCTTGCATTCGTGCCCAGGCATAATTTCATAACGATCAGGCATTGATTATTTGGAAAGTATTGGTTCATTAAGTTGTGGAGGTCTTCTAAATACTGGCCGATTTCATTATATAATTTTAGCGCTGCTCTCCTCTGAAAGGTCTTTACGTACTAGGAAGCTGTCAGACTTATGATGTCTGATACAAGATTTTTTAAAGTCGAATTTTTGCTTATAAAAGCTCAAAGGAACAAACATGTCAGTTGCTTTGGTGTGACAAGCTCACCTGGTTCATTCTGAAGAAAACACCTGCCAAGCAGTCAGGTCTGAACAACCATAGTCCTGCCCATAGGGGCAGTTGTCCTTTCAAGTAAAAAGAGTGTTCCATGAAGAGAGCAGTTAGTTCAGTCCACAACTCTAACAACTGTACAAGTGCTTTCCCTTGAGATCACCATGGTGATTGAATTGCAGCGGAAGTGCTTTGGGTGCACTTCCTGTTTCATCACACAGAATAGTCAAGAGACATAGTGAAAGGTCAAGATTTAATCTTTATCAAGGACATTCTCCTGGAAAAACTGGCCTTTTTTTTTTTTTTTTTTTTTTTTTTTTTAACCCATCGTGGACAGAAGAATCCATGACTGCCGGTGCAGGCTGGTGCCACTGCCACACCTCATACGAAGGCAGTAGCAGTTTCAGCCCCTTGCTTTTGTAGCATCCGCGCAAGTGGCAACCCCGCGAAAACGGCAGATAACGTTTAACATTATCGTGATAATAATTTTGACGGCGCAGACCTCCCGAGAGGGCCTCGGAGACCCCCAGGGGACCACGTCCTCACACTTTGAGAACAGCTGCTTTACATTCTGTTACGGGATGGAATTGTGCTCCCCATAAAATTCATAGGCTGAAACCCTGCTCCCAATACCTCAGACTGTGACCGTGTTTGGAGATAAGAGGTGATTTAAGAGGTGATTAAGTTGAAACGACACCCTGCGGGTGGCGCTAATCCAATCTGACCGGTGTCCTTACGAGAAGAAATCAAGACCCACGGGGGAGGTGCACGCACGGAGGGACGACCACGTGAAGAGGAAGCGAGAGGGTGGCCACGTGGCAGCCAAGGAGAGAGGCCTCGGAGGAAACCTCAGAGTTTTGACCTTGGACTTTCTGCGAAAGTCAACTTCCGCTGTCTCAGCTGCTCAGCGCGCTCTTCCGTTCTGGCCGCCCTAGCAGGCTAACGCGGTCCTTCCCGTGTCCATCCTGGGTGTCAGATGTCTGAAAGCCATCCCCCCCCCCTTTTTTGTAAGTTTATTTATTTTTGCCAGAGACAGAGTGCGAGCACGAGCGGGGGAGGGGCAGAGAGAGAGGGAGGCACAGAATCCGAAGCAGGCTCCAGGCTCTGAGCCGTCCACACAGAGCCCGACGCGGGGCTCGAACCCACGAACCGTCGGTCGCTTAACGGACCCAGCCACCCAGGCGCCCCTCCCCTCCTTCTTAATCTGGCAGGTCCGCTCAGATGCGCGTGCGAACGTGTCCCCGGCCCCTGCGCCAGAGCCCACCAGCTCTCCTGTGTCCTGATACCGCACTGGTCCACATTTTCGCCCTGGCCTGGGCGTTTTTCCATGCACACACCTGCTTCTTTGCTTGATTATGACTTCCGTGTCTTCTCTGTAGCCTGGGGACCCAGAGCAGTGCTCTACCCGTATCTACTCGTGAGTGGTCGCCATTCATCCTCTCCTTGTGTGAATTCAGCAGCTCTCAGAGGCAAATCTCCCTCTCCTCCGACAGATCGTTACTCCAGGATCTCCTGACCCGTAGCCACCACTTGTGCCACATTACTTTGGGTGCATTTTGAGCAAATTTTTAAAAATCATCGTATTGTAAGAACATGCTACTCTTCCTCACGTCTATATTAAACATGGGGCCGCAATCAAGCTTTCCTCGGGCACAGTTTGAAAGGAAATTTTAAAGTTTCATTTCTCATTAACACTCCCATTTCATTCACTCCTTTTTTAATAATTACAATGATCTCACTTACATTTTCCCCCCAAAGATAGTTCTTCTTTGTCCCTTAGGCAAATGTATAGTTCTGTATCGATGATAATATGTTGGCTTTGTGTTTTCTATAAATTCATTCATTTGGTCCAGAACTACTCACTAAGTGCCTTCTCTATGCCAGGAACAATGTTAGCTGAGAGGAATATAACAATGAACTAAACAAAATCTGTACCATCAGGAAGCCTATGATCTAGTGAATAAAATGTGATTTTTCAAACTACTTTGGTATAAAATTCAAGGGTATGTCTTTTGTCTCGTGAGTATACGTTTTAAAAACTTCTCCCTGGGGGCGCCTGGGTGGCTCGGTCGGTTAAGCGTCCGACTTCGGCTCAGGTCATGATCTCACGGTCCGCGGGTTCGAGCCCCGCATCAGGCTCTGTGCTGACAGCTCAGAGCCTGGAGCCTGCTTCAGATTCTGTGACTCCCTCTCTCTGTGACCCTCCCCCGTTCATGCTCTGTCTCTCTCTGTCTCAAAAATAAATAAACGTTAAAAAAAAAAATACAAAACTTCTCCCTGAATCTTTAGCAGTAAGTATGTTATTGGCAAAGGTAGTTTTTTGGGGCTATCTTATGTAGATGCCAAGGATGTCATTGTTACACATCGTGTCCATTAGAAAAATATGAGGCACCTTCACAGTAATTTAATCGTTCTAAAATCCCACTACTACCTTGAGAAAGAAGGGGCTGGGCAGTATGGGCAAAGTTCATGTGCAACTGCACACGATTCTCCAGAACTCAATTCCAATAACCGAGAATGATTTTGTGATGATTTGGGATCGTCCCAAAAGATGTCACTGTTTCTGTTGAATGGGACACTCCAGAACTCGACATAGTAATTTTAAAGGGAGTGATTTTTAAACTGAGCAAATCTTACGGAAATAACTACCAGAGGAAAATGAGCCTTCTTCTATCTGTCCCTACTCATCACAATTTAATTATAGAGGATCAGATAAGACACTTAATAGACAGACGTAATTAGTGTCATTAAAGTGCCTTTCAGTAGTAATGGAAAGAGAAAGAACAATCTGACAAATTGCATATAATGACTCTCCCGTCCTTATTTTTTCCAACGAATTCACAGCTATCACCCTAACTTTCCCAATCCTTCCTTTGCATGTTGGCCCGAATTCAGATTACTTATGTGAAAACAACAGCTAATCCCCAGACGCAGGGGTGAACTTAAATCATATACCACTGTGACAAGGCCATTTCACTCCCTTGGTGATTGGTGACTTTCCTATGATGCTTTTGAGTGAGAATAGAGCCAATATTCTCACTAAGCTGCTTCTGTGACATACGCTGATGACAGACAGTGGTTTGCTAATGGACTGTCCATCCAGTCCCTACCAGACGATTCCTACCATCTCCCGGGACCTTCAAAGCGGGTCCGTGTATCCTGTAGGAGGCATAAAGAACTCCACAGGAAGGAAATAATAGAACTTCTGCTTATCCCTTAATTTTTAGCTCATTCTTTTGTGATTTCTATTTTTGTGTCTGCTTCATAACATACATACCATACAGGAGTTTATGTCTGTAATTTATAAGTAAAGAAATGCGTTCGACGATGCATGCTCAAATGTCTTATTGATGGAGGCTGCGATCAGAAAGGTTCGAAGACACCGTTCTGAACAGCCAGGATGGAAATATCTCAATAAAACAGGGTGAACAAAAGCCTAGGGATGCCAGAACGTGAGCAGCAGACCACTGTGCCTTCCCTATCTTGGAAGAGTATGGGGTCGAACAGTGTGGTGGGAAAATGCGGCTGACTGTCCTTAGGGGCCGGTGTTCTCGTTGGTGGAGCTATGGAAAGTCCCCCGCCAGGAGCTCCACTATCCGGTCGCACGGCCTGTTGCATTCAAGGACTTCCTGGTACTTCCCAAAGCCTGCTGGCTCTTGTGTCCTCCTGTCCCACAGGGTCTCTGCCTGTGCGAGTGCCCCTGGGGGTTGGCGGGTGCTAGGGTGGGGGTGACTACAGAGCACCCCAGGCTGGGCCGGCCCCATAGCTGAAGTCCACGGGCTGCCGGCCCCCACGGAGCAGAGGCAAAGCATCTCTGCCCTTTTCAGTCTCCAGGGAGCATCCCCAGCCAGCTGTGCGTGCCCCCAGTTGTAGCGAAACACCCCTTTTGGCTTCCCACTTGAGGTACAAGAGCACTCTGGTGGTTGCCCCGAGGGACACACAGCTTGCTGTGTCCAGACACACCCATCACCTCTGACACTAACTTTACAAAATCAGTTCTGGGGCGTCTGGGTGGCTCCGTCGGTTGGGCGGCCGACTACGGCTCAGGGCATGATCTCGCGGTGTGTGAGTTCGAGCCCCGCGTCGGGCTCCGTGCTGACAGCTCAGAGCCTGGAGCCTGCTTCCGATTCTGTGTCTCCCTCTCTCTCTCTGCCCCTTCCCTGCTCGCTCTCTGTCTCTCTCTCAAAAATAATAAACATTAAAAAAAATTTTTTTTAAATTAGTTCTGCTTGCCGGCCCTTTCCCAGAGGCATCTCACCAGATTGCCTAAAACACCCAGTAAGTGCAAAGAATCCTTCCTAAGCCAAAACCCCTCAGGTACCCGGGGGTACTGCAGAGCAACCACCTTTGACCCCAAGGGCGGATCTTCCTGTTAGGTCAGCCGAGCCTTGAACACTTCCCAGAAAATTCTTTGTCTTACTCCGTGCATTCAGTTTCCCTCAAAATGAGCTGTTGACTACTCCTCTTATGGGAGAACACGATTACCTCCTCGAGAGAAAGAGATTTCACGTTCTCTGATCTTTCTCAGGTAATACGTTTCTCTCTTTTGTCCATCTCCCAGCCTCCAAACACCCACTTTAAAACATTTGTTTACTTCTAGGGGCGCCTGGGTGGCGCAGTCGGTTAAGCGTCCGACTTCAGCCAGGTCACGATCTCGCGGTCCATGGGTTCGAGCCCCGCGTCGGGCTCTGGGCTGATGCTCAGAGCCTGGAGCCTGTTTCCGATTCTGTGTCTCCCTCTCTCTCTGCCCCTCCCCCGTTCATGCTCTGTCTCTCTCTGTCCCAAAAATAAATAAATAAACGTTGAAAAAAAAAAAAAACATTTGTTTACTTCTAGTTCTAAGACACCTGTTCCGGCCTCACCATGGCCTTGGGGTCCTGATAGAAAGGGACAACGTTCTGAGTAGCTGTCACTTGCTTTTAGTTTTAGTTCTTAAAATGCCTTACGCTGGCAGTGACACAGTCATTCAATTATATCAGAGTGTGTTCTGTTCTCTGGAAAGACGCATGAATTTAACCTCTCTAGCCTTCCAAACCTTCTCTTCCTCTTCTCTCTTTGTAGCTAGAGGGAAGATTTGCCTCTCCTCGTGCCTTCTGACTCATTGAGACATATTTGTTGCGAGAGTGTGTGACACACGGCGTATCTCCCTCAGCTCTCAGAATGCCTGTGAGAGTTTTTACCAATGAGCCGCTCCATGACGGCATGCCCCAGATCTTTCTCTTTGCTTCATCCGCATCCCAAAGATCCAGCTGATGCAATAAGGGGTTCTGTTTATCCGTGAGGCCCACAAAAGGTAGCGTCACGGTAAAAAAGATGAAAGAGATAAGCGTTGAAAACACAGAGGTTTGAAAGGTATGCGAAACGGTAAAATACAAAATTCATCATCAAATACGAGAAAATCCCCCATGGTGGGTTATTTCCTTCTCTGCGAGCCCTTCCTCCTCCGTGCCATTCATCTCTTTTCTCCTAAAGCCCTCGCTTCCTTGTGCTGTAGGTGTTTGTTCACATGGCCTGTTACATTGGATTTCGGTTACTCCGGGAGAAAAACTCGACTTTGTTTGTCTCCGCATCTCCAGCCCCCAGTATGGTGTTTAGAACCTGATGGATGTTCCGTAAAGGTTTATTAATGGGAAGGGGAAGGGAAAGTGTTTCTGAGCAGAGAAGAGAGAGAGCCTATTGAGAGAGAAAATTGGAATCTATCTAGCACATTAACTAAAAGGAAACAATGGGTCTCTGTGCCATAGAAAAGGTTATTTCATGCAGCTGTCATGTCACGTTTTCCCTCTGGCTTATTGGAAAGGTACCGGGAATGACCCACGGAATTGGGCTGGGGGGCGACAGAGTGGGGAGTGAGATTCATTGCAGATGGTGAATGTTAGAGAGGTGTTTTTCACACAGATAGTGTCTGATAGCCTGTAAAAATGAAAGCAAATGAAATCAATCACCACGCGTGAATTGCCTCTGAATCGACTCGGAATGATGTGGAGATATTTTGAGAATTAAAGATGAGTAAAAGAATAAGCCCCAATGGGTAATTTACCGGCCTCTAATAAGAACTGGGAGGCAAGACAGGGTCTACCTACAATCATTACCATCCTCCTCCTCCTCCACACCGTCATCAGACAGCAAAACACGTCGGTTGTCAGCACACGGGCAAACATCCACATTAGAAGACGCATTTTGGAGATAGATGCCCCTTTTTCATCATTAGCTTCAAGAGGCAAATGAGGTAAATAGGTAATGAGACGGAGCTCGGTGCTTGTTTTATGCTGTGGTTTTAGTACAGCCATTATTGAGCACCTCCATTAATAGAAGAGTCCCCAAAGGGTTAGTGTTCTGTTAACGTGGAAGAAGATGGAATTCAGGATTTTTATATCTTCTGGAACAGATGGTTATAACTTAAACTTCAGGAAACACAAGAAAGAAGAAACGCAGTGAAAAACCTTAAAGTCCTAGTTTCTTATTTTCCAGGCCAAACCCTGCAGTATCATTGTATAAATAGTTCTGAGACTCTCTTCTATTTTTCTCCTTCCTGGAGATAATCCGCAAAGTGTCTGTCTGGACACATCTAATGGTTAGCCAGATGGCATCCTGAGACTCACTTTTCTCCAAGTCTGAGATCTCGTCAGATGCGCTGGAATGATCTTGAGCTGGTGGAGGGGAGGCAGTGTTAAGTACCGAAGCTGTGGAATGGAAGGAAGGGAAGAGTGTCAAAGAATGCCAAGGAAGGAATATTTACTTTAAAAGGCAGAAGGAACATTTGAGGGTGATGTGAGAAAAACCTTATATGTATTAAGTCTGCCAGGATCCTGGTGACGCAGTGTTGCCCTGAGCTAATCTTAACACTATCAACACATCTTAACAGCAGAGTAAATGCTATATTAGGGCTTATAAATATTTCACAATCAGGCTTGTTAACTGCAAGACTTTCCTTGCAGATTTGAAGTTGAACAGCTTTAGAAAGAAATCATAATGGCTTCAAGCAAAGCTGATGTGCCTTTGCATCAGCGACAGCCTCACTTCAGACCCATGGGCCAGTGCTGAAAATTCACCCGGAGCTTCAGTACTTTGACTGAAGGCTCCTCTCTGCGTCAAAACACACCCTCCCTACATACCACTTTGTCATTCCCACTCTCGCAGATATTACAGTCAAAATAAGCTGTAGACCAATCACTTAGAGATTAGCGAACGCACTTCAGTAGGTCCTGAGCATAAGTTTGTTAAGTTCAATGTTTTTAATACATTCACAGATTTTGTGCAACTCTAGCTCTTTTTATGGCTGAGTCACATTCCATTGTACAGAGATATCACATTTGTTTATCCATTCGTGCGTTGGCACACATTTGCATTGTTTCTACCCGCTGTGACTACTGTTGCCATGAACGTTCACGTACCAGAATTTGTTTGAATACTTGTTTTCAATTCTTTTGAGCATATATCAGGAGTGGAATTGCGGGGTCATGCAGTAATTCTATGTTTAGCTTTTTGAGGAACTGCCAAACTGTTTTCCAGAGTGGCTGCCCTATTTTTACATTTCCACCAGCAATGATGAGTGTTCCAATTTCTCCACATCCGCACCAACACTTGTTTTCTGTTTTCTTTTGTTTTATAATAGTCATCCTAGTTGGTATAAAGAGGTATCTCACTGTGGTTTTGATTGGCATTTCCATTATAACTAATGATGTTTAGCATCTTTTCAAGTACGTTTTGGCCATCTGTATATGTTCTTTGGAGAGATGTCTATTCAAGTCCATAGCCCATTTTTAAGTTGGGTAGTTTGTCTTTTAGTTGTTAAATTGTAAGAGTTCAAGGGGGCACCTGGGTGGCTCAGTTGGTTGAGTGACCGACCTTGGCTCAGGTCATGATCTTGCGGTTCATGGGTTCAAGCCCCGTGTTGGGCTTGGTGCTGACAGCTCAGAGCCTGGAGCCTAGTTCAGATTCTGTGTTTGCCTCTCTCTCTCTGCCCCTCCCCCTCTGTTTCTCTCTCTCTCTCTTTCTCTCTCTCTCTCTGTCTCAAAAATGAATAAACATTAAAAAAGTTTTTTAAAAATTATCGACTGGTGGTCTGTCTTGTTTCACCTTCTGCTCCAACACAGTTAACATTTTTTCAGAATTACAGAAAAAGGAATCTTAATGAAATTGAAAAAAAAAGGTTGGAATTTAATGGAAACAAAAGTATAAGATGTAGTCAAAGATGTACTTAGAAAGAAATTGATAGACTTAAATGCATGAATTAGAAAAAAAAAGCTGAAAATCCAATGACCTAACTATCTCAAGAAGTTCAAAAAGAACAGCAAATTAAACCCTAGGAAAGTAGAAGAGAAGAAAAAAATAAAGAGTATGAATTAACAAAATGCAAAACAAATGTACAATACAGAAAACCAACAAAGCCAAAAGTTGGCTCTTTGGCAAGACTAATAAATGGGATAGATCTCTACCAAAACTGAAAAAGAAAAAAAGAATAGGCACAAATCATTTATATTAGGACTGAAAAGGGGACGTTGCTAAAGATCTTACAGACTTGGAAAAGGTAACACAAAAGATCATGCATACCTTTATAACAATAACTAAGAAAATTTAGATCAAGTGGATAAATTTCTAGGCAAATATACCTTACCCAAACTGATACAAGATGAAAGAGGAAATCTAAATCTAATATCTACCCAGGAAACTGAATTTAAACTTTGGTTCAAAGAAAAATCTAGGGTTACCTGGCATCACTGGTGAAGTCTTTCATATATTTAAGAAAGAAGTAATTAAATACACCTAATTGAAAAAGGACAATAAGGAGTGAATGAATATAAAAGGTAAAATAATAAAATTTCTAGAGGATAATATAGTAGAAAACCTGATGACCTTGGAGTAGACAAAAATTTCTTAAAAAAAATTTTTTTTTTTTAATTTTAGGCAGGCTACACACCCCACATGGGGTTTGAACTCACAACGCTGAGGTCAAGAGTCGTATGCCCTACCAACCGAGCCAGCCAGGCACCCCAAGAGTAGACAAAGATTTCTTAAGTAGGGAACAAAAGGCACTAATACTAAAGAAAAGACCATATCATAGTTAAGAGCTTATTCATCAGACAAAAAACCATGGAAAGAATGAAAAGGCAACCTTCGTGGCAAGAAAGGATATTTCCAATACATAACATTTTACAAAGTACATACCCTCTCCCAGAATATATAAAGAACTACAGATCAATTTTTTAAAGTACTGGGGCGCCTGGGTGGCTCAGTCGGTTAAGCGGCAGACTTCGGCTCAGGTCATGATCTCGCGGTCTGTGAGTTCGAGCCCCGCGTCGGGCTCTGGGCTGACAGCTCAGAGCCTGGAGCCTGTTTCGGATTCTGTGTCTCCCTGTCTCTGACCCTCCCCCGTTCATGCTCTGTCTCTCTCTGCCTCAAAAATAAATAAAACGTTAAAAAAAAAATTAAAAAAAATAAAGTACAGAAAACAATTTAAAAATGAGCAAAGGATTGATAAGTATATGAATAAATGATTAACTTCAATAGTCATCATGGTAACACTATCAAAGCCACGACGTGATACCTCATCGTACCTATCAGAATGGCTAAATAGAAACAAAACTGAATAACTGATGAGACTACAGATTGGTAAAGACGTCAAGCAACTGGAACTCTCTTATGCTCTAAGAGTACAAATCAGTAAAACTACTTTGGAAAACCATTTGGTAATTTCTGCTAAAATTGAAAATATGCTGGGCACCTGGGTGGCTTGGTCGGTTAAGTGTCCAACTTCAGCTCAGGTCATGATCTCACCATTCGGGAGTTCAAGCCGCACGTGGGGCCCAGTGCTCACAGCTCAGAGCCTGGAGCCTGCTTGGGATTCTGTGTCTTCCTCTCTCTCTGCACCTCCCCCGCTCACACTGTATCTCTCTCTCTCTCAAAAAATAAACACTAAAAATTTTTTTTTTAATTAAGAAAATATGCACACCCCACAATGCACCATTTTCACACCTAGGTATGTTCCCAACAGAAATGCATAAGTGTGTGTACGAAAAAAGACATGTTTCAGAATGGTCATAGCAGCGTTCCTCATGATTGCCATAAATTGGAAACAAACCTAAATATCCACCAACAGTAAGAGTGACATACTCATGCAAAGGAAAATTGTGATAGCAATGAAAATTGCTATTGTTGACGAATGTCACAAGCATAATACTGAGCAAAAGAAGCCAGATCATCAAGAGTATATATGGTAAAATCTCATTTAATTTGCACACAAATATATATATATATATATATATATATATATATATATATATATATAAAGGTCAGAACACATGGGCAAAACTAATCCATGATGTAGAAGTCAGGATAGGGGTTACCTGTGGAGAAGTCGTTCCTGGGAGGACAGGGAATGCACTGGAAAATTTTGGGGTGCTCAGAATGTCCTACTTCCTGCTCTGGGTCGTGGTTCCCTTAGTGTGTTTACTTTGGGGATTCAACAAGTTGTGCGTTTGTAAGTTCTATATTTTCCATATATTGTGTTTCCATTAAAAATATTTAAAAACATAAAAATAGAACTACCCCATGATCCAGCAATTGCACTGTTGGGTATTTACTGAAAGGATACAAAAATACAGACTTGAAGGGTATTTATGGTAGCCCAATGTTTATATAAGCACCATTATCAACAACAGCCAAACTATGGAAAGAGTCCAAATGTCCATCAACTGATGAATGGGCAAAAAAGATGTAATGCGCGCACACACACACACAGAGGAATATTACTCAGCCATCAAAAAGAATGAAATCTTGCCATTTGCAACGACATGGCTGAAGCTAGAATGTATTATGCTAAGCGAAATAAGTCAATCAGAGAAAGACAAATACCGTATGATTTCACTCATATAAGGAATTTAAGAAACAAAACAGACGAAATATGGGAAGGGGGATAGGAAGAGGAGAGAGGGGGATAAAGACTGGAAGAGACTTGTAATGATAGAGAACAAACTGAGAGTTGATGGAGAGAGGTGGGTGATGGGTACTAAAGAGGACACTTGTGATGAACACTGGGTATCGTATGTAAGTGATGAATCACTGACTTCTACTCCAGAAACCAATGCTGCCCTGTATGTTGCTAACTAAAATTTAAATTAAAAAATATTTATGGGGCACGTGGGTAGCTCAACTGGTCCAGTGTCCTACTTTGGCTCAGGTCAGGATCTCACGGTTTGTGGGTTCAAGCCCCACGTAACTCTGCTGACGGCTCGGAGCCAGGAGCCTGCTTGCGATTCTGTGTCTCCCTCTCTGTCTGCCCCTCCCCTGCTCACACTCTGTCTCTCTCTCAAAAAATATATAAATGTTAAAAATTTTTTTTCAAATATTTAAATACAAACAAACAAACACACAAACAAACTTCCTTTTGGCCCTCTGTACCTTGGCTCCCAGGACTTGAGTTTGGCAAAGTTGCTGTTAGCAAATGTGAGTCTCTCTTCGTCTGTTGCCATGTGGCTTTCCTTTTGCCCCAAGGCAGATTACAGACAAATAATCAAGCCCTCACTTGAGAATGTATTCGAAGCTTCTCCTTCATCGTGTTTCTCCCCTGCTTACATTTTCTCCAATCCCTTTTTTAAAAAAAATCTGAATGTTTATTTTTGAGAGAGAGAGAGACAGAGTATGAGTGGGGGAGGGGCAGAGAGAGAGGGAGACACAGAATGCAAGGCAGGCTCCAGGCTCTGAGCGCTCAGCACAGATCCCCACGCGGGGCTCGAACTCACAAACTGCGAGATCATGACCTGAGCCGAAGTGAGACTCCTGACTGACTGAGCCACCCCAGGTGCCCTTGTCCCAACTCTTGATGTACTTGTGCCTCCCTTCTGTGTCTTAGTCTTTTGGTCCCGCGCTACTCTCCCCTCCCTTTTTCTCTCCCTCTCCACCCCTGTCCCCCTTCCTCCTCTCCTCTGTCATTGCTTCCCATTTCTTATTTCTACTCCCTTCCTGAAGGAAGTATGTACAGGGCAGGGGCGGGAAGTGTGTTGCTTTCATTGCATAAGATTTTACATCCTTCACTTTCCTGTTGAAAAGCAGGTAAATTGAAAATACTTACTTTCCATAAGAAGCATTGTCATGTTCAGGTTTTTCCCATTTTAGCTTTCCAAGTGGAAGGCTGCTAAAATACAAATAATTGGAAAATATTCCATTTTCCAATAAATGATTGCCTCTGGGTGTGGCAAGATAATAGGTGATTTTTATTTTCATGGGTTTTTTTTTTTACAAGTAGTCTTTTTTTATTTTTTTCATGTTTATTTATTTTGAGAAAGAGAGAGAAAGCAAGCAGGGGAAGGACAGAGAGAGAGAGAGAGAAAGGGAGAGAGAGAATCCCAAGCAGGTCCCGCACGGTCAGCATCGACTGTGAGATCATGACCTGAGCCCAAATTAAGAATTGTACACTTGGGGCGCCTGGGTGGCGCAGTCGGTTAAGCGTCCGACTTCAGCCAGGTCACGATCTCGCGGTCCATGAGTTCGAGCCCCGCGTCGGGCTCTGGGCTGATGGCTCAGAGCCTGGAGCCTGTTTCCGATTCTGTGTCTCCCTCTCTCTGCCCCTCCCCCGTTCATGCTCTGTCTCTCTCTGTCCCAAAAATAAATAAACGTTGAAAAAAAAAAAAAAAAAAGAAAAAAAATATTTATATTTAAATATATTTCTGTATTCTGTTACTAAAACGTTAGTAACAAATTGCCACATCAGCTCTGTCAGGCTTCACATTTCGTGAATTTTGGAGATTAAATGTTGTAGAAACAACAGAAACTGGAACCCATTCTATTTCTCCTCTGGTGTGATGGAACATAATCGTGTTCTTTTGACTTTTTCTTGAGTTGTTGATCGGGGTTGCCAGGTGAAATACAGGAGGCCCAGTTATACTTGAAGTTCAGATAAGCAATGAGTTTGGGGCATCCATGAAAAAAATATGCATGTTTTGTATTTTTATTTGCTAAACCTAGCCGCCTTAACATTGATGGATCTCTTCCTGTGAGTCCCCATCCTCACTAGAAAAAGAGGTTCACTGCCCCTGCTAAGTAGGAAATTGGTAGGTAGGCAGTGTGAGGTCATGTCAAGCTTTAGGCAGAATTGTTCTTTAGGTTTGTTTTTTGTTTTTTTTTTTTTTTTACATTTATTTATTTTTGAGAGACAGAGGGAGACAGAGTGTGAGCGGGGGAGAGGCAGAAAGAGGGAGACACAGAATCTGAAGCAGGCTCCGGGTTCCGAGCTGTCAGCACAGAGCCCGATGCGGGGCTGGAACTCATGAACCGTGAGATCATGACCTGAGCTGAAGTCGGATGCTTAACCAACCGAGCCACCCTGGCGCCCCTTGTTCTTTAGGTGTTTCTAATGATTCTTTCTCTTATCGTGCTGCTCACCAACCAGAACTTACCGTAAGCGCTAAGCAGTGATGGAAACATCTACAGAGAGGAGAGGTCTTGGGAGTCAGATACACTTGCGTTCAAATCATAGCGTCATCTTTTATTTGCTGGATAACATTGGGCAAGCAACTCAGTGTTCGTGTGTAAAATAGTAATGTGATTATCACAAGCCTTCCATGTTATTGTAAACACGAAAGAAAATAATATATGCGAATTACTTAGCACAGTGCCTGCCATCAAGTTCTCCACAAACAGTTCTTGTTAATTGAAAAAAAATTTTTTTTTTTTATGTTTAATCTTCTGAGAGAGAGAGACAGAGCATGGGTGGGGAAGGAGCAGAGAGAGAGAGGGAGACACAGAATCCGAAGCAGGCTCCAGGCTCTGAGCTGTCAGCACAGAGCCTGTCGCGGGGCTCGAACCTCAAGATCATGACCTGAGCCGAAGTCGGACGCTTAACTGACGGAGCCACCCAGGCGCCCCAGTTCTTGTTAATTTTTAAAGAGACAATGTTTCTTTCCTTTGTACCATCAAGGAAAGGACGGAAGACAAGTGCACAAGGAATCCAATACAAGACGGACGTGATGTGGGTAGAAAGAGGGAAGGCAAGGTGTTACGGAAGTTGGAGGAGAGAGGGCTGCCTCTGTTCTTGACATCAGGAGCTCACCCAACACCTGAACACGCACTAGGATGTGGGGGGGCTACAGACGGAGTGGGCCTGGATTACAGAATTTACAGGAAGGCCATTCTAGAGGGGGAAAACGGATTGAACCAAAGCATGAGGATTGGATAGAGGGTGTATACAGGGAATAGCAAATGAGAAGGAAGAGGAAGGAAAAATGTCAAGAGGTCAGGTGGCTCTAAAACAGGACCCAGGGGTCGGATCTTCATTACACATCCACGGCGGTGCTGGTAGAGGTGCCTTGGCAGAGACAGGATAAGACACTCAAGAGATCATTCTGCAACAGTGCATAGAAAGGATTGAAAGGGAGACTTCCTAGCTGCTGGGGGAAGGGGTGCTGAGTTCGGGAGCTATTGAAATAATGCTAATTTCCTGATTCCCCTGTTGAAAACCCTTTAGTGGCTCCTCATGCAGGAACAAGTCCAAAATGCTTCAGGTGGAGTTTCAGGGGGTGCCTTGGGTAGTGCAAAAGCCCTGAACTTTCTGCTTTCTGCCTACGCCTCTTGCTGGTTTTGTGGTATCTCTGTGCTCGGGCCACGTGGGTCCCCCCACAGCTCCACCGGGTGTCCGGGCTATCCTGTTTCAGCCATCACATTGGCCGTTCCCTCTTCCTGACACTCTTCTCCCAGCACGTGGCCCAGGCATCCCCCGCGCGGCATTCAGACCTCAGTTTGGCTGGCCCTCCCGCCAAAGCTGTCCCTGAGCCTCCAGTCCAGTTAGGCCCACCAGGTACATGTTCCCCGAGCACCTACAGTTCTCCTGGGCACACCTGTCATCATTTACATATTTATAATCTTACTGCCCCTAACCTTAGGAGGGCAGGGATGGAGGGCAGGGACTCGGTGGGCTCACAAACCACTCACCAGGTTCAAATGCATAGCAACAGACTTTCAGCAACTACTTGTTGACTGCCGAACACAGTGAACAGTAATGAGATCCTTCCACTAGGATGATGGCAATGGACATGATGGAGAGGAGAGGGGGAATATGAATTTGTAAGTCCTTGCCTGTCCCTCTCCAAATCGAATGCTCTAGAATAGGCGGTCAGTAGACCACGGATGAGACCCAACCGGGCCTGCTGCCTGTTTTCATAAATGCAGTTTTACGCTCATTCGTGCAGGTATTGTGTGTGGCTGCTCCCTTGTTGTGCCAGAGGTGGGTACTTGCAACAGATAAAGCCTACAAATCTGAAAATATTTACCGCCTGGCCCTATGCCAACAAAGTTTGCCAGCCTCCGCCCTGGAAGAAAGACTGCATAGAGGCTCGCCATATTAACAACAGTGGTTATCGTTACGTGGCAGGATTAAAGATGAGTTTTATATTCTTCTTAATATCCCGCATTATTTATACTTTCTACAAAGAACATATATTTTTATAATCAGAGAAACAATAAAGGTTATTAAAAATCAGAGTGCCCTGCTCATTCTTTTTGGTTTTTTATTTGTAAGTGTTTCATACTTTTTTTTTCTTTTCAGGAAAAAAATCTGTTCATCAGAGCAATTTGCTTTGCTAGCCTTGGGAGAACATAGTCAGACAGCCCTAAGAGCTAGAGGAAATTCCTGTTCCCCCCATTTCCTACACCACCGGGACTATGCCTTTCTGCTCTTTTAGGAGTCTGGCCTGGCCTTTGATTCAGAGGATCAAGCTGAACGTTTGCACAAAACTTGGCTTTTCCAACAAACATGCACCTGTCACATGCTTGACATGTCTCTGCTCAGCATCTTTATGAAGGTACCAGTTAAGAGCTAACAGTATTCTGATTGAGAAACGTTTTCTATATTAATAACAATTATTAATATTAATGAAAACTGTAAGATACAGACACAACTCGGATTGAAGATTTACTTTAAAGTCTTAGCAGATGACTTTAATTAAAACAGAAAAGGAGGGTGCCTGGGTGGCTCAGTCCGTTAAGCATCCAGCTTCGGCTCAGGTCATGATCTCGCGGTCCGTGAGTTCGAGCCCCGCGTCAGGCTCTGGGCTATCAGTGCAGATCCTGCTTCGGATCCTCTGTCCTCTTTTCTCTCTGCCCCTCCCCCGCTCTTTCGCTCTTTTTCTCAAAAATAAACAAACATTAAAAAAATTTTTTAAACAGAAAACGTATAGCCCAGATCTTTAAACATCTCGTAAAGAAAAACGAGGTCAAATTTCCCATTTATTTATCTACCTATTTATGTTTTCTTTTTTGAGAGAGAGAGAGAGAGAGAGAGAGAGAGAGAGAGAGAGAAAGCACACGCATGTGCACACACCCGAGCCGGGGAGGGGCAGAGAGAGAGGAGAGAGAATCCCAAGCAGGCCAGCACTGTCAGCTCAGAGCCAGATGCGGGGCTCGATCTCAGGAACCATGAGGTCATGACATGAGCTGAAATCAAGAATTGGACGTTTAACCAACTGAGCCACCCAGGAGCCCCTCAACTTTCCCATTTAGACACCCCTCTCCTTCCTTTCCTTCCAAAAAGTCTCAAAGTGATTTAAATAGATAATTACTACAGAAATTTTCTGCTTCTAATTTTCCGTTAGAATGAAAGCTCTGAGAATAAGAACATCGTCCGCATCATTCGTGACTGCTTGTTGGCACATAGAACCATAAGATGCACACAGGAGATGCCTGATAATAAATATTTGTTGAATCCATGAGTATAAGAGAAATAGGTAAGAAAACACTGGTTCCTGGGCAGAGTGGCCTTTTGCAAAACATAACATGAATGCATGCTTTTAAAAACACTTAGAGGGGCACCTCGGTGGCGCAGTCGGTTAAGCATCCGACTTCAGCCAGGTCACGATCTCGCGGTCCGTGAGTTCGAGCCCCGCGTCGGGCTCTGGGCCGATGGCTCAGAGCCTGGAGCCTGCTTCCGATTCTGTGTCTCCCTCTCTCTCTGCCCCTCCCCCGTTCATGCTCTGTCTCTCTCTGTCCCAAAAATAAAATAAAACGTTTAAAAAAAAATAAAAAAAAATAAAAATAAAAAAATAAAAACACTTAGAAAACTAAGAAAAGGAGAAAGAAGGAGAAAAAACTCCGCTTGACCTGAAAGGTGTCATGGTTATTTGGTTGCATTGTTTCCTCCTTGTTTCCATGTACATCATTTTTCAATGTCATGTTCACCGTGTGTATACACAGTTGTCTTCCTTTTAAGGTGAATCTTACAGTGTGAGGATTTTCCACGTAATTTCAAAGTCTTTAGAGACACTAATTGTAACGATTATAGGATACAGTGATGGAATCGCATTGCTTTCTCAGTAATTCCCGGTTTCTCTTCCTTTGCAATTATTAATAATGCTGCAATAAATACCTTTGTGCATTTGGTCATTTTTGAAAGAAAGCACTTGACAAGTGATATATCAGCTCAGAGAGCCTAGGTTATGCTACAGTAACAGGTAACCCCCAAATCTCGGTGCTTTCAACAACAATGGTTTATTTATTGCTCACGCTGGATGTCCACTACAGAAATGGAGAATCGGAATGAAGTCTTACAAAACTTAAGTTCCCCTCCATTCGGTTCAAGACATAGTTGTTGAGTGCGTGTTATAAGGCTCATGGCTAGCCCTGAATGTGTGGAAAAGATTTTCTGATGAGTCACAGACAAATGAAAACTGGGGGCTACTTTTCATAACACACTGTACAAGCGGCAGGAAAAAAAATCAATGAGGGCAAAAGATCATTTTTCTAGTCTAGTCATTTGTATGCCATGTCTGTGTTGTTTTACTTGTAAGTCTCTTTTCCCTGTCTGCTCTTAAAAACCCTCCTTCGTGTATAAAGGTCAGCCTGGCACGTCTCTGTGCCAGGGATACTGCCTGGGCAGACTCAGTGCCGGCCGGGCGCTGGGATCACCAGCCTTGGTTTTGCAACACCCTTGTGCTCCTATGACCTCAAAAGCTGTTGTGAAATTTTCCAAACAAAACACATTTCAATTTACCAAAAACAATAAAATAAAACAAAAATGCCCTTTCGACAAATCATCCTAATGCTAGGAATTTTCCTAAGGAAATATTCCACCTAAGGAAAAAAATGATAGACACATGCAGATCTTTAGTGTAGATATTTGTAACAGCAAACGGTAGGCAAATTGTAGGATATTTATGAGGCTGAATATCACGAAGGAGTAAACCTTAGTATGAAAGTTTCATAGATGCTGATGAGAATTTAAGGTCAAAGTGGGGCATTTATGGTTTCTGCTTATGACTTAAGGTAAAAATGGGGGGAAGGGACAATAAGTTTCCATCTATGTTGTGCAACTAAGTATAAGATGTAAATATACTTAAAAAGAAAAAAAAACACCAGCAGGAAATGCAGCAAATGAAATGGTGATTTGTGAATGCATGGGAATTCTGCACTAGTTTTAAAGATTTAGTACCTGTTCTTTTTGTTTTAATATTTGAAACAATAAACCATTTTTTAAAAGTACAGTAAAACCCATTCCTGAGAGGGACTCTATGTCAAACTCATGTTTTTTAAAGTTGGAAATAAAGCCTCAGGTAGATAACGAATACTGTCCTGGGAAGCCAGCTCGTTAGCTCTCTCGGAAGCATCAATTCCTCCTTTGTCTGCTCTGTTCTTAGTCTCCGTTACTCAGGAACTGAATTATTTAGATAAAATGTTTTGAAAAAGGGCAGTTTGGAGAAAGAGCACCCCTTGCCATCTGATCTCTGGTTGCCACTTGGCAAAACTTAGGACGTGAATGGATTCGAATACCGAGGCCCGCTTCTATACAAAAGATGTGCGTCTACGTAACACAAGACATTTTCCAGAACTGACTGCACCCATCTTGCATTTGGCTACGGAGTGGGCACAGAACAGACACCCAATACATTGCCGACAAACTGCAAAGGAGAAGAAATCATATATTGCTCACCGGAAACCCGAGGGAGGGAGGGGCTGTGTCCTCCGGAGCCACAGGCGTCACGCAGAGGGGGGCAGGAAGGACAAGGGGACCAGAGGCAGGAGCCCCTGCAGAGAGCATACCTCATCGCGGCCATCCCCGGGGAGATCTTCAGGATCCTTGAGCAAGGGCGGCCCCAGCGTGGATGGAGGCCAAGAGCTCCGCTCTGGGGTCTTCCTGCCGATTTTCACAGCCCTGTTGACGAAAGATGGCAGGAGGTGGCTCACAAAGGCCACCGGCCACTGGACTCACGCAACTCATGTCAGTGTATCACATTCTTAATTGGAAGCGCTCTCCGGCCCCGCTGCCGAAGGCAGAGACTCTTGGAACCACTATTTATCCTCGCGTCAAAAACTCTTTGGAAACGTTCCTGTGCTTTGCCATTTGAATCCATGATCCGCCAACAAGGCCAGAGACTTTTTTTTTTTTTTTTTTTTTGAGTTGTTTGAACAACTCCTCCTTTTGTTGGTGGTTTGTTCATTTTTGGTGTTTTCGGCTTGCCTGGAGCAGATCCAATGTCCTCGCTCAGTAGGCTGGACAGCCGGCACATCATGGCAACTGGAGCCTTCTAAATAATACTGATGGCTTCGGTCTGGGCAGCCAGTGGCCGCATGTCACGATGTCACCCTGGCTGTGCTCCTGCAGGCAGGGCGGTGGCTGTCGATGGCGGCATCTGGTCGGCTGCTTCTCTGAGCTGAGCCGGAACAGTGAAAGGACCAGCGTGGGTTCGTCAGGGACCTGGACGAGCCTTACAGAGACAATTAGCACGTTCTCAGGCCAGGAAGACTTGATGTACACGCCTTGAGCGACTGCTGTGTGATTGCTCGGGTCGAGCGGGCTCGAGCAGGCTCTGGATCAGGAAGCTGGCCAATCCGGGTGGCCCAACTGTCTCCACTGGCCTTGTCTCCATGTGTTTTTTTACCCCGGTTTGTTGCAAATTGAGCTGAAATATGTCTATCCCTCGGGTGATTATACAGTTTCAACTCCCTTTGCAAAATATCTTGAAGGCCTCAGTAGAGATGAGCAAGCAATTGGTAATATGAGTAATGAGTTAGACTCGGCCTTTCCCTTTGGGTGGCCAGCAGGAAGTTTCTTCCCTTGTCACTCTGCGGTGACATCCCCGAGTGCTGACGCCTTCAGAATGACAGCTTCACCTGCATGCCCAGGTTTCGCTTTGCCTCTTAGAATCTTCTTTAACAAAGAAGCTTTCAAAACCAGCAACAGCAGCAACAACAACAAAACCCTTTATTTAAATTATCTGAGGTCTCCTTTGCCAAAGACTTAAAAGATGCCAAGATTTCAGAAAACTGTGGGAAATGGACCCTCCCCTGCCAAGTTTCAGGCAGGAGAGAACACTCTTTTCTGAGTGGTTTTCATCGTCTGCTGTAATAAATGATTAATTTCCCCATTATATTACATTAAAGGGATTAAAAATGATACTACCCTCCTTTTATATCCAATTTTATGACTCACTTGTATGGTGGTGTATTGTAATAAAAATGGACCAGACAGTTAAATAAACTGCACCAGCAGAAGGCTTCTGTGTGATGGGCATCTCTTTTCACCCTTCCTGTTCACTGGTGGGGGTGGGGGGTTGGTGGCACGGGGTGGGGGTGGGGGGCGGGGAGGGAGGATTTATTCTGAAACAGGGGCCCCCAGAGCTATGATGGGATCAGAAGCCAGTGCCTCTGGGACCTCAGGCAGCTGGAGAAGCAATTCTACACCCCCCTAGGGCGTAGGGCTTGATATACCTTCCTCTGTCCTACAAGCTCACTGTACTGGTTCCTTAGGGCTGCCTTAAGAAATCCCATAAACGAGGAGGTTCAGAACAACAGAATGTATTTCCTCACAGTTCTGGGGGCCAGAAGTCTGAAATCAAGATGCCTGCAGGGTCATGCTTCCTCTGAAGGTTCTAGGGAAGGAACTACTCAGCTCTCTCTTCTCGTTTCTGGTAGTTACATGGTTTATGGTAGCATGACTCCTATCTTCACACGGTGTTCTCCCTCTGTATCTGTCCCCCAACGTCCCCTTTCTATAAGGACATTAATCAGATTGGATTAGGGGTGCACCCTAATGTAGGACCCTATCATAACTAGTTGTATCCTCAATGACTCTATTTCCAAATAAGGGTACCGTTCTGAGGTTCCAGGGGCGAGGACTTTAACACAGGAGTTGGGAGAGACGAAATTCGACCCATGGCCCTCTCCCACGTGGGCTCTTCCCCAACGCTTCTCTTGTAGCTTCAGATTCTCCCCCCCAAAGCTGCAGGTCAATCGGCATTTCAGTCAGGCTTTTCGATTCACATCCTGAGATCGATTCCCCTCCCCTGGCCCCACGCCCTTTGAAGAGGAGAAAAGTTAGCTTGTAGGAAAGCCCAGGTATAGCTGAGGAACCCCAAACTTCGTCTGTGTCCTCCCTGTTATTCCTACCTCCTCAGATTACAACTGTCTATCCAAATCCCAAGTACCAAGCTGGGATGTCTTCACCCTGAAGGAACGAAGCACAGGATTGTGGAATCTTAGTGTTAGATCTCACAGTTCTCCTGGCCCAAATCCCTTCCCACAAATGACCTTGACATTTCTGCTACCAGAGCCTCAAGCCCAGGGAATGATGTTCACTGTGGAATTCTGGACCCTGGTGACCAAGAAGGACAGGCTTTGTGCAGGGGCAGGAAGGGCTGATTATGAGATTTCTGATGTTACACCCACGAGGCCAAAACCATGTGGGTTTTCATGCCTGACATTCAAACAGCATCTTCGTTGGAGGCCGAGATTCTGAAGAAGGGCGGTGGGTAGGTGGGGAATGGGTGAGAATCCCGGAATTACCTGAAGGCTGACAGAGGATGACCCCCATACCACCGTCACTCTGATACGCTCTGCCTTAGAGGTCACAAGTATGTTTGAGCCCTCAGTCCCGTTGGAGGGGGGCGTACATTGAAATCCCGCTCCGGGAGCTCACGATGCTTTGATGTTTAGCCCCTCCTCCGCCTCGATCAGGAAAAGCTACTCAAAGTGATTACTGATATACTTAAATTCATATCTGCCATATCTGTGACTGTTTCCCATTGGTTACCCTTGTTCTTTGCTCCAATTTTTGTCTCCCGCTTTTTTTCTTCCTCTTGTGGTTTTAATTGAACATTTCATATGATCTCACTTTCTCTCTTTAGCAAATCAGTTCTGTTTCTTTTTTGAACTTTGTAGTGGTTGCCCTAGAATTTGCAGTATATTTTTACACGAACCCAAGTTCACGTTCAAATAATACTATACCAATTCACAGGCAGTGTGAGTGCCTTGTAATAACAAAATAATCCTAATTCCTTCTGCCTGTCCCTTGCCTTCATTCATTTCACTTATATGTAAGTATATATAGTTGAATACATTGTTGCCATCATTATCTTGAACAAAATGTTGTCTGCTTGATGGTTAAAAATAAAAAAATAGGGGCACCTGGGTGGCTCAGCCATTTAAGCATTTGACTTCTGCTCAGGTCATGATCTCACGGTTTGTGAGTTCCAGCCCTGCATTGGGCTCTGTGCTGACAGCTCAGAGCCTGGAGCCTGCTTCAGGTTCTGTGTCGCCCTCTCTCTCTGCCCCTCCCCTGCTCGCTCACCCTCTCAAAATAAATATATTTTTTTTTAATCTTAAAAAAAAATAAGTATGTTATCTTTGCTTGTTCCTTCTTCGATGTTCTTTCTTTATGTAGACCCAGTCCCAAGCAGGCTCCGCACTGTCAGCACAGAGCCCGACGCGGGGCTCCAACTCATGAACTGTGAGATCATCACCTGAGCCGAGATCAAGAGTCAGATGCTTACCTGACTGAGCCACCCAGGCACCCCCCGGTTAACAATGTTTTTTATTTCTAGCATTTCTTTTGGTTCTTTCTTAGGATGTCTGTCTTTCTGTGAACACTGCCCATTTTGTCTTACATTCTGTTAACTTTATCCATTAGCACACTTAGCACATTCACCACAGTTATTTAAAATTCTCAGTCTGAGGAGCGCCTAGGTGGCTCAGTCGGTTAAGCGTCCGACTCCGGCTCAGGTCATGATCTTGTGCTTTGTGAGTTCAAGTCCTGCAGCGGGCTCTGTGCTGACAGCTCAGAGCCTGGAGCCTACTTAGGATTCTGTGTCTCCTTCTCTCTCTGTCCCTCCCCCGCTTGCGATCTGTTTCTCTCTTAAAAATAAATAAACATGAAAAAATTCTTTTAATTCTCAGTCTGATCATTCCAACGTCCCTGCCGTGTCTGGCTCGGATACTTACTCTGTCTCTTCTCACCTTCTGATATGCCTTATAATTTTTTCTAGGTAGCAGGTATGCATGGTGTCCTGGGTAAGAGGAACGGATATAAACAGGCCTTTAGCAATGTGGCGGGGTGGCGGGGAAAGGGAGGTATTCCGCAGTTCGGGGACAGGTGTCAGTCTTCCAGGGAGCCTGTGCCTCTGGACTGGGAACTACACAAGTGTTTCCCAGCTTTTCTCTCCCCTTAGGTGGATCAGGCTGGTGTGAACAAGCCAGAGCCGGGTATTCCCTTCCCCAGGTCAGACAGGCCCTGATGAGGCCCCAGCAGGTGAGGCTCTGGTTAACCAGTCTTCCCCCGGGGCAGGCCTTGTTAAGACCAGATTGCTCTGCTGTATTTCAAAATGGTTCCTCACTTCCCCCGCCTGCCTAAAGCAGGAGGGCGTTTTCTCCGGTATTTAAGGTGGGAAATGGGTGGAGGTAAATCTCACTATGTTGTCCACAATCAGCCTACAACAACTGCTCAATTACATCTCGGGTTTTCCCAACCCCCAGGAGGGGACATTAACGTCTCTGCTTACAGCCGGCGACAAGGAGACCCAGGGGAGGATTGTGGAAGAACATTCTCTGTTCCATGTAGTGTACCTATTTCTCAACGCTGTGTGATTTTCTTTTAATAACCTTTCCCCTCATTCTTAAAGGAATACATAGTCATCGTAGAAAACTTTGGAAAAATCAGAAAAGTCTGTTTTTTAATTGCTATATATATAATCCCCCCCCCCTTTTTTTTAACCCAGAGAGCATTACTGCTAATATTCCTATATATTTTTTTTCTGATTAGACAGATAGATGGTGGTCAGTTCATAGAATAGAATTGATATTGTAGATTACATTTTCATATTCTACTTCGTCCAATTAAAGTGCTATTATGGGGGCGCCTGGGTGGCGCAGTCGGTTGAGCGTCCGACTTCAGCCAGGTCACGATCTCGCGGTCCGTGAGTTCGAGCCCCGCGTCGGGCTCTGGGCTGATGGCTCAGAGCCTGGAGCCTGTTTCCGATTCTGTGTCTCCCTCTCTCTGCCCCTCCCCCGTTCATGCTCTGTCTCTCTCTGTCCCAAAAATAAATAAACGTTGAAAAAAAAAAATTAAAAAAAAAAAAGTGCTATTATGATTGTCTCTTATACACATCACATTCAGTGGCTTCTTAATTGTACATTGTTAGGATTTTCTACAATTTTGTTAACTGTCCCTTGTTTGGGAACTTTAGGTTTGGTAATTTGGGGGCATAAATATTTGATAACATTTGATGATTTCCTTTGTGTAGTATTCAAAAAATGGGATTTTTTTTTTAATCTTTGGCATTTGAGAGAGGGTCAATCTGCTCTTTTTTTTTTAAGTTTGTTTGCTTATTTGTTTAGAGAGAGAGAGAGAGCGCATGTGCATACAGGGGAGGGGTAGAGAGAGAACCCCGAGCAGGCTCTGTGTTGCATGCTGTGAGCTTGGAGCCTGACAGGGGGCTGGAACTCGTGAATTGTGAGATCATGACCTGAGCTGAAACCGAGAGTCAGACACTTAACTGACTGAGCCACCCAGGCGCCCCCCAAAAAATGGGATTTCTGAGTTAAAGGGCATGAGCATTTGAAAGGAACTTGATAAACACTGCCAATTTATTTCCAGGGAATTTGTACCCGTGTCCCTTGCACATCCTAGTGTTTTCCATGATATTACAACTGCCCAAGGTATTGGTGGACAGTTCTTCGTGGCGTAAAAGGCCGTTGTCCTGCTGTGGAGGGGATATGGAGAGGACATTCCCATCATTTTTGTTATGACACAAGGATGTTGATAAGCCCACAGTGGCAGCACCCTCCTCTTTTACTCAAATGCTTTGGTTATTTTTTTTCCCCCACTGCTTCTGTAGAAGGCTAGTGAGCACAAGACCAAGAGGTCAGAGAGAAGAAAGCATTGGCAGAAATCAGTTACCTGTTGGTTTTTTTCCTAAATAAACCCATTCATAACAAGGAGATGGGAAAGGAGGAGATGAAGTGAACCAAAATGATTGTTAGTGGCTCACATTTCCCCTCAACAGATCACGTGACAAACGCCGCAAGAGGCAGATATTTAACATCAACAGAACCATTATTTCATGAACCAGGAAACCGGGTGATGCTGGAGGAAATGCTGGCCAAATCAGTGCTTAGATTGATCCCGACGCCACTTCTAGAAAAAAATCAGTGTTTGCAGGACCCACAGCTGTCCTCAAGGGACCTGGGAAAACCTCTCTGGCAAACCCTCTTTCCTAACCCCTCTGTTTCACGAAGCGTTTACTACGAAAGAGTTTAGCTACTTTAAGAAGGTACAACCACAACCCAGCTTATTACCTAAAACATAATGAACAGAGTGAGACTTTTGCTCATTACATTCTCCTCTTTCCACCTTTGCACCCCTACACCCAGAAATAGCAATGATTCATGATTTAGTGTTTATCATTCCCATGCATTTCCTTAAACTTTGCTACACAGGCATGTATCCCTAAGCAAAATATAGCCTCCCTTCTCACATTGCTTTGAACTTTTATAAGGATACTGAATGCTTCTTGCTGCAATTTGCTTTTGTTCCACAAACTGTCCATGAAACTTACTCATGTTGAACATGAGTTCGGGTTCATTCATTTTTGCTGTTTAATACTCCTTCGTATGTAAATGCCACTTATTCATCCGATCTCTAATGGTGAAGATTTAGGCGGTTTCTGGTTTTCCATTATTATTATTTTTTTTCAACGTTTATTTATTTTTGGGACAGAGAGAGACAGAGCATGAACGGGGGAGGGGCAGAGAGAGAGGGAGACACAGGATCGGAAACAGGCTCCAGGCTCTGAGCCATCAGCCCAGAGCCCGACGCGGGGCTCGAACTCCCGGACCGCGAGATCGTGACCTGGCTGAAGTCAGACGCTCAACCGACTGCGCCACCCAGGCGCCCCTGGTTTTCCATTATTAAAAACGACGTTGCCGCATATTGTACACAATCTTGGGCGTCTTCCTCTGGCTTTCTCTATAGCTGTGGCCAAAAGGTCTGCACAGCATTCACTTTTGTAGATATTGTTCATTTGCTCTTCAAGAGAGCCGTGTCTTCAAGCGTCTGCTGTCTACAGTCTCATCAGTTCAGTAGTACCGGTTTAAAGTCTTGTTATTCTGATAGACTGTAACTCGCATGTCCTCAATTACTACTTTTAGCATTTTCGGTTGTGTTTATTGGCTATTGGTGCTGCCTCTGTGAAGCCCTGCATGTTCATATTGTTTGCTTATTTTGCTTTTTGGGTTGTTCACCTCATTTTTGAATGGACAAATTTGAACAGAATGAGTATCACGATCAACCCTGAAAGAGGGAGAGCCATGACCCAGGGGCAGCATTGGGAGAAGTGGCCGATGCATCTGGGTGGTGGTGATAGGCCATTGTTTAGCCATCAGCAGATGGAACCACAACAACTCCCCCCGCCCCCCGCACCCCCGGCCTTCTCCCCTGGGTGAGGAGTCCAGGCAAATCTCCCAGATTGCTGTACTTTAGGAATGACTCTGGAGAACCAAATCAGTCTAGCTCCTCTGACGAACTGGTTCAGCGCTCTTTACTACAGGCATCAAAATCCAGCTCTTAGCTAATTTAAATTGAAATGGAATGTATTGAAAGAGTGCTGTCAATGCTGAAAGAGTCAGAGAACCAGGCTTGGACAAGGGTTTCGGAAGCAGGGAGGCTATCCCCAAGCATTCCACAGAACTGGGCTGACGGGGACACCTTCCCCAACCCAGACACTGGACCGCACCACTGACTCTGACACTGGAAACCATGGTGGTGACTTGTGACTTGTCCAAAGACATTTCACTGTTGTAGTGAGAACAAAAGGCCAACCTGAGTGCGTTCTGGAGAAAATGGAAGGAAAGGTGGTCGAAATAGCCCCATATAGAGAAGTTCCTGTAAAGGAAGGCAGAGTAATGAGGATATAGCTACAGGGCATGTGGGGTCCATGGTTTTTTGTTTTTTTTTGTTTTTTTTTCAACGTTTATTTATTTTTTTTTGGGACAGAGAGAGACAGAGCATGAACGGGGGAGGGGCAGAGAGAGAGGGAGACACAGAATCGGAAACAGGCTCCAGGCTCCGAGCCATCAGCCCAGAGCCCGACGCGGGGCTCGAACTCACGGACCGCAAGATCGTGACCTGGCTGAAGTCGGACGCTTAACCGACTGCGCCACCCAGGCACCCCTATAGGAGCAGTTTTGAATAGTGGGAGGGGAGGGGATACTTTGTATTGGGAGGAAGGAGAGAATCCAGAGAAGATGAAGTAAATGGGACAGATGTAGGGAGACGAGAGATGGAGGGATGTGGTACCTTAGGAGTTCTTTGCTGAAGTCTATTTTTTGGGTGAAATGAGATCAATTGTCATTAATTAAGAGTGGGGCAGGGTGTTGAAGGTTTGGGAACAGGAGAGAAACGGATACAGCAATCAAATTTCAAAGGTTTTTGTTTTTATTCCTGATATTTTTATATCCCACGATAAAAATCAAATGAAAAAAAAATCTCTTAAAATGTTCACAAATGGGGCGCCTGGGTTGCTCAGTCGGTTAAGCATCTGACTTCGGCTCAGGTCACGATCTTGCAGTGCGTGAGTTCGAGCCCCGCGTCGGGCTCTGTGCTGACAGCTCAGAGCCCGGAGCCTGCTTTGGATTCTGTGTCTCCCTCTCTCTCTGCCCCTCCCCTGCTCACACTCGCTCTCTCAAAAATGAACAAACATTAAAAAATATTTTAAAATGTTCACAAATGAACAAAAGGGGGTAATGTTAATTACATATATCGTTTTCTCTTTGGAATCGACTGCTAACCCCTAAGAACAGCTTCTCTATCAAACACCGTCAAACTTTGCAGAATTTCTACAAACCACAATCTGTTTACCTTTCTCCAGAAACAAAAGTGACAGAACAGTTAATATCTGCTTGTCCTAAGCTTAAAGTCCAAATTGTAATATTTATTCTGACTAACCTTCAGAGAATGACAAAGGAATCTTTCAGCGCAAAGGGAAAAATTTAACCAATGACAACAGTCTGTGACAACAGGCTACATTTAAGAGAAAAAGAGATGAATCCAGAAACAGCTGGTTTTGCTCTTCTGGAACTAGAAATGGTCTTTTTATCCTAGTAGCATCAGAATAACCTTCCGTGGATGTGTAAACAGCACCAGTGACTCTGCCTACCACAGAACCCAGGATGCCAAGCACCGTGGGTGTTTCAAAACTGTTTTGAAACTTACCACCCACACTAGGCCACCTCCCTGCGCCCAGTCAATTTCAACAGAGGCCTGGTGGTGCAATGTTGATATTCCCCTGGCAGAAACTCCTTTCCAGAAGCTATAGGATGGGGCAGGCTTCTTAGGCGCAGATTCCCCACACTGTGATTTGATAGTGCGTGGCACACTTGTAAATAAATACATTTCATTCGAAAATTCACTTTCAGCACAACATTTTGCCAGGCCATACGTTTTCTCACGGGCTCCTTCCCCCCACATCATGCCTCTGATACTGCTTGCTACAAACGCCCATGGAAGTGTGGATTTTACGACCGGTGCTTTGTTCTGTTTCATTTAAAATGATCATTGGACCGTTTCCACCCCCAGCCTGATTTCTTTCAGGGCTGATCAGATGTCTGTAGAGATCTGCGCCTGTGGACTCCTGTTAATCTGTTAATTGAGTTAGACCTTCACTTGGCTCTATCCTGTGTCTCACAGTGAAACACTGGCTGCAATGAGGTTTGTGCTGGTTGAAAACATGAGAGCTGATGAATTACAGCTAGAATGTGACATTGACCACAGTTAGTCATCAAAGGGGGAGGCACTGCTCACTCTCAGACCTGCAGAGCTCACAGAACGGGCCCCCGGGGGGCTTGGGAGCATTGGTGACCTGCAGTCAGCGTCCCCTTCTTCTGGAAGCCTTGACACACAGCACGTAATGCGGGGCTGAGGGGCATGACTCAGCACCCTGGCTCCACTCCTGGGAGGCTCTCTCCATCCCCCAGGACTGCAGTTTCAATGCTATCCTCTGTGACTCAGCTGTCACCACCTCTTTGGGCAAGTTCCACTGCAGGTTTTGTGGGCCAGCGCTCTTGACCGAGATGCAAAGGCCTTATCAGCCAAGCAGATGGCTGGACCAGCTGCCACTTCCCAGGGAGACCAGGAGTTTCCCCCTGGGTCAGCAGGGAGGGGTTTCCTGCGAGGATCCCACGTGCCAAGTCCTCGGGGATGCAAGACATTCTGAGGATGTGACTTACACGGGGAAGCTCACCAGGACTTCTCCGATTCGATATAAATAACTCTGCACTGGCAGATGGGGCGCGAGCCAAGTAGTAATGAATACTAGGACAAACAAACAGGCCTCCGGGATGCCGGCCCAGCCGCTCCAAACCACAGTTGGCAACAGGTTTGGAGGTGGCAGTGGGCGAACATCGTACCAGCAACACTGCAGTAATCCTCGGGAGCGAACGCAGGGAAGCTCTCTCCAGAACGTGAGTGTGGATCATTAGGAGCGGCCTTACTGCGCGAAACTAGAGCATGCGCTTAAAGGGGCGTAGCTGTGAAGCATGTTAATTTGCCTGACTGGGTGCTTACCTATTAACCGGCAAATCAGGACTTACAGAGGGGACACTGTTTCCCAGGTGCCCTGCTTGAGAGACAGCAAGAGTCATGAGACCGCCCCGGCCCGCCTTTGGCAAACAAGAGTCTATAATTATGCAGACGTGCATGGGAGCAGAAGGAAATCCTGGATTGCGTCTAGCAGTATCGTATGCTGCACAACGAATCCTGTGTAAAACGGGCTCTTTATGGCATTGTTGGGATCCTGTTAAGTGAGGGGGGGGAGGGGAAGTGAGAGGGATCTAGAGTAGGAACATTGGGGAACAAGGGAATACGGGAGGCGGGATTGTCTTGAGCTCCAAGGCCAGGGGTGGCGCGGTAATGATGGTAATGACGCAATGACGAGGGTAGGAACAGGCCAGCAGCCAAAGGTGATGGGGAGGAGAAATGGAGACTCCTGCATTACACTCAGGCGGGGTCCCCGCCCTCGGTAGAGGCAGACTCACATCCTCTCAAGATCAAAGCAGCCCCATCTTAGGCCCTCAGGATTTCCCCCCCGTTAGGATCAACCAATCAAAGATCCTGAAACCTACAAGCAAACAGGCCACCGTGAGTGAGAATCAGTAGAAATTATGAGTCACGGAATACAACCTCCTTCCTTTAGGTAATGAAATGAGCAGATGCAAAAATATATAAAGTGACAATGTGTCCAGTATGTAAAGACTGAAAGAAAGAAAAATCATAAAGATAGACAAGCTATAAGAAACTATAAAAAAAAAAAAAAAAAAATGACCGGGGCACCTGGGTGGCTCAGTCGGTTAAGCGTCCGACTTTGGCTCAGGTCATGATCTCACGGTCCGTGAGTTCGAGCCCCGCGTCAGGCTCTGCTGACAGCTCAGAGCCTGGAGCCCGTTTCGGATTCTGTGTCTCCCTCTCTCTGACCCTCCCCCGTTCACGCTCTGTCTCTCTCTGTCTCAAAAATAAATAAACGTTAAAAAAAAAATTAAAAAAAAAATGACCAGGAGGATTTGGGGGGGAGAAATTTTTTTTTAAGTCAATGTGAAAAAATGAAAAATAGAAATGTGAAAGTTAAAAAAAATGCACCGTGTTGAGTGGGTGAAACAGCAAATTAAAATATAGCTGAGGAGGTCACTTTATTCCTTGAACAAATACGTATTTCATATCTGCCACAAGTCAGCTACCATTTGAGGCTGGGGGACCACAGCAGTGGACAAAACAGACGAAAGTCGCTGTGCACACGTAGGTTACAGAATAGATTATAACAAGTCAGTAAAATACAGAGCATGATATTTTGAGAACATAACTCAGGGAAGGAGAATAGAGAATACTGGGTCTGAGCAGAGCCGTATTTTAGATAGGAAGGACAGAAAAACGCCTCGCCGAGACCTGTGGGTAAAGATTTGAAAAGGAGGAAGGAGCAACCCATGAGAATATTGAAGGGGAAGACCACTGCGGACAAAGAGAACAGCAAATACCGCGGCTCAGAGGTAGGGTGCACCGGCTGTATTTGACTTTCTTAGCAGAGGTCAGTGTGGGTGGAAAAGTGGGGGGCCGGGAGGGGGCATCTAAGAGGTAATGGGAGGCAGGTCCTGGGAAGTTTGCAGAATAAGAGAGCATATACCAGGCAGCAATCACACTTCAAAGGCCCATATGAAGTTAATGGTTATGAATTTATATTTGAATTTAGCTGTAAAATGTGGCTTGAGAGCAATCCCTAAAGCTCCTTCCGTGCTGGCTTATCTGACGGGTCTTCTCTCTCGTGTCCGGAGTAAGTTCCTCCCTTTAGTCCATCTTTGATCTTTTCCCTGATCCCTTCCACCAGATTTATTTGTACCCCCATCCTTGTTCCTACCTCACTCTGCCCTACATAGAACTGACATTGCATCATGGTAACTGTTTTCTGCCTTCAACCAGGAACCCCTCAAGCACAACGAGGAGCCGTCATCATTGAGGGCAATGCTCAATAAATTGAACTGCACTCCATACAATCCCACCAGATTAGTGTAGGAAAGGGCTAAATGGCAACCGCTCGCTAGAAGATTCTTTCGGTGCTGTCGCCAGATTTGGTTTGTCTTTCATTTAAGCACCCTGCTGAACGTGCAATCAATATTTCAGTAATTATGTACAAATAGTTCTCATTATAAATCAAAGTTGTTATTACTGCCTTAAGCTTTGGCCTTGGTCTCTTTTCTGGGAGACCGGGCTGTTTTCCCGGAGTCGGAGGCCTCAGCTGGCTCCCATGCCATTCCCCTACAAAGCTGCACGCCAGGGTTAGCTGGTTAAGGGGGACAGAAACCAGTCTCCGGACACAGCTGGAGTAAACCTTAAGCACCAGTGAGAGGAGCGGGCCTCTGCTCCTAAATGCAGGATTGTGGCTAGAAGGCCACCATGACCCCTAAGAGCACAAAACTCTCTGGGGAATTATTGAGACCTAAGGTCACTCGACCTGAAGAAAGCTCTGGAACACGAACTGCAAGGCAGAGAGTTGTCCCATGTTGATGTCCTCCTGTCATTGGCCCCTAGGGGCTGGTCAGTCACAGGGTGCTTCCTGCATGGGGCAGGGTGCTTGCGGGCGTAGGGGATACCCCCCAAGCAAGGCAGGCTCCGTGTGCCAGGCCAGCTCTCCAGAGAAACAGCTCCAGGCAGTTGGGGGACAGGTGTGCTGGCCTGGGAAGGGGCACCTAGAGTAGCACCCAGGCCAATCAGCACACACTCCCTGGAGGTTCAAACTAGAACCAGATGGCTTAGCCAACAAAGATGAAGGGAAGCACAAACTCTGTAACTTTTTCTTCTTTCCCCGCAAGGAATTAGGCTTAGTTGCAAACCAAAAGGGTTCTTCAGGGAGTGGTGTCCTTAAGATGAGGAAATCCACAGGTAGCCCAACCTTTTCATGAAAGTTCTTGTCCCGTCACTAGCAAATGGCTCAGCTGTATCGGAACCTGTTCAAAGCACGAGAATACATCGTGTTCCATCTCGCCAGGGGGTCCGACCTCTGAATTCTCTGGCACCTCCCTCCAGAGTCTCCACAGCCCCCACCCCGCACTGGGTCAGGACAGAGCTCTACTGTGTAGCCCCAAGTCACCATAACCACCCGCATTTCTGGCCATGGCAATTTCAACTCCCTAAATGTGCCCCGGGTGGGAAGAGAATCCAGATGTAACCGTGACCAAGAGTAGGAAACCTGACCTCAGAGGCCAGGGCCCCAGATGATGACCCATTCCTTCATTTCTCAGTCAGAGAGAGCCGTCCTCTGAACTGATGGCAGAGTCAACACCAGCCACGCACATAGGCTTTGATTTGACTTCTTACGATCGAAAGGAAAAAGATTCCCATCTCTCCATTTTATCACAACATTGAATCTGCCATTATTGTCCACGGAGCCTTTGTTTCGAGCCCAGCACCGTTATTATAAGAGGGCTCACTAACTACTCTTTTTAAAAGACCGATCAGTGTGTCCAAACCTCTGCTGTATACCTCCCTTCTTGTTCGAAGCGACATTCACGCACCTCTCTGGGTCCTTGTGCACTGGACCCGTGGAGCACCCACCTGACTTGCCCCCCACCCCCACACCTGGTTCTCCCATGGGTCACCTCGAGACACCTGCATATTCTATTCCCTTCTTGCCTTTGGTTCAAAATAAATTACAAACCCTAAAGAGTCTAAGAAGAGATGAAAACAAAAACCCAGTTGATCCAAAGAACTAGTCATTTACCCCCCGGAGGTTTGATTAGCTCATGTCTTATGCTGAACCAGGGTGCTGAATTAAAACAACAACAACAATCACCAAGACGCAAAAACCAAACCAAAAAAACACGTGTTAAATATATAGTTAAGCCTTGACCTCTAACAGATGACTGATGGGTGTTAGGCTGTGTTTTGTTTCTTGTTAAATTCCCAGAGATAATTATTTACTCAATAAAGTTTAAGCAGTTACCGTAGCATAATTGGAAGCTGGCCGTAGTAGTTTTCTCTCCCCGCCCCTTCCCAGCTGCAGCTGATGCAGTCAACGTAGCGGACAACACGATTATTAGTCTGCGTCTACAACTTTGTGACAATTTATGGGGAGGAAATCCACAGGCGTCATCTTCTCTAACAGCCCTCCTGAAGGTGCCCCTTGTCAATTGTTCCCTGACCTGAGCTGTCGCCCTCTTACTTCTAACGGATTCATTTTCCCCACTCCTCAGGAAGGGGGGCTGTTCTGCAAGCTTGCTAGCTGGGAAGGGGAGACCAGCGAGCTACAAGTTCTCCGCTTTTTCATTTGCAAGTTTTTCAGGGCTGGGAGGAGTCTGAGCCATCCAAGAGGACCACTGGGCATCTGAGGGTAACCTGAGTGCTAAATGGGTTTCAAGATGAGGAAATATTAGGAAGAGATGGGACCTGGGTGATCACAGAGGACTCCCTGCCCATCCTGCCGGTGAGCTGACTAGAGCCCCAGGGAGGGATGACTTTGCAGCTGAGAGCTACTTAGGAATTAATAGTTTGTAGAAGATCTGGGTGTAGGTCAAGAGCGGGTCAGGATCGCTCCGCCCATACACCCCAGAGGCTACTGACCCCTCTTCCCCACCCTGCAGTATGGCAGTTTTCCTGGGCCTCTTCCGACTTTTACAAGGTACCATCCTTCTGCATCACTGAATTTCTACAGCATCCTGGGAAACGTGATGCCCGGGACGGGGTGTGGGGGTGGGGAGGAACTAACCTCTATTTGGAATACATCCCCCCAGATCACTCTAATTTATCAAAATATGGTTCAGGAATGGTGAAAACAAAGCATAGGTTTGGTGCACATCTACAGAATACAAAATGGCCCTTCCTAGAACCCGTTTGAAGGCAGTAATGTTTCAGCCGTGTTCTGTGCTTCTGGGTAGCTCCTTCTGTTACGGGGCTGGGCAGGGGAGGCTACCAGGAAGGAGATGTGAGCAGTCCCAAGGTTTCTATCTATCTGGGCCAGCCAGCCCTTTGTGCAGCATGAAATAGCCACTGCCTTTCTTGGAAACCCACAGCCTAAGGTCTCACTGCCTTTTCTCCTGGCGCACAAAGGCCTTCCTTTATCTGCATGTTATTGCTACAGACATCCAATGGCTACCACGCGAGTCTGCAGAACTTCCCTGGCCCAGCAGTGCCTCTGAGTCATCCTTAGCGAGATAAGAGGAGTAAAGAGGCAGATGAGCAGGGCACAAGTGAGCTTTGTCCCGGGGAAGAAGGTAGAGGGAAAGGGCAACACACCGAAGGCCCAAGGGATGCAAAGACACTGCTGGCAGATGCTCTGTCCTCCTTTTCATTTGCTTCTGTTGATCCCTCCCTTCCTCAAGTTTTCAGGGGTCAGCCCCCGCCAGCTGGGAGCCCAAGAATCGAGCGGTTCTCGGGGGAGCCTGGGGGGCTCAGTCAGTTAAGCATCCGACCTCAGCTCAGGTCATGATCTCACGGTTCGTGGGTTCGAGCCCCGCGTCAGGCTCTGTGCTGACAGCTCGGAGCCTGGAGCCTGCTTCGGATTCTCTATCTTCCTCTCTCTCTCTGCCCCTCCCCCCACTCATGCTCTGTCTCTCTCTGCCTCTCAAAAATACAGAAATGTAATAAAAAAAAAAAAAAAAGAAGAGCTGCATCTAGGAGCTCTCAAAAAACAGTGAATTGAAAAACATCGAACAAGAGAAAGAGAAATACTTTCGTATTCTCTTCTGAGCAGCTGATTGTTAAAGCCGTTTTCTCAGGCAGGGCGGCCTGATGGACAGCGTCTTCACAACCAGGGATCACGCGAGGAGGTCAGGTGTCTGGTGATAGAACCCGTTACAGACCTGTCTGGCCGAGGTCCCCACCCCCGCTCTTCCCACGTCTACAACCATCGCTCACAGAGGGTCTCACGTTTTGCATTTTTAAGACCCTGTTTCTGACACCCAGTAGCCCACAGGGTTACCTCCGTTTGCTGGGCCGCTGAGCCCACGGGGCCGCTGTGGCCTCTCGGCTGGCACACAACCACTGACCTCCTGCCAGCCACGAAGCCCATCGCTGCTTTGCGGGCAAGACTGTGCCTCAGGTTCCCCATCTGCGGTACAGGGAGATTTACACCCAGGAAGGTGTGATATCTTGGCTGGTGTTTCCTTTCTCCTCGGAGCAGAGCCTGAGTAAAGAATTGGGAGCCGGGCGCGTGGGTGGCTCCATCGGCTAAGCAGCTGACTTTGCCTCGGGTCACCGTCCCGCAATTCCTGAGTTCGAGCCCCACGTCGGGCTCTGTGCTGACAGCTCAGAGCCTGGAGCCGGCTTCGGATTCTGTGCCTCCCCCGCCCCTCCCCTGCTTGCTCTCTCTCTCAAAAATAAATAAACATTAAAAAATGTTTTTAAAGAATTGGGAGATTTATCATTTGGAAGGTGTATTCATTTCCTAGGGCTGCCGTAACAAATTACCACAAACTGGCGCCTTAAAATAACAGAAACGGCGGGGGCACCCGGGTGGCTCAGTCAGTTAAGTGCCCGACTTTGGCTCAGGGTGTGACCTCACGGTTTGTGAGTTCGAGCCCCGCATCGGGCTCTCTGCTGTCAGCACAGAGCCTGCTTCAGATTCTCTGTCTCTCTAAATAAATAAATAAGCATTTTTCAAAAAGAAGTAACAGAAATGCATTCTCTCACAGTTTTAGAGGCCAGAAGTCCAAATCAAGCCGCTGGCAGGTCCACACTCCCTCTGAAGGTTCTAGGGGAGAGTCGTTCCGTGTTTGTGCCTGGCTGCTGGTGGTTGCTCGCTATCCGTGCCTTTTCCCGGCTTGTAACGCGTTACTGCAATCGCCTTCTGTAGTCACACGGTCTTCTTCTGCGTGTCTCTCTTTTAAGGACACGCTCGTTGGATTCAGGGTCCACCCGAATCCTGTATGTCCTCACCTCAACCCTACCCTTCACGACATCCTGAAGTTCCGAGTGGACGTGAAATTTGGGGGAAACGTTATTCAACCCAGCACAGGGGTTGAGGCTCCTTATACGTTCCTAGTCCTGGAAGTCACTAATGTTGACAGTGGGGGAGTGGATGCCGTGCAAGGGGATAAAGAACACAGCTGGTACTCAACATACCTCCCTCACCACCGTATTCCTACGGCTGAGTTTCCCGACAAACAATTTCCAAGCAATTTGACTCACTCTTCAAGACTCAATCCTCTGAGACATGGCAAATATCTCTGAAGGATAATTTCTCAAGCTCCAATTCTTAGGGGGGTGGGGAACATTAGAATCATCTGGCTGGTGGGTGGGTGGGGGGGGTGGGGTCTTTTACAAAGAACACCTGTTCCAGGAAGTCTGCAAGGGGTGGGTGGGAAGGTGTGCCTTGCAAAGGAATCATTTACGTCGTAAACCGCTGTCACTCTACAAACGTTTTACGTGTCTCAGGTGTGGAACTTCTGTTTCGAACCATGGTTACCCAGCGCCTGGCCATCGGCTGCCCTGAGCACTTTGGGGGCTGGGGAAAGGTGTGGGGGGAGGGGTAGAAAAGAGAAGACATACCAAGCAGCAGCCCACTGGAAGGGCAGACCACCCAAATTTCACTCTTTTTACGTTTTCTAGAATAAAAAGCCTCAGATGTGTAACAGGACAGCAAATCCCAGGTTGGCCCACCGTTCGAAATCGTGTGTCAATTATGTACCTAAGCAGCGGGCTGTGTTAGGAAGGATTCTGAGGCCGCATCTGTGCTAAGTGGGAAGAGAGCCATGATGGGGGGAGGGGAGACCATCTACCACAAAGGTCCCCAGGGACTACGAGGGCACATGTCACACATTTGTCATCCCTGGTCTATAGCTTTCGGGGGGACCGTTTCCTAAATATGTTGCTGCCGGATAGAGGTAAGAGATTTTTATGTCCTGATAGAAAAACATATGAAGGCATAAAAATAAGCGATTGCTATATTCTCACTCCTTTTTTCTATTTCTACAGACATCTTCATGCTCACTGTGCAAATCTTGTGATTTTTGAAACATAAATTCTTAGAGGCAAGGCGCGGGATCCGTTCATACTCCGCAGCCGAGTGCATGCTGGGTAGCGGTTGTATCGCTGGGATGACTGGGCGTGGGCCAAGCCTGAGCTCAGCTCTCTGGAGTGGGTTTGGAGGAGTAACGAAGACATTGGGGATGGGAGTGTTTTAGTCCCAGTTCTGCTGCGTGCACCACCATGGCAGTGCATTTCAACCCTCAAGAACTCAAGGGCCCCATCTGTAAAATGGGAATAACCATTCCATTTCCTATCTTCCACCGCTGGTTGGTGCGTGGCATGTACAGGCTGGGTTGTCTTTTATTTTTTGTTTTTAAGTTTATTTATTTTAAGAGGGAGAGAGAGGAGGAGGAGGAGGGGGAGGAGGAAGAAGAGGAAGAGGAAGAGGAGGGGGAGGGGGAGGAGGGGAGGAGGGGGAGGAGGGGAGGAGGGGGAAGGGGGAGGGGGAGGAGGGGGAGGAGGGGGAGGGGGAGGAGGGGAGAAGGGGGAGGGGGAGGAGGGGGAGGGGAGGAGGGGGAGGGGGAGGAGGGGAGGAGGGGGAGGGGGAGGAGGGGGAGGAGGGGGAGGGGGAGGAGGGGGAGGGGGAGGAGGAGGGGGAGGAGGAGGGGAGGAGGGGGAGGAGGAGGAAGAGGAGGAAGAGGAGGGGGAGGGGGAGGAGGAAAAAGAGGAAGAGGAGGGGGAGGGGGAGGAGGAGGGAGAGGGGGAGGGGGAGGAGGAGGGAGAGGGGGAGGGGGAGGAGGGGGAGGAGGAGGGGGAGGGGGAGGGGGAGGGGGAGAGAATGAATCCCAAGCAGACTCTCCATTGTCGGCACAGAACTAGATGTGAGGCTTGAACTCACCGATCACGAGATCATGAGCTGAGCCAAAACCAAGAGTCAGATGCTTAACTGATGGAGCCACCCAGGCGTCCCTGGAGTTGTCCTTTAGAAATCCTTCCTGCACATTCTGAGGGCAGTGCCACGACAAACAAGAATGTTTGCAGAGGAAACATTTTGCCCAGGAAATCCCGCTCTGACCGTTACAGAAAGACATCTGGAAGTCTCCAGAGCCCAACGGTTCAGAAAATGCCAAACAAGGAAACGTGACAGTCTGAAGGGTCCATGGTGCCCCGGGGATGGGGCACAGGGAACAGTGTGAGAGAGGGGGCGCCAGGAGCTGACCTTTCACTGCACTGGCATCCTGTGCAGGAGCCCTGGATGGGCGGCCAAAGTCATCTGACCTCACAGCCAGCGCCTGGGGACATTAGAAGGAGGCTTACAAATGACTCAGTTGAAAGTCTGCTTGTGAGGAAGCAGGAAGAAAAGTCATTGTTCCAGGATCCCAAAGGTAATTAGTGGTTGGAAAGAGACAAGAACCCCACTTTGCTGATGCCAGGAAGACGAGGATGTACAGGGAGTGGGAGGGAAGGCCCAGAAGGAACCCTGTATTCCCTGCGAACAGCTGGCCTTGACCCTAGAGGAGTGGGGGCTGGGCTCTGATATCCTTGGGTCCCTTCCCAGTAAAGGGGTTGCAGCTTGAACGGGAGAAAAATCAACCTGTGGGATTTCGGTTTTTACATCTGTTTAGGGGCGCCTGGGTGGCTCAGTCAGTGAAGCATCCAGCTCTTGATTTCAGCTCAGGTTTGTGAATTCAAGCCCCGCATCGGGCTCCACGTTGACTGTGTAGCACCTGCTTGGGATCCCTTCTCTCCCTCCTCTGCCCCTCCCACACTCTCTGTCTCTCAAAATAAATAAACTGTATTTAAAAAAATAAATACATCTGTTTAATCCTCTATAAGGAAGCCAGCGTGACAGCAAGAAGTTGTGGGGTTGTGACAGCAGAGGGGATGTGCCTGAGATCCGAACCCCAGTGTGGAGGCAGTGACTCTTCTACGTAAAGGTTGTGGGTTAAAAGGTGGGCAGTGGGAGGGCTCTGCCTGGTGCAGGAATAAGACGAAGGGGTCATTGTCTGCAGAGAATTTAAAACCGTTAGCAAAGCCATCTAAAAGTTGGTCTGTTTTTCACTATAACCTTGCACTGGCAAATCTTAAGTAACCTTACCAATCCAACATTCTGCCCTGAATAATCTTTCGTTGGTCCAAGTTCTAGACAACTGTGCTTACTGTTGAGTTTAGCACTATGTCCTTAAGCCTAAATTAGCACATTCTTATTCTTTATCCTTTTAAAAAACGCTGTATTCCACTTGGAAGTTCACTTGCCACGCCTTTGTTGCCAAATAGCTTTTGAGAAGGAAACAATGGGAGCCTTGAAGACCCAGACAAGAAGTTGATACAAAAATATTTGCAAACTGGCAGAATCCACCTTGAACAAGGCACACAACACTTTAAAATGATTCCTTGAGATCAGTGCAAACAAACTGTGGAGAGGACAATTACTTCTGCAAAACAACAACAACAAAGTGAGGAAATAGATAAAAGAATCAAATTCAGGGAAGAAACGTTAGGAGAAATGACCAAAGGTGCCAGTCTTAGATTGCCTGATGAAATTCAAAGGGCAGTGTTTGAAGCCCGCATCACTTTCTCTAGGAACTGGACAAGAACACAACGGCTCGGACAAGTCCCTATTTGCCGTCTTTTGGATACTCTCTCTGGGTTTTGCACGTGTAAAACTTGACCTCCAAATACAATAGAAATTTGTGATACATTTGCCGGCGATGGGCGTTTGGTGAAAGTTTGTCCACGGTGAAGACACTTGAGAGCTGCTAGAACTGGTCCTGAAGAAACAAAGAAACAAAGCTGTGAACTGTATTGCCCTTTCTGGAATTTGCTGTGACATGGGATGGGTATCTGCCAAATTTATCTTTATGTTTAAGGCTTTCCTTCTTGACTTAGATGCCTCTTGTTATAGGGAAAACTCCAGCGTATGTCAGCTACACTTCAATTTTTAAAAGGAGAGAAAACTTTAGCAATTAAAAGGAGCAAAACATATTCCCCGATGAACTATGTGACACGTTGGCAAATCTGGCTATGTGCCTATTGAAGGGGACAATTCAGGATCGATTTTGATGAAATCATTGTCAAATGTGTAGACACGTCTCAAAGACAAAAACTGTAATGTTCTATTTGTTACCGACATGTAGGCAAAAGATCTCCCTTTCCTTAAAAAAAAAAAAAAAAAAAAAAAGGGGTGCCTGGGTGGCGCAGTCGGTTAAGCGTCCGACTTCAGCCAGGTCACGATCTCACGGTCCGTGAGTTCGAGCCCCGCGTCGGGCTCTGGGCTGATGGCTCAGAGCCTGGAGCCTGTTTCCGATTCTGTGTCTCCCTCTCTCTCTGCCCCTCCCCCGTTCATGCTCTGTCTCTCTCTGTCCCAAAAATAAATAAACGTTGAAAAAAAAAAATTAAAAAAAAAAAAAGACGTCTTTACTCCCCTCCCCTTTTTTGGTAATGTACTATTATTTATTTACTTATTATTCATTAATTTATTTAACTTCCATGATTATGTATGTGAAGTGCAATAAAAGAAAAATTTCATTCCCTGCCGAATTTCTTTAAATTCGTGATATTATTCAACTTACTGTGTGAATGGTGTGGAAGTTGTCAAAAAGAATCCACTCTAGGTTTGAAATACGGGAGGCCGGTGCCAGAGCAGGCATAGCATTCTGGGAGTTTCTGTCCTGTAAAGGTAACACTCACTCTTTCAGAGGGAGTAACAATATATAGTTTTGTAATAACAAGGAGAAAACAACAATGTATAATTTTGTAACAACAGCACCAGCACAGATACTTAACATTTTTCCAGTGACTTGATCACATAGCAGATATTTGCACCGGCTTCTCTTCTGCCCAAAGGGAGAGTTGCCCGAATCCTGTTGGATACGGGCATTGGATGATTCTGGGGGGAAATGTCAGCTTCTACTCACGTTCTCCTGTGTCAACCGAAGGCCAGCCCGAGGTAGGACAGGGAGGGAAATCTTTAGCCCTGCAGCCTTCCTTCTGTTCTCTTCTCCCTCAGGGATTAAATCCTCTGCCTCCCATGCTCCCCCTGGCTCCTTCTCAAACCCTACCCACCTGAGGCTGTGTGATACGTGCAGAAAGCCAAGGTCTTGCTTCCTGTAAACATAGCATTTAGCACAGGGTCTGCCCTGTAGGCATTAAGGCTATGGACTCTAGGGATGGATGGTCTAGTGGCAGAATTTTAGGCATCAGCCAACAGTGGAGTTGGGAGGAATTTTAGGGGCAGCCCGTTGCCTCTTTTGAAACACCTACCCTGCAGTTGGTAGGTGGCTTAAAGGACTTGACAACTGGTAGATGGCTCTGACCTTCCCACGGGGCGCCCACATTAAACTCCAATGAGACTTTTCAGCTCAGCGCCCACTCTCATGCAGTCGCATTGGGAAGGATTGTGAGGCTTTGTCCCTGCCCCATGAGAACAAAGGCTGAGATTGATTAACAGCTCCTTCTGCGGAAGAGGGAGCCCAGAATGCTGGCTAAGGGAGTTCCACGCTGGCCACCCCTGTTTTGGCCTCCCAGCTGTCAAAGCCAGGGATCTATCCCACATCCTAAGGCCACCCTTTCCTTACGCGTTTGACAAAGGAGTAGAATAAAATCAGGATATTTTGGCAAACGCAAGTATACATTTGGCTTGCTTGAATTCACATCATGTTTTCCTTGAGCCAAGGTCATAATTTGAGAGGTGGGGGCCAGGCCAAATTTTACAGAGATACTTGGCAACTTTAACAATTGGCAAAGAGGCAAGAAATTGGTAAACGCTGTTTTAAAAATATTGCCAAATGCCAAGCGTTTTGTATTTCATCTCTGATGTTTGTTTATGGATGTTTGCTCCCATTTTTCAGGAACTCCAGTAGCTGGTACCCAACGATTACAAACCTCCACCTGCTACCGAGGACGCCTTTGCAAATGCACCGTGCCTCCAGCAGCCTGGAGACAGGGAAGAGCAGAGGTGCCCTGGGGGGTGATCTCAGGGACCCCAGAAGATCCCTGCCTTCCAAAACATTTGCACCACCTTCTCGGTGGTGAATAAATGAGGAAAACTCCTGTCTAGGGAGAGAGAGAGAGCAGTTCACGAATGTCTGTTGACTTAAAGTTGCTGGTAATCAATTTTTTCCCTGAGGTGAAGGTTTGACGGAGGACAAAAAGGCAGAAAGATGGGGGACTGTAACTCTGATGGGCGAGGAAAGAAAGGCATATGGGAGAAGAAAGGGAAGGCACCCTAAATCCGATTCGTCTGTTGCACAATGTCCCGGGGACAGCTCAGAATGTGCAGCTGCTGCTGAGGCACCTGTGCCGATTATCCGGGGGAGGTCAGCACACCTGGCTTTGACTTTTTGGGTCCATCCTTAGATCCGTTCAGCTGGCAAACTGGGAGACAGCAGGGAGCCCCGCCCTCGCCTCCCCACTGTCATAACGCAATAATCAGCACCGACGCTGGCGAGGTAGAGTGGAACTTGCTCTAGCTGCGCCTATGGTAAAAATCTGTGCCGTGGTATTCCGCAGTTTTGCTTTGGTGAGTCATCCGTAATCATTACATCAACCTCTTGTGTTTCTAGGGCCCCTCTGCTCCTAAGTTCTGAGAAGAGCAGCAGGAAGAGAAGGAGAAAGTTATTTATTGAGGACGCGCTATATGCCAGCCCCTTTGCTAGAAAGTTCCAGGTGGTATTTCCAAACCTTATCACGATACCACAAGGAAAGAACTATTCTTGCCAACTCACAGTGGGGGAAATTGAGGATGAGGAGGATGTCATGAAGCTGGTATTCAAAGGACGCTTTGTCACTTCGAGAAAGCAAAGTCTTACGTGAAAAGATACTCAACATCTCTCATCATCAGGGAAATGCAAATCAAAACCACAATGAGGTACCACCTCCCACCTGTCAGAAGGGCTAACATGAACAACTCAGGCAACAACAGATGTTGGTGAGGATGCGGAGAAAGAGGGTCTCTTTTGCATTGTTGGTGGGAATGCAAGCTGGTTCAGCCACTCTGGAAGACGGTATGGAGGTTCCTCGAAAAACTAAAAATAGAACTACCCTAGGACCCAGCAATTGTACTACTAGGTACTTATCCAAAGGATAAAAAAATGCTGATTCAAAGGGGCACATGTACCCCAATGTTTATAGCAGCACTATCAACAATAGTCAAATTATGAAAAGAGCCCAAATACCCATTGACTGATAAGTGGATAAAGAAGATGTGGGGTGTGTGTGTGTGTGTGTGTGTGTGTGTGTGTGTGTAATGAAATATTACTTGGTGATGAAAAAGAATGAAATCTTGCCATTTGCAACAGTGTGGATGGAAGTAGAAGGTATTATGCTAAGTGAAATAAGTCAGTCAGAGAAAGATAAACACATGATTTCACTCACATGGGGAATTTTAAGAAAAAGAACAAATGAACATAAGGGAAGGGAAGGAAAAATAAGATAAAAAACAGAGAGGGAGGCAAACCATAAGAGACTCTTAAATCCAGAGAACAAACTGAGGGTTGCTATAGGAGGAGGTGGGTGGGGGGAATGGGTTAAATGGGTGATGGGCATTCAGGAGGGCACTTGTTGGGATGAGCCCTGGGTGTTGAATGTAAGTGATGAATCACTGATTCACTATATATATATACGTACATATATATATATACGTATATATATATATGGAAGAAAAGTGTTCCATGGCTAATGCAAAGGGGAGGCCCCTTTCAAGGTTCATGGTGGTGGCATCCAGAGAGCTCTTCTCAGAGCTTTACTACTCTTTATTTTTAGTCCCCTTTGTTTTTACCTGATGCCCAGCAGAACTGCCAATCTTAAAATACTTACAATGATCTTTATGGGAGAAGCCCGTTCAGGTCCTTTATCTTGTCCAACTAGAAGTGCACTCAACCCTGTCCTGTCAATCCATCCCATCATTTAGAGTGTCCTAGAAGGTTCCTAACAGGCCCAGAGCGTCCCTTCAGTCCAGCAAGGGCCAGATGGCATCCACTGATGAGATGCTGGCGAAGCCTTCTCTGTCCACCCCACCCCTCCATGCCAGGCACCAGGCTAACCTGGCTGGGAGTTGCCGCCTGTATTAAGCCCCTGGGCCCCGAGAACCTCCTTTGACTTATTTCCATCTGACCTTGTGGTTTGCTTGTGTGTGGATCCTGAGCCCTTCCAGGGCCGGGAGGTAGAAGGAACCTGCTCACAGGTGAGACTATTAATGAGGGAAGCAGCCAGAATTCTGCCCAATCTGAAGGTTACGTCAAACGTTAAGGATGAGTAAAACCCTCTTCTACGTTTGTCCCAGGCCGCAGGTAGTCCTGCTTGAGATCCTCTCATTCATTCTGGATTTGCTCCCATAACCGCCGATACTGAACACGAGGTCCAGGCTCAACCTTCAGTAGAGCTCCATCTAGCGGAATTGTTTTCCATTACAAGCTTTATGGTGCCAGGGGAGTCCCTTTTGCGTAAGGAGTCTGGCATTTGCTTCTTATTTTAGGCTCTGTGTCAATGGGATGATTGGGCATTTCCTCAGTCCAAATAAGCCGAGTTCACATACCGTGGAGGTAAGCAGGGTGTATGTGAATCGAGCAAGGCTAGTTCAAAGCCTACCAACTTGAGTTCCATTTCCTCTTGACTAGGGGGGCAGAGTGGATCTCTTACACTGGGATGGAGTCCCTGGCTGCTGGAAAGTGGTGGGGAAGGAGAAGAGAGGACAACGCAAATGTCCTGGAAATTTCCGTGTAAGATCAGGCACGGGCAGATTAAATCAATGTTGTCCTCACGAAAACAGGCAGACCAGCTGGCATCCCAGGCTTCAGAAGCTGGCTCCCAGCCCTGGAGAGAGGAAGATCCCCGTCTGCCCCCCACCCCTCCAGTGGCTGACATTGTACGAGGTTCTGCATGTTCAATTTCTTTCTACGTCACCTGTTGCCCAATGTGCTCTGAACACAAATGATTTTAGTCCCCTCTTGCCCCTCTCCTTTAAAGGCAGCCTGCTATAATTTTATAGGGTTAGAATTTCAGGGAATTAAAAACTGCTCAGATAAACTCCCACCACCCAGCCACCCTAGACCTTCTGGGAGGAATAGTCTATTCGTGTCCTGGGGCTGCCTTAATGAAGTACCACAAACCGGTAACTTAAAGCAGCAGAAATGTATCCTCTCCCGGTCCTGGAGGCTGAAAGTCCAGGATCTAGGTGTCAGCAGGGCGATCCTCTCTCTGAAGGTGCGAGGGAAGGCTCTGTGCCTCCGTTCCAGCTTCTGGTGTTTCCGGCCATCCCTGGCCTTCCTTAGCTTGTAGGCAGCACATGTGAGCCTCTCCCTCCAGCATTACATGGTGTCCTCCCACCCTGTCCTCCCTGAGTGTGCCGGGGTCCTCACCTGCTACTCTGTGTGTGTTTCTTCTCTCTTCTTATAAAGACACCAGTCAATTGGATTAGGGGCTCAGCCTCCTTCGGAGTCAACTCCCATCTTGATTCTATCTTGCAAAGATGCTATTTCCTGAGAAGGTCACATTCACAGGTACTGGCGGTTAGGACTTTGACATATCTTTCTGGGGACACATTCAACCCATGAGAAATAGGAAGGGACAACAGCAGGCGGAAACCACAAGACCAACACTGGCTTCAAGGGTGGGGAGGGAGCACAGAGGCAGGGAGTCCTCAGAGCGGCTGGGGGTTGTTTTTTCGAGTTCCCACGTTCCCACGCATCCAGACCTGTTACCGGAGGCTATGAATGCGACACCAGACAAGACCCTGACATCACATACGGTTAATTTGATAAGATTAGAAATCTATTTCATAAAAAGTTTTCATGTTTAGTCATTTTTGAGAGAGGGAGAGAGAGAGAGAGAGTTACAGACAGGGGAAGGGCAGAGAGAGAGGGAGACAGAGGATCTGAAGCGGGCTCTGTGCCGACAGCAGAGAGTCTGATGTGGGGCTCCAACTCACGAGCCTGGAGATCATGACCTGAGCCGAAGTCGGATGCTTAACCGATCGAGACACCCAGTCACCCTGGAAATATATTTTAAGCATGTGCCGTTTCCTTGAAAAGGCAGTTAGGGCCCATTATTTATTTGGAACATCTTCTGTTTATATTTGTCATTAACTTACTGCCCTTTATTTTTGGTGGATGGATAGGAAAGAAATATGACCCATAACATTATTTGTGCATTTCCACTGAAATAGAGTCAAGCAGAAATATACAGAAAGTTTCAGTCATTTTATCTAGGATTCTCTCTTATTTACATTATGTATTTAAAAAAATTTTTTTAATGTTTATTTTTGAGAGACAGAGAACGAGTGGAGGAGGGGCAGAGAGGAAAGGAAACACAGAATCCCAAACAGGCTCCAGGCTCTGAGCTGTCAGCACAGAGCCTGACGTGGGCCTGGAACTCAAGGACCGTGAGATCATGAGTCATGACCCGAGCCGAAGTCGGATGCTTAACCCCTGAGCCACCCAGGCGCCCCCTATATTATCTATTTGATAGATAATTCAACAGATCCTACTGCACCAAAGCATAGAACATTCTTATTCCTTACAATTTTTACAATCCTGTTGGCTTGTTACTGGTAATGCATGCATGTTTGCAACACTTAAGTGCTGTCATCCCTCCTTTCAAACAGACATAACAACAATGCCTGTCACTTACTGACTGCTTCTATGTTCCAGGCACTGTGCTAATTGATTTCTTTTTTTTTTTTTAATTTTTTTTTAATGTTTATTTATTTTTGAGAGACAGAGCATGAGTGGGGAAGGAGCAGAGAGAGAGGGAGACACAGACTCCGAAGCAGGCTCCAGGCTCTGAGCTGTCAGCACAGACCCCGATGCGGGGCTCGAACTCACAAACTGCAAGATCATGCCCTGAGCCAAAGCCGGCGCTTAACCAACGGAGCCACCCACCCAGGCGCCCCCGTGCTAATTGATTTCTATGCATCATTTTATTTAATTCTTAAAATAGGCTTATGCTGTATCATTTCCACTTTACAGGTGAGAAAGCTGAGACTGGACAGCGGAGTGTCTTGTCCCAAATCACCTCGCTCTTTAGTGGTGAAGCTGGAATTCAGTTTCGAGTTTCTGAAAGCTTATATTGGACTGCCTTCATATAATATCTTCCACAGCCATCCTGACAGATTTCCCTTGACCCATCTAGTTCCTTTTCCTCACCCCAACCTTTGCCTCACAAGAAGACCAGCTCAGGTTTAGGTATAGAGACAAATATCTAATGGTCCAGACCCGTTTCAACGTTACCACATGTTGTTTTTGGCCACTAGGTGGAAATACGCCTATTTTCTCTCCTCCAAAAGATCTTGAGCTTTTTAACAAACACATTTTCGAATTCATTTCCCCTCTTTGGGCCCCCCAGGTCCAAATGCCTATAGGAGCCAGAATCACATTAATAGTGAGTTAACACACACAGAACTGGGCCAATGGACTACCCTGTTCATTACTTTATTAAAAGTGGGGGGGGAAAGTCCCACAGTGATTCCAGATGGTGGTCGAATCAACAAGCTACTTATATACAATAGACACTCTCGGCTTGGAAACTACATGAATGTGTGCTTTTGATCCATAAAGAGCTACCTCAGTGGGCCAATCATAATAAAAGTTATGTATCTAAAGTAGGTGAAGACGTGATGAGCAACTTTAAAATGGCCTTGGCAGCTTTTATAAAATCACATCTAATCATCGTGGGCTATGTTTCTGGAGTAGATGGTGGAGGGAGCGTAGAGTCTCTGTGAGTGTGGGCTTGACCTTACTGGACAATGTGCCAGGCGCTGCGTAAAGTATGGTGTGCACAGCGCTGAGCCGGACGTGATCCCTGGCTCCCATCATGCCTTGCCCTGGTAGTTGCAACAGAGACAGATGAGATCTGCCTGGGAGTCATGTATGTGGATGTGTGTGTGTGTGTGTGTGTGTGTGTATGAGTGGATGTGTGTGCTTGTGTGTATACAGCTGATCTTCATCACTCATAGATTTCATATTTGTGAACTCACCTACCCACTAAAATTTACTCATAACCCCCAAACCGACACTTGTGCTTTTGTGGTCAGTTGCTGAGATGTGCAGAGCAGTCAAAACTTTGAACCACTTGATGTGACGCGTTCCCAGCTGAGGGTGAATGAGGCAATGCTGTATCTCCTTGTTTTAGCCACCACGCTGCAAACATGTGTCCTTTTCACCATCTATTTAGTGTCGTGTTTCTTGCATTTTGTGCTTTTTGTTGATTTCACCATTTAAAATGCCCCTACGTACAAAGCTAAAGCGCTGCCTGGTGAGTGCAGGAAGGCTGGGGTGTGCCTCCCGGGGAAAATACTTGTGCCGGAAAAGCCTCCTTGGGGCCTGAGTTATAATGCTACTGTTGGGACTTCAATGTAATTAATTAACAATCTATATTAAATAAGGTGTCTTTAAAAAGAAACACACACAGGGGCGCTTGGGTGGCTCAGTCGGTTAAACATCCGACTCTTGGTTTTGGCTCAGGTCGTGAGCTTGCAGTTTGTGGGATCGAGCCCCGCATCAGGATCTGTGCTGACAGCATGGAGCCCGCTTGGGATTCTCTCTCTGCTCCTCCCCCTGCTCGTGCTTCCTCTCTCTCCCTCAAAATAAACTGACTTCAAAAAAAAGAAAGAAACACACATAAAGCCAATTTATGTACTGACCAGTTGATGAAAGAAATGTGATCGAAACTGGAAGAAAACTAACCGTGTATTGTCCCTTGGAGCAGTGGTTCCTAATTCACTGATTCAGTGCTCGTGGTGACCTTATGGATCACGACCACTGTGAATAAGGGTTGGCTGTAGATTTTATACACACACACTGAGTATTAAGAAATGTCTGATCCCATGAGGGGCTGAGAAGGAGCAAGACTAATCATGTCATGATAGCCTCCGGGGATGACAATCACAGATGTCAAAATTTTCTTATCATTTTTCTGTTATTTTTAATCTTCTCCCCTGACTTTTCCTGCCCTTGTCAGCACTAAATTGCCTTGGATGATTTCAAAAATATTCCTCACCTTATTTAGAGTTGGAGGGGAGCAAGAAAGATGTCCAGAGGGGCCCTCCCTGCAATGCCTGAGTGAGAGAAGGAAGCCTGGCACAGAGCAGATGGGGTGGCTAGAAGGGCAGCCAGTCAATACGGGGACCCGCTGAAAATAGAAACAAGGGGTTGTCCCCAGCACAGAGAAATTGTTCTAAGACAGTGCCTACAGGCAAATGGTCCTTGGGTGACTTCCCTATGGCCATCCATCCAAGAGGAACCTGGCCCTTTCAAGAACCATGTCAGGAAGTTTCAGAGACTACAGCGATTGGGGCTTGTGAAAGATGCGTGGTCAACTCAGAGGGCTTTGCTGGTCTACCTAAGCCACGGAACCAGGAAGACGACTCACGGCCTGAGGGAGCAGGTCGTGTTAAATGCCTGCTGGAAGGACTACAGCGCTACTCAGAACTAGTCAATAACGCTTTTGTTTCCGTATCACAGAAAATGATCTTGCTGCTGGGAAGTGGAAAATAAAAATAAGCCCAGAGATGCGCAACCCAGAGAGGAAGGAGCCGACAGCCTCGCTGTCCTGAGAGCACGAGAGCAACAGCCAGCAGGCCTCCGAGCTCAGAAGAACAAGTTCCAGGGGACTGGGGGCCTTTGCAGGGGTGGTCTGAAGAGCCAGATCCACGAGAGAGAAGTGACAACTCTCAGTGACAAACCTGATGTCATGACTTAAGAGAAAGGAGGAAAGTGGAATGTGAGATGGAGACAGCTGAATATTACTTCCTGGCTTAAGATGGCAATCTGCCGTTACCGTTTCAGCCCTGAACGTGAACGCTAACGATCGGGGGTGACAAACTCACCATATTTCCCCGTTTTATAGGATCACTATTATACTAGCCAATCACGGGCAATCCAGGGAGCTCACGTATGTGGATTTTGGCAAAGGCTCTCATGGCTGGAGAGAGCCTGGCGAAGCGTGAATTGGAAATCATCACAACACAACGACCATAGCCCGGAAGTTCACCTGATCAAGGGCACGGGCAGGCCGGTGGCAGAGCTCCCACCCAATTTCAAAATGCAGGAGAAGTGGTGGGATGCCGGCTTTTTCTCAGCAAGAAGTTGCTAACTTACTACGTTGCTACTACGGCGTTTGATACCGGGAATACGAAGATGTGTTCCTTCCTTGAGGGAGCTCGTGTCTCAAAAAATGAAAGCCAGTCATTCCACTACATTTTCACTCAAAAACTTCCAAGACGTGGAAAGAAGGTTCACCTGGCACAGGTAAGACAGCCTCCAGCGTTTATGCTGGTTGGGCTCCACGTGAGCCTGCTACAGCTGTACAGAAATCGTTAGGTTCGCACAAGGTGTGACGTAGCTCAATTCTCTCAGACCAGACGTGCACACCTCTCCCCTACGAGGACTTCGTGAATTAACTCTGGGCTGTGGCTACTTACATTTAAATTATTTGGTGACAGATGGTGGCTACACCGAGTAATGAATAGGATCGTTGAATCGGTATGTTGTACACCTGAAACTAAGAGAGCACTGTATGCTCACTACATGTCAACTTGAAAACTGAAATTGTTAGGGGCACCAGAGTGGCTCAGTTGGCCAACCGTCCAACTTCAGCTCAGGTCACGATCAGGTTCGTGAGTTCGAGTCCCAGATCAGGCTTGCGGCTGTCCCCTTCCCTCTCTGTCCCCCCTCCGCTCACACTCTCTCTTAAAAATGAATAAATGTTTATTTAAAACATAAATATTCAAATTATTTACAATTAAAGAAAATTTAAAAATCGTTTGCTCGGTGGAACTAGCCACATTTCAAGTGCTCCATAGCCATAGGTGGCTGGGGGCTACCATATTGGACAGCACAGATTCAGAACATTTTCCATCATCTCAGAAAGTTCCGTAGGGACAGTTCTAATCTAGAAGGTTGTGCCTCCACCTTTGAAAGCACTGCTGATTTTTCACAGGTACCCTAGCTACGTTTACCTCCTGCTTGATCCTTTAGAACTGAAATCCTGTGGATGTCCTACCGACCGTCTCTGCCTCTTGGCCCCGTCAGAAGTTGGAGCCTATGTTAACATTTGTCAGCACAAAGCAGAACCTCATGCTTCATTTCTTAAGTGGTGACTTCTCTGACGTTTTTGCCAATTTTATATTTTATGCATCACATTTCCTTTCCTAAGTCGTAGTGATGAATGGAAAACTGTCAGAGTTTGGAGACAAATGCAGGAAAACTAAAGAGAACAGTAAGAGAGACGCATTAGCTGCAGGAGTGGGTGCTGACTGGGCTGACTTCAGCAGGCTGGCCCTTAGCAGACCTGGATCTGGGTTTGGTTACTAATGAGGGTGTCATTCGTGATCAAGGGGTTGTGACAGCAAGCGTTACAAGTAGTCATTACACCAGAGCTGACTTGACACGCCTTAATCGCCACAGCCGATATGATTGATTTCAAAGTCTTCATAGCTTGATATTCAAATAAATTGGGACTTTATGGAGCCACACCCACTTATGGTCTCAGTCTAGACTGGAAAATCCACGGTCCTAGCAGAGATTTTTTCCCTGTTTCCACCTATGCCCGAGGACCTCTAGTAAAACATCACAGACTAGAAATCACCTTCCCCAAGTGATTTTCAGGAGAGTGAACCCTACTCTCCTAAAAGTCTCAGGACTTTTTTTTTTAACGTTTTATTTATTTTGAGAGAGAGTGGGAGAGGGAGGAGCTGAGAGAGAGGGACAGAGAGCATCCTAACCAGGCTCCACACTCAGCCCGATGCGGGACTGGATCCCATGACTGTGAGATCGTGACCTGAACTGAAATCAAGAGCTGGACGCTTAACCGACTGAGCCACCCAGGCGCCCCTCCTAAGACAGAACTTTTGACTGTTTTGGTTAGTCAAACAGAGGCGCTGTTACTGCCCGGGCAATTCCCAGAGGAGCCTCACTGAGGCTGTTTCTGGGAGATTTTTTCCTCAAAGAGGGGACTCTGTTTTGCTCAGACACTTAGAATCACCCTGAAAGATCACAGGAGAATATTCCTGGCACAGGTTTGACATCACAGCACGTGCTAGCCTGGGCTGAGAGTAACGTGTAACAACACATCATTTTGGCAGGAAGGTGCTAGCATGCTTTATGCATTTAAATTAATATCCAGAAACGTGACTGGTGTGGTAATGAACAGATTTTGGCGGAAGCAGTTGTGGGGCCCTTGACAATTACAGTTGAGAAAATAATACTGAGATGGCTGGAGCATAAATTATGAAGTAACCTTCTAACTTGACATTTTTGGAATTTCATAGTTGCCAGCATACCAAAAGGGAAGACAGACTGCTCTCGTAGTCAAGCTCGTCTCTCACTATATTGAGAGGCCAAAGTCACGGCAGAAAGTTGGTATGTACCGGATGCAGGAGACATAAGCAAGCAGATGTGGGTGCTGGTTGATCTCTGCAGTAAAGGCAAATTCGTCAGACCAAAGTTTCCGGTGTTTTATGAGGTATGAGATGGGGGGGAGGGCGGGGAGCTCCTGAGTGGCTCAGTTGGTTAAGTGTCCACTTCAACTCAGGTCATGATCTCGTGGTTGGTTGGTTCAAAACCCCCAACCAAGGGGCCTGGAGCCTGCTTTGGATTCTGTGTCTCCCTCTCTCTCTCTGCCCCTCCCCAGCTCGCACTCTTGTCTCTCTATATTAAAAATGAACAGGGGCGCCTGGGTGGCTCAGTCGGTTGGGCATCCGACTTCGGCTCAGGTCACGATCTCGCGGTCCGTGGGTTCGAGCCCCGCATCGGGCTCTGGGCTGGCGGCTCAGAGCCTGGAGCCTGTTTCAGATTCTGTGTCTCCCTCTCTCTCTGCCCCTCCCCCGCTCATGCTCTGTCTCTCTCTGTCTCAAAAATAAATAAATGTTAAAAAAAAATTAAAAAAAAATAAAAATGAATAAACGTTAACAAAAAAAAAAGGAGGGGGTTAAAGACATGGGATCAATCACTCATTCATGCATTCATTCATTCAATTATTTATTCAATTGTTTATTTGTTTGTGGGAGAATGAAACTGCCCCCCCTTAAAGCCTTCCTTCCTCTGCCCTACCCCTGTGGAGAGAGAGTCTTGGCAAGACAGATGAGCTAGGCAGACATATTCAATAGGATAATACACATTAGTGGTCAATGTGAGAGCCCTGGTGAGAAGGGCTTGTCTTGTTCACGTCCTGCTCTGAGGAACCCATAAGTTTTGTGACTTGTGCTGAGGAGGGCAGGAGGAGGGACCTAGCTCTGCCTTCCTGGATGGTGCAAGATGAATGTTCCTCATGATCCTGTAGATTGCTGCCAGGGTGGAGCCAGGATCCTGGGGAAGGGGTGGGGAAGGAAGGAAGGAAGGAAGGAAGGAAGGAAGGAAGGAAGGAAGGGAGGAAGGGAGAGAAAGCAGAGATCCTCTTAGCACATGGAAGAAAGCTCTGAATGGAGTGGGGGGGGGACACTGAGGGAGAAGTAAGGCAATGTCTGGCCCCATCTTCTAGAGGCATGTGTGTTTCTGATCAGCTAGAAATAAGGATGTTTTCTTTCTGGTAATGGACCAATCAGCTGGCCCTCAGACCCTGGGGGAGAGAAGCTAGAGGCTAATCAAGAACTTGTTCATCCATAGGTCCTTGGAGGCCCTTTGTGAAGAGCCTTAGAAATTTCACAATGGGATCATCTCCAACAGCTGCTTCTAAGGACTGACTGTCTATTGGAAAGGAAGGACTCATGAGTGAACAAACGGACACAGACAGCCAGGAGAGAAAGAAGCAAATAGTCACTAGTATATGCCAGGCATCTGTGGACAGCACTAGGCTCCCTCAAGAAGATTCCACGAACAGGTGTTTTACAGCTAGGTTCTAAAATATCTTCGTAAATTGGCTTGCTACGGTAGGCAGAATAATGGCCCCCAAAGATGCCCCTGTCCTAACTCCTGCAACCTATGAATATGATCCTTCTCGTGGTAAAACTGACTGTGCAGATGTAATTAAGTTAAAGATCTGGAGATGGGGAGATCATCCTAGATCATCCAAGTGGGCTCAGCGTGATCACAAAGGTCCTTAGAAGTGAGAGAGGGAAGCAGGAGACTCAGAGTTAGTTAGGGGAGATGGGGCAACAAAAGCAGAGGTAGGAGGAAAGGCCACGGGCCAAGGAACCTGGACAGCCTCTAGAAACTGAGAAAGGGAAAGAAACAGATTCTTCCCAGCTCTCCAGAAGGAACGGTCAACACCTTGATTTTAGCCCCGTGACCCGTTTCAGATTTCTGATCTCCAGAACTGGAAGATAACACATTTGTGTTTTTCTGAACCGAGTTTGTGGTTGTTTGTTACAGCAGAAATGAGACACTGATACGCTTGCCTTTAACCAGAAGACCTAAAGTTTTGATGAGAAAAGTAAAAAGGATTGATTCCTTTCATGTACATTAGAAATATGAAAATAAAAAAATTTTTTTAACATCTGTTCATTTTTGAGAGTGAGAGAGACAGAGCATAAGCAGGGGAGGGGCAGAGAAAGAGGGAGACACAGAATCCGAAGCAGGCTCCAGGCTCCGAGCCATCAGCACAGGGCCTGACGCGGGGCTCGAATTCACGGACTGCGAGATCGTGACCTGAGCTGAAGTCGGATGCTTAACCGACTGAGCCACCCAGGCGCCCCAGAAATATGAAATATTATCTTAGGAAGGCAAAAACAAAGCGCGGTTAACCCCTAGGCTGTAGGTTTCCCCCCAATAAGCGGGACTCTTACCTTTTAATGCCCTGTTTTTGCAGTCTGACAGTATGCAGCGGGAGCCCTGTCCTGTCCAGACACCAGCCAAGGCAACGCCCCGCATGGATGGCCTGCACCTCATCCCTCCTTCCTGCTGTGCCCGCATTCAGCTGCACTGTGCCCAGACTCACCCTGCTGGTGGGTCTCCAATGAGCCCTGCCTCTCCCCAGGGAGCCCTTTTTAGGAGGCCATCATCGGAGCTCCTCTTAGGAAGAACTGGTCGGCAGACTTTCGGTAGTCCAGATGACAGAGGCTCACGCAGCCAAGGATGAGTTATTTAAGCATTGGTTTCACTTATCTTTTTTAAACATTTTTTTAAAGGTTACTTATTTTGAGAGAGAGAAAGCCTGTGCACACGCAACACATTTCCCCAAAGAAAACAAAACACTAATTTGAAGAGATACCTGTACCCCCATGTTGAGTGCAGCAGTATTTACAACAGCCAAGATATGGAAGCAGCCCAGTGTTTCCCAACAGACAGATAGATAAGAAAGATGTGTGTACACACACACACACACATCCTCACACACAATGGAATCTTATTCGGCCATTAAAAAAAATGAGATCTTGCCATTTGCGACCACATGGATGGACCTGGAAGGTTTTATGGTAAGTAAAATAAGTCAGACTGAGAAAGACAAATACCATATGATCTCATTATATGTGGAACCCAAAAACAGAAAAAACCCCAATGAATAAACAAACAAAAAGCAGAACGATACTTATAAATACAGGGAACAAGCTGATGATTACCAGAGAAAAGGAGAGGGGGGCACGAGTGGAAGGGAAAGTTACAGGCTTCCTTCCAGTTATGGAATGAATAAGTCATGGGAATGAAAGGCACAGCAATAAGGAATATAGTCAATTCCTTGTCAATTCCTGTGTCTCCCTCTCTCTCTGCCCCCCCCAACTCACGCTCTGCCTCTCTCTCTCTCAAAAATAAATAAACATTAAAAAAAAGGGATCTAGTCAATGGTATTGAGGTAGTGGTGGACAATGACAAGTGGGCCGGTGACCAGAGAAGTCACTATGTTGTATACCCGGAACTAATGTAACATTGTATGCCAGCTATAGGGAAATGAAGAAAAGAAAAGAAAAGAGAAAAGAAAAGAAAAGAAAAGAAAAGAAAAGAAAAGAAAAGGAAAAGGAAAGGAAAGGAAAAGAAAAGAAAAGAAAAGAAAAGAAAAGAAAAGGAAAAGAAAAGAAAAGAAAAGAGAAAAGAAAAGAAAAGAAAAGGAAAAGAAAAGAAAAGGAAAGGAAAGGAAAGGAAAAGAAAAGAAAAGAAAAGAAAAGAAAAGAAAAGAAAAGAAAAGAAAAGAAAAGAAAAGAAAAAAGAAATGACACAAACTGATTTCACAGTTCTGGGGGTCAAAAATCTGAAATGGGTCTCACTGGGCTAAAATCAAGGTGTCGACCCAGCAGTGTTTCTTTTGCAGCCTCCAGGAGAATGTTTCCTCCCCTTTTCCTGGTCCGGAGGCTGCCCGAGTGCCCTTGTTCATACCACTCCTGAATCTGTTTCCATCAATCGCCTTCTCTTCTGTAGTCCAATCTCCATTTGCCCAGCCTACCAAGAGGCCAAGGGGGCTGAGAAAGTGAGGAGTGGTCTGGCCCCTGAGACAAGGGTTAGATCTTGCAGGCCTGACTGGGTGGGTTTCTCCGCCCCCGACTTCCTTTGCAGCACCCCGCTGGTGGCAGGACTTCGGATAGGGTGACCAGACAACCAGACCCAAAGCTGTGAGGCTAAAGATCTCTGTGTCCAAGTTTTGCTCAGGAAGAACATGGCCGTCCACCTTCCGACAGGCCCCAGCAGCTGGCACAGCTAGCTGGGGCCGGACCACCGGATCATTCAGGATGGCCTAAAAACCAAAGGCCTTTCCCCACATTTTCTGGACAGACTCATAGCATCCTAGGCAAGCAGGGGGCACCCCACAACCTGACTGATAGTGCATTTCTTGGTATTCTTGTCAAGTGGAGGCACAGACTATGTTTAATTGGATTTGGATAAAAAATATGGTAAAAGGACATATTTTGCTTCTGAATGTTGTGGATCCCACACCACACCTGTTTGGAGATGAGGCATAATTGGCTTATGTTTTTTTAATTGAAAAAAATATATTCATTCTTGAGAGAAAGAGAGAGACAGAGCACGTGGGGGAGGGAGACAGAGGGAGCAGAGAGCGAGAGGGAGACACAGAATCCAAAGCAGGTTCCAGGCTCTGAGCTGTCAGCACAGAGCCCAACATGGGGCTTGAACCCACAAACTGTGAGATCACAACCTGAGCTGAAGTCGGATGCTTCACCGACTGAGCCACCCAGGTGCCTGGCATAATTGGCTTCTAAAGTAAATACGCTTTCCCATCACGTTGTGACTACCTGCTCCAAGAGTCCTGCTTTTTACAAAGTGAATTTTCTTGCCTCCAAGGCTTTAGGTGTCTTTCTCTTCTACTTTACTGGAGGGGGGGGGAACCCCCCAAAACAACATGCAGCCAAGCCTCCAGTGGCTCTCAAGAGGGCCAGATCAGGGCTCCCAGGCACCTGTAATAAGAACTCTTTGCCCTTCCCCCAACTTGAATGTCCCTTCGGAGAAAAGATCACAGTGTGCCTTCGGGGTCAGGTATGAGGATTATGTGGATAGTTGGTTCTCCAACCTGATCAACCTTGGACTCCATAGACGGTGTCCATCCAGCGGATGGTCAGGATGACAGCCCAGACGCAGAACCAGCGGGGAACACGGTGTCCCCACCCTCCGTTCCGCTGGGAAGACGGCCCAGGCAAATCAAACAGGAAAAACGGCTGCATTTGTTCATCAGGGACAAGGAACATTTTGCTATTGAAGACCGGAGGTGACTGTAGTGGCTTCTCCATTTGAAGGGCACTGGCATCACTCATTTCCACGGGAAAACGAATTCCCTCCTGCTCAGTGGAGCTGGGGGGACCGAAGATTTGCTGTCCCTGGCACTTGTCGTCACCTGAGGTGGGTGGCCTTGTGCTTAGGGGGTGTGTGGGAGCTTCTGGCTGAGCAGAGGCAGGAGCAGGCCTGGAACTGAGTAGGGGCCCAGGGGGCAGCTACATTGTCTGAGAAATTACAGAACGGAGTCAAAGGGTAGGGGCAAAGGAAGTTCAGAAATGGAGAAATTGGGAAATTGGGAAAGAACTGGCGGGGGGTGGGGGTGGCCATGATGGACAAGATACAGATGCCGTGGAGAAAACTGCCCAGTGAGAAGTTTCCAACATGGGGGATTCACATCACTGATGTCATTTGTACCTTCTCCAGGTAATGATAATGAATATTTCTGAGGTACTTAGGCCGGGCCAGATACACTAATTGGGTTATTTCTCGGAATGACCATTATGAAGTGGGTTCTATTAATATGCTCGTTTTGGGGGTGAGAGAGGGAAGCACAAAGGGGTTAAGTAACTTGCTCAAGATCACAAAGCCTTTAAGTGATGTGAACCCCAAGTCTGAGCCCAGGGGCCCACCGTCTTGACCACAGAGCCGCATTCATTGCCCAGGCCTGCAGTTAGGCTACTGTGTACACACGCTTTGGGGGGCAGGGAGTTTGGGCAAGGGAGGCTGACTGGGCGCCTGGCTGGGGTAGCTCAGCAGAGAGATAAGAAGGGCTCTGAGGGGCAGGCCTAGGGGGTAGGCAAGCCAGGTAAGCAGGAGTTGGCCTTGAAGCAGGGCCAGATCTCCTGAGGCTGGGATGTACAGAGACCCTGGAAAGGTCCCCAGGAGGCAGCTTGGGCCACGTGAGTTTCCTCGATGGACTTTGGGATTTTGTGTCGTGCCTGACTAGACAAATAACATTATTAGAATTAACATTTTCCAGCTCTTAGATGTTTTTAAAGATTCTACAAATGACATATTGCATTTTTTGCGTCTTGCTTTTCAACCTTTTTTGTGATTCATCTGTATTATTGCATGAAGTCTATATTTGTTTTCACTGTTTACAGGATCCCACAGAACCAATGCCTATGCCAGAAGTTACTTATCTATTCTATTGTTAATGGACACTTGGGTCGTTTCTACTTTGAGGCTATTTTGTGAAACAACGACCTGAGCCTGTTCGGTCATACGTCCTGGTGCCTGTCTGCACAGATCTCTGTAGGGTGTTGGGATATTGTGATTTATAATAAGAAATATATGTTTAGGGGTGCCTGGGTGGCGCAGTCGGTTAAGCGACCGACTTCAGCCAGGTCACGATCTCGCCGTCCGTGAGTTCGAGCCCCGCGTCAGGCTCTGGGCTGATGGCTCAGAGCCTGGAGCCTGTTTCCGATTCTGTGTCTCCCTCTCTCTCTGCCCCTCCCCCATTCATGCTCTGTCTCTCTCTGTCCCAAAAATAAATAAACGTTGAAAAAAAAAATTAAAAAAAAAAAAATTAAAAAAAAAAAAAGAAATATATGTTTAGTCTTTATCCTGTGATCAGCACAGAGCTCAGGAAACCCTTGGGATTTCCTAAGTGGTAAGAGTAATAAAGGTGTCTTTTGGTATGTTAATGAGGTGACTTGAGAAGTCCCTAGGTCACCTAAGGATGGGGGGGGGGGGCGCTGGTTCCCAAGGGAACCAACCAAATGCTAAGAGGGTTGGCCCTTTCAGTCCCACCCTCACCACCTTCTCCCCTCTGGGGAGGGGGAGGGGTGGAAGTTGATTCAATCACCAATGACCAATGATTTCATCAATCATGCCTTTGTAATGAGGCCTCCATAAAAACCCAAAAGGAGAGGGTTCTGAGAGCTTCTGGGTTGGTGAACACGTGAAGGTGCTCCTGGAGAGGGCATGGAAGTTCCACACCTCTTCTCCATACCTTGCCCTATGAATTTCTTCCTTCCATCTGGCTGTTCCTGAGAGATATCCTTTTATAATAAACTGGCAATCTATGAGTAAAATGTTTCCCTGAGTGCTGTGGGCTGTTGTAGCAAATTAATGACTCCAAGGAGGGGGTCATGGAAACCTCTGATTTACAGCCCACTGGTCAGAAGAACCAGGTAACATCTTGGACTTGTGGTTGGTGTTGGAAGGGACGGGGGCAGTCTTGTGGGACTGAGCCTTTAGCCTGTGGGATCTGGTGTGGGAGATTTGCTTGGTGTGGGGGTAAAAAAAACCCCACATCAGAACTGGTGTCAGAATCACAGTTGTAGGCCTGGTAGTAAGATATCTAGGTCATAGGGGACGCATACCTCACACTTGGTCATAGAATGCCAAACTGTTCTCCAAGGTCCCTACCCCTGGTTCATTCCCACCAACAGTGTCTGTGCCTTTGTTTCTTTGTCGACAATTGGTATTATTAGAACTGCTCAAATTTTACCAATATGCCGGGTACATAAGAGTATATATCATTATGGCTTTCCTTTGCAGGTTCTTGATGAAAAATGACATTGGGTAGCTTTCCCCCTGTTTATCAACTATTTGGATTTTCTCTTTTGTGAAGAGCTTGTTGGAGTGTCTTGCTTATATTTAAAATTTGCTCTTTTTCTTATTTTCTTACTGCCAAAAGTCCTTCATGTATTTTGAATACTATGTTGTATTTACATGTATTTCAAACATTGTCTCCCACTCTGTGGTTTTCTTTTGTCCTCTCTTTATGGTGTCTTTGGATGAAGAGAAGTCATTGAATCTACCAGTCTTTTCCTTATGGTTAGTGCCTGTTGTTTCTTCTGTATGAAATCCTTCCCGATTCCAAGGTCATGAGAATATTCTGCTTTATTATTGTTTAAAAGCGTTATCATCTCATACATTTTCAACCAGTTATCTTGTTTTCAGCCACATCTTCCTTCTTTCAGAAGCTCCAGGTGCCTGACCTTTCTGAGATTCTGAAACACCAACAGATCTGCTTCTTGGTTTCACCCAATACCATGAAGGTTTCAACTTTCTCTGATCTGTTCTTAGTTACTGGTCATCTATCTACTTTTCAGCTTCCAAAATGTTGGTACTTTCACCTTCTTTCCCTGTTATCTTCGTCCCTATGGTTTTTTTTCTGGGTGTTTGTGCATGCATACAATTTTCCTGTCACATTAGTGGGGTCTCAGGAGAGATAGTCAATAAATGTTAGTGTTCAAATTTCCACGTTTAATCAGAAGTCACAGCAGCATTGCTAATAAAGCAGGCAAAATTGGAAACAATCTAAATAAATAAATAAGTAAAGTATGGTAGGTCCATGCAATGGAATAGTATGTATCATGGACAACATTGTGTTACATAGAAGCAGGCCAGTGAGGTAGTTAAGGGCATAAGACTCTGACACTCACCAGCTGTGTACCTCTCCATCCCTCAGTTTTCCCATCTGTAAAATGGGATAATTGTATGTAGAGATGTTGTGAGGATTAAGAGTTAATATATGTAAAGAAAGATGAACAACTGTAGGTATATAGTCAGAAGTACATAAAGGTGATTATTGTTAAAAAAAAAAAAAAGGAGAGAGATTTTTTGTTACTAATGAAAGAATGAAGTGGATTTATACCCAGAAGAATGGCAATCTCTCCAAGGTATTTTATTAAGTTTAAAAAAGCAGCGGGGCGCCTGGGTGGCGCAGTCGGTTAAGCGTCCGACTTCAGCCAGGTCACGATCTCGCGGTCCGTGAGTTCGAGCCCCGCGTCAGGCTCTGGGCTGATGGCTCAGAGCCTGGAGCCTGTTTCCGATTCTGTGTCTCCCTCTCTCTCTGCCCCTCCCCCGTTCATGCTCTGTCTCTTTCTGTCCCAAAAATAAATAAACGTTGAAAAAAAAAAAATTAAAAAAGCAGCAAGGTGAAAACCAGTATGTATAAGAGAAAAAGAAAATACCTGTAAGAAAAGCAGTGTGATCATATTTTAAAAAGAACTAATGTGCATACATATATGTGCTGAACATTTCTGAAAGGATACTGTAGAACTGTTAAGAGAGGTTTTCTTGGAGTAGAAGGCAAAAGGGACTTTATTTAATGTCTTTTGGTACTCTTTGATTTTTTTTCTTTTATCATGTGTTTTACTGTTATAATTAAAAACAAGCAGATTAAAATGTAGACAATTGTTTTAGCTGGAGGTTAGTTACAGTATCTCTACTTTTATGTATGTTTGAAATTTTCCAGAGTAAAAAAACTTCTTAAATAAATTAAAGCAACAAGTATCTTCATCAGACATTCTGCAAAATCCAGTGTTGAATATTTGGACGGCGTGAAATAATGCCTTGAAGAAAGCTTCCTTGTCAAGCTACATAGGGACATTCCCATGGAGGCAGACAGGAGCCACATCGTAGAGAACCAGTTATTCTAGAAGAAAGCTACTGAGGTCATAGTATGATTGTAGGATAATTTTTAAAAACTATTTTGAAAAACGTCTAGGCCCTAAAATGTTTTCTAGAGATCCTGGTGTTCAATTTCAGGAGCCCATCAAAGACAGCCTTTTTAGGGAACCCCTAGCTTTGTCTATACTTAACTATGGACACAATGACCTTCCATCTGAGTGAGAACACAGATTAACTTCTCAATTCCCACAGAAGGTTGTTGACCCTACCATCTGCTTACTTGGTTTCCAAATTATATGCACCAACCCTTGTGCAGCAAAATGTAGGATCAAGCGATGTATACTCTCACCAATAGGTTCAACTTAAACTATCGTTTACCCAGCTCATCGCGCTGGATGGGAAAGGTGGTCAACCCAGATGATTGCCTGTGTAGCATGTGCGTTCCATTTATTCCTGTAAGTATTCTGAATTTCCTTTGATCAGATTAGAACACCAGAAGCCTTGATACTTGAACTAAATCTGATTAGTTCCACATAAGATTATCTAATGCTGCTATAAGAAACGGCCACATGAAATTTATTTCTGCTCTTGCTATAAAATGATGTTCACGATACCACCCATATAACCCCATCTGAAAAGTTTATTTCGGAAATTGGAGCCCAGAAAATTTTCCTATACCACTATGGAACTGAAAAGATTTCTTCCAGTACTGAAAATCACATAATTTAAGCATTTCTCTCATTTTCTCAAGCTCTTGGGAAGCTAGGATCCATGGCTCAATCACAGCAGCTCTGTTAACCAGAATAATGCGCTTGTATTCTCCTTTATTTTCCATCTCTAAATTTTGTGTGTGTCTGTTATTGTCTCTCTGCATTATTTAGCAGATCTCTTCAAAAGTTTAATAGATTATATCCCACACAGGTACACATTTCTTCGGGCAACTGGGAACTTGATCTCTTTCTTCTGGCAGGATAATTAGAAATGGTTTCACGAAGACACGGCACTTGAACCAAATCTTTGGGGATAGGAAGCTCTGACAAATTCTAGCAGAAGAAACAGTGTGAGTAAAGAAGTGACGGAAGGAAAGCACAGCCCATATTTGGGAAATGGTAGGATTTGCTTTGGTCAAGGCATGAGGTATAAGAGATGAATGGAAACCGAACTGAAAGATGGCTACACAATCTCAGTAGAAACTCTGTAGGAACTCACACATTAGGCATTACAGCATAAGAGAAGGATTTTTTTTTCCCAAAATAAGGGAAACTATTGTATATATTTCAGGCAGAGCATAGATACTATCAAGACAAAGTATAAAGACCAAAGTAAAAGAACAGGACTGCCACAGCAAGGTCCCAGCTGATGTGGCTTTGAAATGGGACTAAAAGCCCCTACGGAGGGCCCGGAAAGAACACGGAAGAAGAGAGTGGCATCGAGCCTACAGGCCAGCGGCCAGGCTCTCTCCCAAATTCTGCTGCTGTGGATGTTTAAGTCATTCTTTTCTTTAGGAGTCCCTTGGTCAACATAAATCAAACAGTATCACACACTTAACCATGGCATTGAAACGGACTCTTGCCTGATAATTCATGAGGGAAGGTCTTTTGTTTCTGATTTGTTTCAACAGAAGAATTCCAGCCAATAACTTCAGAAAGGATATTAAGAATTCCAGCCAATAACTTCAGAAAGTTTAATAATTACCATTGTGCCACTTTGAAATAGTGGATCTAGGCTACACTCATCGATGAATGCTGCCAAATATCAGGCGAGCCTTTGAGGGCAGGAAAGGGTAGCATGTCCCCAAGAGAAAGCACATCTAAAGATGAAAGGCTTCCTAATGGAGTGATCAGTCCGACCCGCTGGCTGATCTAGGACAGACAGGCATTGGGAAACATGGGATTGGCAGAAATAACACACCTCGTGACAAGAAACAATAGTTGGGTGCACCACCACCTAGGAAGAATGCTTGCCTAAAATAATTGAACTTGAATCTAATCACAAACTCAAGATGTAAATATCATTTTACAGGAGAAACAGTTGGAGGAGAAACTGGTTAAATGACACCCTGAGGCAGCGACCAGCCAAATCTAAAATGTGCAAATTCTACAGGACAAATAACCCATTTTCAAACAGATCAATGGCATTATTTAAAAAAGTGTGCAACAGAATCGAATAAAAGGGGTTAAGAAACATTCAAATCGAATGCAATGTATGGATCTTCTTTGGGTCTCAACCCGAATAAACCAACCTTGAGACGACATTTTTAAGACAAAGAAGTTTGAAGAGTACGTGAAGTCAAGGAATTACGGCAAAAGTTTTAGGATAGTGCCATGCTGGTTATCTTAAAAAAAAAAAAACCAAACAAAACATCCTTATCAGGTAGGGAGGCACACTGAAATATTCACCTACCGGTGAAATCACATGATGTTTAGGATTTACTTCAAAACACTCCAGAAGAAAAATCAAGGGGATAGGTGAAGTAAGATTTGTAAGATATTGGTAACTATTGAAGCTGGGGTTCATATATTCATCTTTTTACTTCTGTGCATGTTAGAATATTTCTGTCTTACAGAGATGCTTGTTTTAACAGACTTCTTATAGTGACTAGTTTGAAAAACGTTTCTATATTTGTTTTGTAATTGATGAGAGAAAAGGGTCGTTTTCACATATGGTATGTGAATTCGGACAGAGATGATGAAGGGACTAAGTACATTATTTTACCTACTATAAAATGGCACTTTTCTGTACTTATGGTTTGTGGAGATCAGAGATAAATACCTTTCGTGACTCTGAGAAAGAAAAAAATTTTTGAACTAAATTATCTCCTGGCTTCCACTGCGCACATCCTTGTAAGCATCAAGGCCATAGTACCCTCCGTGAGCCAAAGGAAGACTGGCTCCTCTCCCCAGCTTATCTGATTGACAGCATAACCCAAAAGGCCTGGACCACACACAGCAACAAGCCCCATATGCCAGCGTGGATTCCTCAGGCTGAAACCCGGTCTGTTAAAAGGTTCCCGCCGGATACTGACGAGCCGACTAAAAAATGTGTTCATCTATTTAGTCCCTTGGTCAGCAAAATTGTTTTTTACGTTTATTCATTTTTGAGAGACAGAGAGAGACAAGAGCACGAGAGAGGGAGGAGCTGGGAGACACAGAATCCAAAGCAGGCTCCAGGCTCCGAGCCATCAGCACAGAGCCTGACGCAGGGCTAGAACTCACAAGCCATGAGATCATGACCTGAGCCAAAGCTGGATGCTTAACCGACTGAGCCACCCAGGCACCCCTCTTGGTCAGCAAATATAACAGAGCATTGCTTATGTGTATTTTAAGAGTGCAAGTCTTTAAACGAATAGCTTATCTCCTAACTCAGATCTCCTCCTCCTCCTCACCTCCATTATCATCACAATCATGCTTATTCTGAAATGGTCAAATGGGAGAACATTGTAGGAGACAGAGCCAGTTACCTACTATATAGGAAGAACAGGTGCCCAAAAAGAACGATAGGCAGAGTTCAGCACCGACAAAATGTTCCTGTTATCTTGAGGACAGATCCTGTTCATCCTCCGTGGTAGATGTTGGAATGTACCCAGATCCCATTTAGAAGTAAAGAACTAGATTGTCAGCTGCCGGAAATATTGCCAGCAGGTGGCCCTCAGCTGTCATCCCCCTTGAGGAATTACCTTGCCTGAAAACAGTTATTGTGCCCCAGAGAACCCCACTTCCTGGGAAGCCAATGAGTGGTTGACTCAGGAGTATAAAGGCCTTGGCCCCTCAGTGTAAGACAAATCTGAAAAGCCAGGCCAGCTTCTGAGCTCCCCATGGGGTTGGCTGAAGCCTGCCTTCTCCGGTCTAGTCCCGCTTCCTTCCTTCCTCTTCCCCAGGTGCTGATCCTGAGAATACTCCCTACCAAACTTCAGCGGCTGATCTCCATCTCAGAGTGTGCTTCCCAGAGAACCCAACCTGGGACACCTCCAATGACACCACTCTCCAGAAGAGTTAGACAGATGCCCTCAAAGGAGCCATCCTGCTGTCCCCAGCTATTGTTAGGAGATGTGAAGCCACGTCTAACTCCTGCCTCGTTCTGCCTTCTCATAAATAGGTGGCTGAGAGAAGGGAAGGAGAAATCAAGTCACTGATACTCACTGCCCAGGAACGACCACCACGCGTCTCACAGAAAGGCGTTGGACATGCCATTGTTGCCAACATCTCAATTAACAACATCTTCGCTGAAATTTACTTTTTGGCCTAAATCACTTGGATACAAAGAATATTAAATGGGGGGCGCCTGGGGGGCGCAGTCAGTTAAGCGTCCGACTTCAGCCAGGTCACAATCTCGCGGTCCGGGAGTTCGAGCCCCGCGTCAGGCTCTGGGCTGATGGCTCAGAGCCTGGAGCCTGTTTCCGATTCTGTGTCTCCCTCTCTCTCTGTCTCTCCCCCGTTCATGCTCTGTCTCTCTCTGTCCCAAAAATAAATAAACGTTGAAAAAAAAAATTAAAAAAAAAAAAAGAATATTAAATGGTTGCCTTGCTCAAAAGTATTTATTATGGAAATAATGTTATTCCTTCTGCTACCCCCCCCCCCCACCCAGGTAGACCACATACGTACTGGGGCGAGAAGAGCAGGCATCTCCTCCCAGGACAAAAGACAAGCACGGGACCAGAAGTGTCTGTCTTAAATGCCACTGGCTCCATGGGTCTTGTGTTCACCGCTGTGCCTGGCACAGAACCTGGCACTCGATAGGAGTGCCTTATGAAGGATTCACTTAATTCAAGAGAGAAAGAAGGAGAGATCCCATCTTTGCCATGAACCTCTTATTGGAGCCCTGACCAGGATGTCGTGTATTCTAACCTAGGACCTTGAGCTCTTTGCTGGAAGCTATTCTATGTTCCTCTTTGTCTCCCTGCTCCCTGTCAATGAGTCTGGTACACAGTAGGTGCTCCGGAAGGTATGACTTGAGTGAATGAAAGAAAGTTCTGCAGATCAAGGGTAGTGTGTAATCACCTATTGCTGGGTAACAACCAACATCAAATCTTAGCAGCTCCAATGGCCACCATTACCTGCTCACCATTCTGGGCTCAGCTGGGCAGTCCTCTGGGGGGTTACTCATGAAGCTATAGGGTCTGAGAAGGCCTCATGCAAATGTCTGGGGCTTCCAGCCAGGGAGCCTCAGTTCTCTTCCGTATGACGTCTCTGGCAGACAAGGATAGATGCCCATGTAGCTGTGCTTCTGAAGCCTCTGCCTGAGTCACCTGTGCTGGTGCACAGAGGCCAGTGTGAGCCACTGGGAGGAGATGACCCAGGTCCTAGATGCAGGGAGGAGAGATTTATTAGAGGCCACGAATCACGTCACCTATCATGACCTACCATGGGCACATCATCCCAGGTTTAGCCACTTGGGGCCAGAATTCTGGAAGGATTATTCTTCCAGGGGTTCCCAGGTGACTGGATCTTGGATTTAGGTGTTTCAGAAGCAGCAAAACAACAACATAACAACTCGGGAATAGTCGGGCAAAACCCTGCAGAGGATCTACGTGCACACGCCCACAGTGGCAGCAGGTACAGATGGCCTGGGGTGGGAGTTGCCACAATGGTGGCCTGGACAACCTCCTCCTCTGAACTTAGCTCAGGAGTTCCATCCCCTCCTGAACCTCTAGGGGTAGCGGGCCTGGCCACCTAGATTGGAGGCTGGGGGCAACTATGCCAACGACTAGGCCTGGGGGCAGGAAGCCGTGAATGAAGGGATCAGAAGAAGAGGTGCGGGGACAGGTCTGGGAGCTGGAACCAGAAAGGTCTCAGCCATACCCTTGGCTGCTGAATTGGTCAGCCGAGGACACTGGCTGCTCTCCAACCCCCATACACCCCAGAGCTTGGCCCACCGTGTACCCTGGAACCTCAGAGCTCGGCACTCAGGTCCTCTCTCCACTCATCTTTTGGAACCCCTGACTGTCATGCTCTGAGTAATTAGTAAAATTAGTTTGCCATAATTATATCATTTCTCTTCTCATCGCCTTCAACATGGCAGAAACATTTATGCGAAGTGGGAATGTTATCAATAATCAAGTATTTATATAACATCTGCTGTGAGACAAAAACCAACTGAATTAAGATTTTCCAAGGTGAACTATTTCAATTCCTGAGACTTCCAGAACTCTCAGACCCTAGCTGGGAAGTGATTTATTTAGGAGGCATGGGGAGAGAAATGTCTGTGGCTAGTGATAAACCTTTGGGGTAGAGGTGAATGCATGTTTCCATGGGTCACAAGTTAAGGATGATTTAGGATCGGGACAGAATGACCCGGGTTTAGTTATGCAGAGATCTGTTTATTCCTGTGCAGGTTTTCAGGTTCTTTGAAGCAGTGTGGTCCACAGGAGGAAGAAAAGAGGCAGGAGACACCCCCACCCACCCACCCAACGCAATCCCTCAAAGTAAGGTACATTTACAGGTGCCACATTTATAGGACTCCAACATATTTTGGGGAAAGGCAATACAACCAACAACACCAGCCTCCCCCATAGGCCACATGTCTGGGAAAATCCTTTCTTCTGTAGCAATTGGGAAGAGGGATGCTGAGAGGCTCGGAGCCCCATCTAAGATTTGGCCCAGAAGTCTCTGAAATCTTGGGGAAAAAAACTGGCCCCCAGTTCTAAAGCTTTAGTGGTTCTCCATTGTGCTGACTTCCAACTAGAGTCTAGAAGTCACCTTTGGAGGTGCAGTTAATTCATTTGCTTTGGGAAAAATACACTGATACCCGTTATATATATGCAAACTAAGGCAAGTATCCTGTTCTGAAATAGGATGACTCAAGGTAAAGGCATTTCTTGTAATAGAAAAGTCTGTCTTCATTAATTTGCAGAGTGTTTCTGGGGGAAACTCTTTCTGGGGGAAAGTCAGGCCTGGATTCTGGGTAGGGCAAAAACGGTTTCAAGGGCCTTCCTTTGCTTGGGGTGGGGACGGGAGAGGCGGATGGTGGGTGGGAGTTGTAGGCTGTGCAATCTGGAGCCAGGCTGGAGGCTAAGGAGCAAGTTACCCTGAAGCCGCAGTGGTGTGCAGGAGCTAGCTGTGTGGACTTTCGACAAATGGTAAAATTGTCATGAATTTTGCAAGCTAGTTGGTAGGCATGGCCGTCATTAAAAATTAAATTACGGGGCCACTTGGGTGGCTCAGTCAGTTAAGCGTCCAACTCTGGATGTTGCTCAGGTCACGATCTCATGGTTTGTGAGTTTGAGCCCTGCATGAGGCTCCGCGCTTGGGATTCTCTCTCTCTTCCTCTCTCTCTTTCTCTCTCTCTGCCCCTCCCCTGCTCCTGCTCTCTCTCTCTCTCAAAATAAATAAATAAACTTTAAAAATTAAATTATGTCAACTGACATTTAATAAATGATATTAAAAATAGAGTTAACAAATACTCAAGCTCATTGCTTCTTAATTATTTTACGACATTTTCTATTACCTGTACTGTTGAGGGCTATTGTGTCAGTTGGTGGAAATTCTTTGGACGTCGCACCACTGTGCATCTCTTCCCAACTCCCCTCGATGAAATCAGCCACAGCGGTGGGGTATTTACACCACAGGAAGTACACACACTAGGAATCAAACTCGTCTAGCCGGTTGCTAAGCACTTACCGACACACACTTCGTGCAGGGGACACTGTGGAGATTCTGGGAGTCATCCGGTTTCCAACACTGCTTGCCTCTTCCGTGCTGGAAAAATGGAATTAAGGAGCAGGCTAGTGCCAAAGCCCAGGGCAAACCAACGTGGAGGAGCCCAGCAGCCTGGGCAAGCAGGTGACAAGGTGGCAGGAGGGGACGTGTAAACGGGGTGCAGCTCAATCCAGACAGCGGCACCTCTAAGGACTTGGGCGCCACATAAGCTCAGTGCTAGCAGCTGAGTGCTGCTGGCCCAGCTCCCTTCCGAGACCCCCAAATTAAAAAGAACATATCAACATGGCTCACGGATTCTCAGAAACAGTCTCAGAAGGGAACCCGAGAAAGGGCCGAGTTTCCCCTCATCCCACAGGCAGGGGCTCCCACTGTTGTTTTCAGGGAGCGTGACAGCTTCTCAGTTGCAGAAGGCCAATCAATGCAGTCTTTCCTATAGGCTTTCTCAGGACCTACAGTGATCTCCTGTGCCCACGACTCTCCAAGGGGTGCCATTTGTAGCATTTCCCAAAGTTAGCTGTGCACAAAGTATCTCAGAGGCCAGGGCTCCACAAAGGCAAACTTTGGAAAGCTCAAAACCAGCCACGTGGACATCATGGAAAACGACCTGGCCAGCCAGGCGTTTTCCAACCCCAGCATAGCTCAGTGATCCCGAAAAAAGGAAATGCTTATTATTTTCCCACTCATGATTGTGCTCAGGAGGAGCCCGCCCTCAGACCCCTTCCTCCTCACTCCATCCCCCAATGTATGCAACGGGAAGGAATCTTCGTGCAATGATCTAATACGGAAGAACAAACAGCAGAATACTGGCAATCCCATTGGGCAGCCAGAAAACTTCAGTGAGGGCCAGGGTGGTGAAATTTAGCAAACAAAAATATAGTTATATTTTTTTTAAGTATAGCTCAGTTAAATTTACATTTCAGCTAAGCAAGGAATACTTTTTAATATCTGCATGTTCCGTGTAGTATTGGGGACGTACAAATGCTAACAACATATTTGTTGTTTTCCTGGACATTTAAGTGGGCATCCCGTATTTTCCTGGGACCACAAGTGAGGGCGGGGTTTTGGGGGTCAGATCTGGTGGGATTGTGAGTTTGGCCACCTAATTGGTAACATGAGTAAGGTTAGCAACCTCTTTGACCCTCAGTTTCCCAGTGATGAGTAATTATGAGAGACAATATTTCTTTCATAGGTCGGTGGGTAGGATTTGAAAGTTCATAAATGGACTCCAGCATGAACTATTAGCACATCGTCATTGCTTAACCACCGTTGGTTCCACTCTATCCTCACACTGTTCTCTTTTATTGGGGTTAATTGCTGAGGAAACACATAATTTTGCTGGACTCCTGAAGGTTATCATGAGTCACAGAGCCACTTTGTGAGACTTTCCCTGCCTACCTTTCAGCTTCTTTGGGGCTTTGGTAGTTCAGGGTCAGGACCTGACTGACAGTTGCCTTCTCATTATTCCCAGGATAGCCCTGTAAGTCTCAACCAACCTCAGAGCCATCTAGAAGCCATTGTGAGACTAAATCGGTAGCCCCTTGTCTACCTAGTAATTGAAACATTCAACAGTTCTACCAGGGACAAGTAGCTCAAATCTTCACAGAAGCCTCCACGTGTGGATTTCACAAATAATGTTCAGTTGGCTTGTGAACTACTGCTGGAAAAACAGGCCCGGGAGGAAAGAAAAGTTCTGCTCACGTGGTTCTCCTCCGTGTCTTTCCCCGTCACTCTGGCCGACATAGCTCCGTTTTATTCTCAATTTCCCAGGCTACTGAAGGACAGCTGCAGAATCAATGCCCCAAAGATGGTGACGACTTCAAGTTGGATTTGTCCTGACGCTGGTTTATATAATCATTTTGATCACATAGTTAATACTCCAATTATATTCCATTTGGACTGATGCTCATTATTTAACATTCATTTGGAGTACGTATGCCTGGGTTAACTGGAAAAAAATCGGTTGTCTTGGGAAGGGAGGTGAATTCAAGGCAAATTTGGAGCAACTCAATGTTCTAAACTGCTTGTGTATAATTCTGGAAGTAGATAATCCATATGTAGCATATAGACAGCTAACTTAAAAAAAAAAAAAAAAGCCATTTCCTGCAAGAGAAATGAGAACAGTCCAAGGTTGCCATTGTTCTAATTCTGGTTTTGGTTTTCCCCAGAGCACAGGAATCTTCGCAATCTTTTCAAAACAACGTTAAGGAAGTCGAAAGCTTCCTTTTAATGAAAATACAACCTCATTTGAATGTTTAAAAATATCCGTGGAGCATGAGATCAATTGCTATTCTACCTGCTACCTGGGTATCTAGGATGTTTGTAAGAGTTTTAATTAAATAGTGACTGGGAAAAAGCCATAATTTAAGGGTGCAGTTACCCAGAACAACACTTTATTTCATCATTAACTTCTTCGGATTGATCTAAAGTGTATAGAATCCTTGCTTTTAGGTAACAAAACAAACTCTGCCCATCATCAGCAACTATTTTTAACTGTTTTTAGAGTCGATTCGTGGGCAAGACCATATGCTAGTGAGGATCGGAGCGAGGGGGTCTCTCGTGCACGGCTGGAGTGGAAACATGTGCTTACCAGACAGTCCAGCCTGCAAACCACGTCCACATGAAAACCTGTATGTGAAGGTTTATAGCAATGTTATTCATAATTACCCCAAACTGGAAATAACCCAAATGTGGCTCAACCGGCGAACAAATAAACTACTACATAGTAATACTGCTCAGTCGTAAAAAGGAACAAACTCCTTATACATGCAGAAACCAGCATTGTACCCAGAGAAAGAGGCCAGCCTCAAATGGCTACACACCATATGATTCCATTTATTGCGGAAAAGGCAAAGCTGCAGGGACAGAGAATTGATGCGTGGTTGCCAGGGGCTGGTGTGGGGAGGAAATGACTGACAACAAAGGATCAGGAGGGAACTCTGAGAATAACAGAAGCATTCTATGTCTTGATTGTGGCGTGGTTATATGACCACATGCATTTGTTGGAATTTATAGAACTGTAGATCTTTTTGAAAGGTAAATTTTACTGCATGTAAATAACATAGTCTCAATAAAACTGATTGAAGAACCGGGCCTTTTGTGACTTCCTAGGTATCATACTGATGTTGAATAAGCCTTTGTCAACAGCCTTGATGCCCTGTGGGCAGGGTGGGTGGGTCCTTTGCCCGTCCGATGTCTAGCAGGTGCTGCGTTATACCTGCTCTCTTCTGTCCGAGCAGGAGGCAATGCACTCAGTTGACAGGGCCCGTGGCTGAACTGCAGTGCTCTTGGAGAACAGTGGTCACCATCTGTCCCTTTTGGAAAAGGTTCTCTGTCACATGGACGTTGTCTACTCATCGACCACACCATCCATGGATGCTGGGATGTGGGCGTGTCAAGTAACTGCTGGCTTTATATTTGTTTGCTTGGCTTTAAAGCTGTCTTAGCCATGTCATGGTGGCTGTTTCCTTATTTATAACAAACGCTGTAACAGATATGCAGTCATCGACGCAGATCTAGAGGGTCCATAGCACACACGTGGTGGGGTGCCGTCACGGGCCAATGCCCATCAGCCACCACGGGGGGTTGCTCATTCTTCTAACACCGTACATGAATCTACATCTGCTCTACGTGCTAAAAGAGGATAAGCAGGGGGCGCCTGGGTGGCGCAGTCGGTTAAGCGTCCGACTTCAGCCAGGTCAGGATCTCGCGGTCCGTGAGTTCGAGCCCCGTGTCAGGCTCTGGGCTGATGGCTCAGAGCCTGGAGCCTGTTTCCGATTCTGTGTCTCCCTCTCTCTCTGCCCCTCCCCCGTTCATGCTCTGTCTCTCTCTGTCCCCAAAATAAAAATAAACGTTGAAAAAAAAATTAAAAAAATAAAATAAAAGAGGATAAGCAGTATCATCCTACTCACAGAATGGGATCTTTTTTGGGACGCGGGCCCACAGACTGTAGGTTTAGGATATAAAGTATCTAATGCAGAGCGTGAGGGCTCGCTATTGAATTTGAGGAACTAAGATTATAATGAAAAGCTTTGCAGTCTTTTAAAATTATTTTCATTACTGACTTCTTTCGTGCACAGCAGTTCAACCCTATGTACATCATTTCGCTACAGCTAAAAACGGAATAGTTTAGAGGAAGGAAAACATACCGGATATGAACATGCCCCGCTATCTGCAAAATCATTACAATAGCGGGCAGGAACACAAACTCTGGAGCGTGGGTGCAAAATCCACATACTAGCTTTGCGAGCTTGTGGAAGTTCATTAACCTCTCTGACCCTATTTCCTGTTCTGTAAAGTTAACAATAGTCCCCTCATAGGTTTGCTGTAGTGACATAACCTGTGTGTACATTACTCAGCAGGTTGCTTCAGGCAAATGGTGGTCTTTTGCCCAAGTGCTAACTGATGTGAGGGGAGGCTTGCTCTTTACTCACATTCTCTCTTCTTCCTGCAACAGACTTGTCAGTGATTGCGGCTGTTGCCCCTTCCCTGCTGGCAGCCACAAGTGGATTTATTTACAATGGGAATTTAAGGTCAAGAACAGAGACTCAGCCTTAAATGACAGCTCGGCACCGGGAAAGGATCCTAGTCAGAGCTCAGGGCCCCGGTTGTGCTGACAGGCCTGACATTTAAACTCTTGCAGGGCTTAAGGTCTGTATCGTTTATGGTCAGGAATTATTTTCCTCCCAGATTTGTTGGGATATAATTGCTATACAACATCGTGTAAGTTTAAGGCACACAATGGCTGATTTGATACATGTATATACTGTGAAATTATTACCACAATAAGGTTAGCACTTCCATCACCTCATAAATTACTATTTTGCACGTGTGTGTGTGTGTGTGTGTGTGTGGTAAAAACATGCAAGATCACCTCCCTTAGCAACTTGCAAATATTTAATACAGTGTTGCTAACTATAGTCACCAAGCTGTGTATTAAACCCCCCAGAACCTACACAACTTATAACTGGGTGTTTGTACCCTTTGACCAACATCTCCCCGTTTCCCCCACCCCCATGCCCCTGGAAAACACCATTATAGTCCCTGTCTCTGTGAGTTTGGTTTTTTAGATTCTGCATCTAAGTGACATTGTACAGTATTTGTCTTTGTCTGACTTATTTGACTTAGCGTGATGTCCTCAAGGTCCATCCTTGTCGCAAATGGCGGGACTTCCTTCTCTTCTACGGCTGCTTCATACATCAGGAATTGTTGCTCTATCCTTCCTTTACTCTCTGAATCATAGCCAGTTCCAGCTTAATAAAAATGCCTGTTTTAAAAAGGAAGACTCACGAGGAATGCCTATCTAAACAGCCCCGCCTTCCCCCCATCTTCTCCAGAGCAGAACCTTAAAGTGTTGCTGCTTCTTCTTATGGCTTCCAGCTAGAAAAATACATCTCTTCTTGAGTCACAAACAATAGCAGAATTAGGAAGAGAAAAAGGTCCTACGGTGACCTCATCCTGTTTGCGCTTGTCATCGGACCTAAGCAGTTTGGGGCTATGCATAGTTTAGGGTGCACACATGGTCCACCCTCCTCCGTCCTCTGCTGGACACATTCCTGCCACAGGTCTGACTGTCCCAGGTGGCCTTGTTTTATGTTAGTGACCCTCCTTGGCCACAGCTGGTTGGGGTGACCCACACAGCCTATGAACGATACTCTGATTATGTTATGTTGGGCTGGCCAGAGTCCATCTCTCAGAATTTGGACCTGTCGTATGTAGAAACCGGGTAGCTCATATACTGTACGTATACCTACACAAAGTTTATATATTACATACACACACAAACGCACATATCTGGCCAGTAGGTAGTGGACACTGGGAATGGAAGCCTTTGGGACCCGAAGATTGGGTAAGAGAGCAGCCGTTACACGCACCGTGCAGAGCAAAATTATGAAGGGAGACGGGGAGGAACAGGAAGGAGGACGCACAGAGGGGCAGCGTCTGGAGCTATGTCATTCCTACCCTTCCGACATTCTGGGGTTCATTTTTCCCTGCTTTCCTGAGATTCTTCCCTGAATTGATGTGACTTCACCTGACTGGGTTCCTAGTCCCCGAAACCTTTGTACAAACCACCGAAGCGGTCAGAGGCATTGCCATGGGTTTCAACTACCACCAGGCAGGGCTTAATGGTGTAAAAACCCATTTTTTAAAGCCAGTGCTATGGATCCATACACGCTGCCACTGGCTGAAATGGTGAGGCAGCGTCCAAACCCGGCCCTTTGTGTCTGAGGGGGTCCTTCCTGGGGAAGACGGGGTCTGGACTTCACCGTGAAGAGAAGCAATATGCCCACGGGTGCAAGAGGAACAAACAGGGTAATTTCTAGGAAGAGGCCACGTTCTAAGAGAGCAATTGGTAGGAGGTTAAGCTCTAGCAAGAAGATCTCACCATGGCACCCTCTGCAGTCAGGGGCCCTGGGGTGAGGGAGGCTCAGGAGGAAGGGGACAAGGACAGAGACGGATAGAGGAAAGGAGAAAGGGACATGGAAAGAGGAAACACAGAAAAGAGGGCAGGGAAGTTGGAGAGGAATCGTGGAGGAGGATGGGGAGGGGCAGCCAGAGAGACTCTCTGGTTCTGATACTTTCTTCTCATCAGTGACCCCTACTCCAAGTCATGGCCTCTCCTCATCTAGATTGTCCTTGTTTTCTGATTTTTTTTTTTTCTTTTAAAAAGAGTCACTAATACCTTCCTTGTCTATCTCACAGGAAAGAAGTCAGGTCCAGGGGAAGAACTGTGGGAAAAAAGCTGAAGTCTGAGAGAACAGCATATGCAAAGGCCCCGAGGCAGGCGGTGTGTGCACTAGAGAGAAGAGCAGGGCCACTGGCGTAGAAGAGAATAGTGTGAGATGAACCTGGAAGGCGTGGGGCCATGGAGTCCACGTGAAAGACTTTGTTTGGTCCTTTGGATAGGGAGGGGTAGTAGTGGTCAGCTTCACAATATCCTGATTCCTCTTTTCCCATCATCTGTCCCCCTCTGGCATGTTCCTCTTTACCACCTGCATGTGTAAATACAGCCACATCTGCTTTATTTTTCCTATTTCCTATTAATTGCTGGAACCCCATATGTCCAATCGCTCACACGTGAAGCCTCCCCCTCTAGAAACCCAAGCTCTGGGGCGCCTGGGTGGCGCAGTCGGTTAAGCGTCCGACTTCGGCTCAGGTCACGATCTCGCGGTCCGTGAGTTCGAGCCCCGCGTCGGGCTCTGGGCTGATGGCTCAGAGCCTGGAGCCTGTTTCCGATTCTGTGTCTCCCTCTCTCTCTGACCCTCCCCCGTTCATGCTCTGTCTCTCTCTGTCCCAAAAATAAATAAACGTTGAAAAAAAAAAAAAAAAAAAAAAAAAGAAACCCAAGCTCTTACTCAGTCTAAAGGGAACAGATTATCATCCCAAACACCCCAGAGAGGATGGGAAAGGCTAGCGAGCTCAGTTGTGCCTTGTCACGGCCTCTGGTCACTGTCTAGCACTGTCCCAGTCATACAGACACTTGTGTACTGCTGAGGGGAGGCGAGGCCCCAGGGTTAAAGGCAGACTTACCTTGCTCGCACATGGCCGGCCGTTGTCTCCAGGGCTGGGTCGGAGGAGGCTGGGCCTGCACGAGCCCCCGCCTGTCCAGCTCCAACCCCACCACCAGCACAAGAGTCCCTCTGGAGCCTTTGGTGTCCTTCCTGCTGGGGGACCTCACTTAGGATGATCCTGATCCTTCGAGAAGCTCCCTAGCATTGACCCTCTTGGGACGTGCTGGGCTTCCTCCCTGCAGACAAGGGCCAACGGCAGAGGCATTCATCAGGGCACAAGAGCCCCTGTCACCCTCCGGCCAACAGACATGATGTAGCCCTCCATTCACGTGACCAACAGCCTTTCCCCTGATAACAAAATCTATTCCCAAGGCCACCTGCTCTCTTCATTTCCACACACAGAGGATAATAGAGTTTGTCTTTATTTTTTTCTCCTCACCCAGTAGCTCATTAATATAATATTATTAATATAAAAAGAATGAAATGGGGGCACCTGGGTGGCTCAGTCGGTTAAGTGTCTGACTCTTCTTTTTTTTTTTTTTAACGTTTATTCATTTTTGAGAGACAGAGACAGCGTGAGCAGGGGAGAGGCAGAGAGAGAGAGGGAGACACAGAATCCGAAGCAGGCTCCAGGCTCTGAGCTGTCAGCACAGAGCCCGATGCGGGGCTTGAACTCACAGACCGCAAGATCGTGACCTGACCTGAAGTTGGATGCTTAACCCACTGAGCCAGCCAGGCGCCCCAAGAGTCAGACTCTTGGTTTCGGCTCAGGTCGTGGTCTCACGGTTCGTGAGACTGAGCCCTACGTCAGGCTCTGTGCTAGCAGTGCAGAGCCTGCTTGGGATTCTCTCTCTCCCCCTCTCTCTCTGCCCCTCCCCAGCTGGCATGCATGCACTCTCACTCTCTCTCAAAATAAGTAAATAGACGTTAAAAAAAAAAAATCATCAAATTGGTGACGGACATTAAGGAGGGCACGTGTTGGGATGAGCACTGGGCGTCATAGGTAAGGGATGCATCCCCGGATTTCCTCCTGAACCAACACGACACTGTATGCTAACTACCTTGAATGCAAATAAATAAGTTTAAAAAAATCAGAAAATATCAATAGAAAAACATTTCATGTTTCTTCGGCCGATAAAAGACATTTCTAACGGCATGGGACTCACAAAACGCAGTTTCCGTGGGTGAGCGTGCTCCCTAGAAATGGGACTGCTGTGCATTCCGTGAAGCCTTACAGGATATGACAGTCCCCTCAGCACATGGTGGCTCCTGGCCCTGACACTGCGAGTCCTGCTGTGAAATGTGGTTTCATGGTGGACATACTGACTTTGAGTAAACATTACTGGTATCCATCTCCTGAGACGTAACTTCCTTAGAAAATAAAAAAAAACTTTAACGGCTTTATTTTTTCTAATAGTAAATACTTCCAGAATGTTCCAAAAGCCTTAAGTATGTATTCTTCCATGGTTTCTTTGCCATTGAAGTAGAAAGGCCTTAAAAACCTATATATTCTTGTATCCAGAATATCTAAAGAACTTCCAAAACTCAGTAACAAACAACCCAATTAAAAAGTGGGCAAAAGGGGCCCCTGGCTGGCTCAGTTGGTAGAGCGCGTGATTCTTGGTCTCAGTGTTTTGAGTTCGAGCCCCACGTTGGGCATAGAGTTTACTTAAAAAAAAAAAAAAAGTGGGCAAAAGATTGGAACACATGCCTCACCAAGTAAGAGATAAAGATAACCAAATAAGCATATGAGAAGATGCTCAGCTGTGGACTGCAGATTAAAGCCATGATGAGATACTATACATCTAGCAGAATGGCTCAGATTAAAACAAACAACTGGGGTGCCCGGGTGGCTCAGTCGGTTAAGCGTCTGACTCTTGATCTCAGCTCAGATCACGATCTCATGGTTCGTGAATCTGAGCCCCACTTCAGGCTCTGAGCTGACAGGGCAGAGCCTGCTTGGGATTCTCTCTCTCTCTCTCTCTCTCAACAAACTTTAAAAAATTAAACAAAACAGACAAGTGACAATACCAAGTCCTGACGAGGATGTGGATCAACCGGGACTCTCATTCACGGCTGATGTGAATGCAAAATGGCACAGCCACTTTGAAACACAATTTTGATTGAAAAACAATTTTGCAATTATATATACAGTCCCAAACTGGAGAGAATCCAACTGTGGGTGAATGGATAAACTGTGGAGCATCCATACCACGGAATACTACTCAGCAACAAAAAGGAACAAATTACGGACGCCTCCAACAACTTGGATGGAGCCTCAGGGCAAGAAGCCAAACTCGAATGGCTACTTTACTATATAATTCCATTTACACGACATACTGGAAAAGGGAAAACTATAGGGACAGAGAATAGATCGTGGTTGCCAGGGTGCAGGGGTAGCACAAAGAGGGCTGATTAGAAAAAGAAACAGGCTGGGGCGCCTGGGTGGCGCAGTCGGTTAAGCGTCCGACTTCAGCCAGGTCACGATCTCGCGGTCCGTGAGTTCGAGCCCCGCGTCGGGCTCTGGGCTGATGGCTCAGAGCCTGGAGCCTGTTTCCGATTCTGTGTCTCCCTCTCTCTCTGCCCCTCCCCCGTTCATGCTCTGTCTCTCTCTGTCCCAAAAATAAATAAATGTTGAAAAAAAAAAAAAAAAAAAAAAAAAAAAAAAAAAGAAAAAGAAACAGGAAGTTTTAGGGTGCTGAAAATAGTCTATGTCTTGATTGTGGTGGCTGTACAACTATACATTTTTGTCACAATTTATAATAAAAATGTATACCTAAAAAGGGTGAATCTTACTGGAGGTAAATCACAAACTCAATAAACCTGATGTCAAAAATTATGTTTGCTTTTCCACTGATATAGTAAATATCTAAAAAAAAGCTCTTTTAAGAACTTTACTTATCTGTTGTGGGTGTTTTTTTTTTTGTTTTGTTTTTTGTTTTTTGTTTTTTGTTTTTTGAAGCAGGCTCCACAGCTAGCACAGAGCCTAACGCAGGGCCCGAACTCACAACCCTGGGATCAAGACCGAGCTGACACCAAGAGCTGGATGCCCGAACAACTGAGCCACCCAGGCGCCCCTCTTTTAAGAACTTTAAATATGCATTTCCCCATGGTTTCTTTGCCACTGTAATAGGTCACAAAAATCAATAAACTGAATTTTCTTTTCTACTTTAGGGTAAGATGTTTTGCCTCCTCTGCCTAAATTAAGACAACTCATAAGAGTCGCATCTTAAGAATGTAGTTTTTCTCATGACTCTATAGTCCACGTAGCTTATTTCCGGGGCTACACCTGCCCATAAGAAATCAAGAGCCTGGGTCACAGTGAAACACTCCAGTTACCCCCCGCCCCCCCGAAGGGGCTTGGGCCTATAAGCCACCTCTTCCAAGCTGGTGGCCAATTTATTATCCTATCCTTCCCAAACTGGGAGAGACATCAGGGACACGGGGAGAAAAAGAAACACAGCCTTTCAACCTGCTATCCCTCGGTTTCCCCAAATGTCTGAGGCCAGGAGAGAAAGGCCCACCAGCGTCCATTCTAACTGTACTGGCCAGTTAAGGCAGTATATTATGGGCTACATGGGACATAAGCCCCCTTCTCTCCAAGGGTGATGGCAGAAGATGACAAGTTTGGGTCAGCCATCACAGTCTTGTGAATTCGCTACAGAAAAGGCACAGCCCTCAGACCTAGCTTCCAACAGTGGGAGCGGCACCTGGGCGGCTCAGTGGGTTAAGTGGCCGACTTCGGCTCAGGTCATGATCTCATGGTTTGTGAGTTCGAGCCCTGTGTCAGGCTCTGTGCTGACAGCTCAAGCCTGGAACCTGCTTTGATTCTGTGTCTCCCTCTCTTGCTGCCCCTCCCCCCCCCAAAATAAATAAACATTAAAATTTTTTTTAAAAAGAGTGGGAAGGCGTCCAAGGTGGATGGCGGGGGGAGTTTACAGGAAGTGAGCATGAGGTCTGAGACCGCCCGCTGAGTCCAGGGATGGAGAGCTGTAGGAGACAGAGGGAGAGTGACGTGTGACAGATGGGGCTCTGCAGCCACCATCTTCTAGGAGCTCTGCCGGTGCATAGGGACTCATCCCACTTCATTCTCGCACCACCGTATATACGCTAATATTGTCATCTTCAATTAACATACGTGGGAGATAAGGCTAAGAAGTCAAGCCGCAGGAGGGAAGTCCGTAAGCGAGGGGCAGGGCTGAGTTTTGACCTCAGGTCTGACTGCTACTCTTCTGCTCGTCCCATTACATAGGGGAACAGGGGAACCTCACCGGTGCCTTGCAGTAGAATGAAGTTACTATCAAAGTCCTGCAATTTGTCATTTAACGTCTATGCTATTGCTAATCTTATTCTTTTTTTTAGGTGTATTTATTTATTTTGAGAGAGAGAGAGTGCATGCTAGCAGGGAAGGGAGAGAGAGAGAGAGAGAGAGAGAGAGAGAGAGAGAGAGAGAGTTCCAAGCAGCCTCTGTGATGTCAGCGTATAGCCTGAGTGGGTGTGGGGCTTGAACTCGTGAACCATGAGATCATGCCCTGAGCTGAGATAAAGAGTCGGACACTTAACCGACTGAGCCACCCAGGCGCCCCCCACCCCAGCTCCCCAGTTACCTTATTCTTAAATGAAGAGTTTGTTGTTGTTGTTTGGAAAGTGTTCCTGCACAGTCAGCTTTACGAAGGGGAGTGGAAGAAAGAGTTGTTAACTAAGAAGGAGGTTCAACTTTACCCTGGGGTCAAGATAACTGGGTAGTAATGAGGGAGAGGGAGGGAGAGAGAGAGACAGAGACAGAGACAGAGACAGAGACAGAGACAGAGACTGAGTGTCAGGCTCAGAAGAGCATGAGACATCGGGGCAAAGAGGATCTTAGAGGGTCACAATCCACTTGTGTTCCTCTCCACTTGGAAATGTATTCTGTGCTCCCCTTGTTCAAACCTTAGGGGACACTGGGTTGTCTCACCAAGGGAGGCGGTTCCTGAGTGGGGCTGCCGTGGAAATGCCCGTCCAGGATTCCCAGCGTCTGTGCCCCCCTTCACTGCCGGGCTCGGCTTCGGTGCTTGCACCGGACATTCTGTGCCCGCTGCTGGCCCCACCACTGCCCGATTTTAGGTCCCCACCTCTTTCTGGCAAGGCTACGGTTGCAGCAAGGCAGTCTGTTCACCAACCAGCAGGGCCCTCCCTTGGCGGCCGGCAGGAATTCCACAGATAACCTCTTCCTAGAAGCTCCTCTGGTGAGCACAGCAATGTCCAAAGTCTTCGCTAACTCCCTAGGATGTCCCCAGATGCCTCAGGACTCTCCAGCTGGCTTCAGCCCCTTTCTCAGGGGTGCTCAGGGCCCAGGCATAAAAAGCACACTAAGTAAAAACGACAACTCGTTTAGGCCTTTGAATGCTTACTCCCTCTCCTCAAAGGGGGTTATGCAACTGGTGCCCCACAGGACCCCACGGCTCCCCAAAGCAGATGGCCAAGGGGAGTCACGGCCCCTCAGACAATGGGCAGACGTTTCAAAATGACACCTCTTCCACCAGAGACAGAACCTTCGGTCAGGCTCATCTTTTGCCCAGTACCTAACCGTAAAGAGTTGTTTGCTGACTCAGCATAAAGAGTGAACAGGACATCTCTTATCTGTCAATATAACAGGCTCCTCTGCCCAGGTGTTTCACCAGTTTTCCCGACTTCCCGAACTGTGCCATTGCCATGATCTGTGCCAATGGAATGCAGTACCGTAGACCCAGCTCCCCAAGAAAGTGCACTTGGCTTTGGAAGGAACTTCACTACTGAACCGTGGGTGTGGGTGTCTCTCCATGGGCATCCACAGTCCTCTCCACTGAAGGGATGTGAGGTAGATAGATGGGAAAAGGGACTCACTCTCCCCCTCCTTGCATCCCTCCCTCTCCCTATATTGCTCTGCAACTCTTTCCATTAAAGGCCGGGGGTCTGTTTTCCCCAACTCTTAAGTCTGGGCTGCCCATGTCTCGCTTTGGCCAAAAGACTGTGGCAGAAGTAACAGCATGCTAGTTTAAGTCTAGGCCTCAAGGAGCCTGGCACGCGTGTGCGTGCTCTCTCAGAACTCTGCCACCACCAGAGAAGGTCTGGCTGGCTTGCTGGAAGGATGAGGGGGCATGTGGGCAGGCTCAGTCTGGCCCAGCCAACCCCAGCCAGCCAGCCTGCAGACCGCACGTGGGTAAGTCAGCCTACCCGGGCTCACCCAGGCCTGAAGACCCAACCAAGCTAAGCCAGCTCATGGATCTGGGACCCCAAAAGTTAGTGGTTTATTTCACCGCAGGGATGCATCCCCCTCCCCCACCAGAGGAAGGTTCCAGTACGTCACATTCAAACTGCTCTTTGCACTTACAGATAGAGAGAGAAATGAATTCTTCCTTCTTCTGGTAGCTGGGTTAAATGTGGGTAGGAGACCCTAGAATCCATTTCAACTCTTTCACTGCACAGCCAGCCTGTATTTTAAAGAATTTTCTTATTATGAGATCAACAGCAGATATACCATCAAAGCGAAGCAATTTCTGTCCCAACTCTGTTGTTGAGGGTTCGACCAATAAGACACAATATAACCAACATCCGACACCACAGCACAACTTAGAGATCAGGAGTAAGTCACACCATTACCTTACAAAGAGCCCTGTTTAAACAAGCCATGAAAAAAAATGTTTTTATGGTCAAATGTAAGTTTAATAATCTCTTTGTCACATTCCCCAATTTTTCATTATTGTCTTCATTATATTCCGTTTACATTTGTCACAAACATCTCTGTAATACACAGATACGGACCTGTTTTGCGATACATTTCTACCATTTAATTGTGTTTGGATCAATATAGAATGGAGGGATCAGGGTAGGAAAGAATACTACCTTTTTCTGAAAGTAGATTCTTATGTATTTATTTAGCACCTTTTATTTAAGGAGCTCAAGATACTTTAACATTCACTGTAGCATCCTTTTGTTATCTCTGGGTAAGTGTCAAAAACGATCACTAGCGCTTTTTACAGAAAGAAAAATGAAAGCGCAGAATGCTAAAAGTAGCATCAGTGAGATGATAACAGTCATAGCAGAAACTTGGGTCTTTAGCTCAGCATTCTACTCTGTGAACCATATTTTGTCTGTTTAATACATTCCATATCGAAAGGTATAATGGTTTCTTCCACTTTTACAATATCTCTTTTTAAATTTTTAATATTTACTTTTGAGAGAGAGAGAGAGAGAGAGAGAGAGCGCATGAGCAGGGGAGGGGCAGAGAGAGGAGGAGACACAGAATCCTAAGCAGGCTCCAGGTTCTGAGCTGTCAGCACAGAGCCCGACGTGGGGCTTGAACCCACAAACTATGAGATCATGACCTGAGCTGAAGTCAGATGCTTAACCGACTGAGCCACCCAGGTGCCCCATGACATCTCTCTTTGGATGGATGTTAACAAAATGGGCAGAACAGATAGTAAATTCCCATAAACTAATCATCCTGGCAATGCAATTACTTCCTGCAGGGTTTTTGTTTTTGTTTTTGTTTTTTGCCAGCAAAGGAGTCCCATAAATTATAGAGCCACCCTCTGCTTCTCCATTAAAATTCATAACTGGCTGATAGTTTTCCAGCATTTCCAGGAGATCTGCAACCAGTAGGGAGAAATCAATGATGGCCACTCCTTCAGCTGGGCACCTATGGCCCCTGGCACCTGAGGAGATTAAATACTCACCACAATGGATGGACCAACCCAGGTAATTCCTTTCAATCTGACTCATGCTGTGTGTTTCCTCACAAGAGGGCTGGTCTAAGAGAAAAGTGTCTCTGTGATAAGTTTTCTTAAATGCATAATATGAGGATTCTGTTTAAAGTAAGAACACCAAGCTGCAGCAACTTGGATCTTTAGAGATTCAGCTAGGACCTGACGGCCTCTACTGGAATGAGTAAATACATTCACCTCAGGGGTGAACCATTTTGGGAGTGGGGGAAAGAAGGACACACTACCACTTAGTTCTGCCTGAGGATTGACAGAGTCTTAAGAACATTCAGGGGGAAGTAGGGTTTCCCTTTTTCCTTCCTCTAAAAAAACGAGAACACAGAAAAAATTTCAAAAACAAAAAGTCACTTCATTTGCTCCCTGAGCCTCCCTCCAAGCTTCACAGTCCTAGCCTTTTCCCAAAAGTGCTTAGTACAGACCTCCCTACCCCCCAAAAAAGCCGTCACCAAAACACAGGGAGCCTACTTGCAAGAAGGGGTGCAAATATATGTAAAGAAGACCAGCACCCTAAGGATAATTTGCAAGAAAATCGTTACAGAGTAAAAACAAAAGGGGGGGGTTGTATCAAGAAAAATGTTATGGAAGTGAAATACAAATATGGGGGGGGGAGACCCAAAAAGAACAGAACAATCACTAAAACAGATGCCATAAAGAGACAAACTACCGATGAAATGATAATGGGGCATGGGAGGGGATGGAGGAAAACCCTAAAAGGAGGTAAAAAGTGGAGCGACGCCTACCCGTGTCATCAGTTGATACGTGACTGTGGGTAACAGTGAATGGTGACCACAAATGCAGGTTTTTCAAAAGTGCCCGATTCTATAAAGAGCAAGATAGGTGGAGAATGTCAGGTAAGTTGACGATGTACCGAAGAGAGGGGCGTCTGGGCGCAGATCCGGGCTGCCGCCCTGACCCGCCCAGGAGCAGGTGCGCGCCGTCCCCAGGCCCCGCCCAGGAGCAGGTGCGCGCGGTTCCCCAGACCCCGCCCAGGAGCAGGTGCGCGCGGCCCCCAGGCCCCGCCCGGGAGCAGGTGCGCTCCGTCCCCAGGCCCCGCCCGGGCACAGGCGCGCGAGCCTCCTCCCGGCCCGCCCCTGGCCCCGGTCCCGCCCAGGCGCAGGTGCGTGCGGCCCCCCGCCTCCAAGTAGGAACGCGCGGCCCCTGTGGTGCCCGCCGAGCCCGGGCTGGGTGGCCCCGAGGTCCGCGCCCGCCCCACCGCAGAGCGGCTCCGAGGGGGCGCCGAGAGCCGCCGCGAGTCACCCGCCGCTCAGCGCCGCGCCCTTGCCGCACCCTTGTCGGCCTCCCCCTGCTCCTGCACCGGCCGCGAGGCCTTGTCGGGCCCGGGGGAGCCGCACTCCTGCAGCCCCCCGCCCGGGCGCGCCTCCAGGTCAGCGCATGGGTCGGGGAAGCGCGGCCCGAGGCCCGCGAACGAGTCGCAGCGCGGCGGGCTCTCCTCCTGCACCGGGCGGCCCACCGGCTCCCCCGCGCCGCCGCCGCCGCCGCCGCCGGGCCCCGCCGGGCCCTCCTGGGAGTTCTGGCTGACGTAGACCACGATGATGTCGCCCTTGAAGTTCATCACCTGCCCGCTGGAAATAAACGTGGAGTTACTGTTTCCAGTCACATTTCCTACAAGGGGAGAGGAAGAGAGAACACGCAGAGGATGAGTCATCGGCCCTTGGTGAGAACTTGGTCTTGTGATAGGGAAGTTTCCCAAGAAAGCAGGCTGTTCTAGCGGCGGCCTCTCCTCACCGACACCGTCTCTAAAGTGCATCTGACCCTCCGAGGGGCTCCAACATTTTTCCTCTCAGCAGGCCCGACTGCGGCAGAAGAAGGACGGGCAGAGAGGAGAGCAGCGAGACCACAGGCCACGCTCCAGTCGTCGTTTGCCACGTGGGACTCGGCTTGCTGAGAGCACACCTGGGAGGCAGACTCGCAGGTGCAGCTGCTACCTAGGAATGCGTGTGCATGCGCGAGATCGACCCGCAGCCAACAGCCAGTGGCCTGGTCAGGTCCAGTGCATCAGGAGGGGAACGCAGGGCAGGAGGAAAGGTCATTGCCAGATAGGACCCCGGAGCCCACTTCAGCCCAGCCTCCCCTCTGACCCGTTGTCCTAGCTTTTTGTACCTTCCACGCAGGTCCCTGACAGTTCAGCCTTGGAGGGCCAGGGGGCCACCCAGGCTCAGTATTTAGCATGATTTAGTATTTAACAGATTTAGGTTAAATCAGTTTCCTTAACACTTCGTTTTTAACTCCTGGAACAAAAGAGATTCAGAAGACGAAAATGGAAAAAAAAAAATCCTGTAAATCATTCTTTCCTCGGAAGCCTGAGGAGTGTTTTGTCCCTGGGGGGGGGGGGGGGCTCTATATCACTTCTTTGTGGGTGACTGGATTTGGCCAGTCTTTAATTCATGGGCCTTTTGGAAAATAGAAAGTTCAACAAATGTTAGGAAATTGCTACTCTTACTATTCTTCTATTTAAAGACTGATAGCTAGAAATGTCCCAGGTGAAAAGTGCCATAAACCAAGTAGATGCAGAAATGTCCCAACACTCAGTATCAAAAACAAAATCTTTCATTCTGACAGAGAGGTGAACAGCAAAAGAGCTCCTCACTGTTAACTTCCTCTTTTTTTTTTTTCCTCCTCTACTGTGACCCAGCTTTATAACAATTTATACACATTAACTTTCTATCACCACTCCACAAGAAGAGATTTTCCTCAAATTTGGAAGGCTTGTTTTGGAGGGTCTAAAATACCAACAGCTTACAGGGAGTCCCTTTGGGGAGCCTTCCCTCTACCCACAAGATACCTCCAGGGAAGCTGAAATGGAGGCCCAGTGACCCATGAAACTATAAGGAGATTTAAAATGTGAGCAACTTAGGACGCCTGGGTGGCTCAGTCGGCTGAGTGCCCAGCTCTTGATTTCTGTTTAGGTCATGATCTCATGGTTCTGGAGTTCAAGTCCTGCATTGGGCTCCATACTTGAAGCACAGGGCCTGCCTGGGATTCTCTCTCTCTCTCTCTCTCTGCCCCTCCCCTGCTTGCGCGTGCTCTCTCTCTCTCTCTCTCTCTCAAAAATAAGTAAAAACTTAAAAAAATAAAATGTGAGCAACAAATCTGAAGATCTATGACTCATGCTATTTCTCCCACAGGCAGTTGTATGCAGTATATATTTCAAGATAGGTAGTGGTGGGGATTTATTTGCCTAATAACCCCCCAAGCAACACGGGGCGGCCAGCTAGTATTCCCGTTCACCAGCTAGCTGGATGGTTCCACGTTCTCCCTTTCCTCTGAAATATCCCAACAGGTGCTCAGAACATACATTGTACTCTAAGCTAGCAGTCTACTTTCTAGGACGTCTATGCCTTTCTGCTCCCACCAGCTACCAAGGTGGTTCTCAGTTCTGTTTTTACCAGCTGAACTCATTAGTAAATGTTATTAACTATTTTCTGAAGTGGTAAAATCTTAGTGTGATAAAAAGGGGAAAGTTTGGGGCGCCTGGATGACTCAGCTGGTGAAGCGTCCGACTTCGGCTCAGGTCATGATCTTGTGGTTCACAGGTTCGAGCCCCACATCAGGCGCTGTGCTGACAGCTCAGAGCCTGGAGCCTGCTTTGGGTTCTGTGTCTCTCCCTCCCTCTGGCCCTCCCCTACTCGCACTCTGTCTCTCTCTCAAAAATAAACATTAAAAATTTTTAATAAAAAAAAGGGGGGAAATGTTTCTGTAAAAACCCAAGTGACTGCTTTGCAAGGACCCAAATAAGAGCACTCGAGACAAGAGACAGCTTCAACAAACTGCTGAGTTGGTGCGGTGGTGTGGGAAAGAGAACTGTGGAGAAAAGAAAACGAAACACACGAAACGTGCAAAAGGATCTCGCACTCGCATGTGCTTTGCAAATGGCTGTAATTTCTCATTCCACACTAAAGACATAGAGAGTAGAAATTAAGATTGTGAGGTTCGTGTAAAAAAGTCTCAGGAAACTATCAACACCCAATACATATGGCCTTTACTAAAAACAGCGTGAACGTTAAGTTCTATGTTTTAAATTTAAAAAGATATTCAAGAGGGGCGCCCGGGATGGCTGAGTCAGTTGGGTGTTTGACTCTGGATTTCGGCTCATGTCAGGATCCCAGGGTCATGGGATCGAGCGTCGCATCAGGCTCTCTGCTGAGTGTGGAGCCTGCTTGAGATTCTCTCTCTCCCTCTGTCCCTCTCCTCAGTTTGTGCTCTCCTTCAAAAAAAAATTAAGTTTTTAAAAAGGATGATTTTCTCAGTACAGCTCCTCCAGTCTGTTGTGACAATGTCAGTGACTTGGTGATGCTCTTGTTGGTCCTTATAACGTAAAACTACACAGAGGGCATCGCTAACCACTGTGTGATTGGTTTATGGTTTTGAATTTAATCTCCCATCTTCTTCGCCGTCTTCATACTGAGATTTATCTACTTAGGTCAGGGTATATACAATTTCTCCCTCATTTTAAATTTTATTTTCCAACAAATCATCATCACGAATCCACTGTTGTTTACCTTCTTCCTTGTCAGAATCTTCATCTTGTCAGAGCTCTAGTAAAAGCCCATGTTTTATCGTCCTGTACATCAAGATCCTGTTTAATTATTCACACTAAGAATTTTATCCCATGCCAATTGCCTCATGGCAAACAACATCTCTGATATAGAAGCTGTATTCTTTTTTTTTTTCCCTTCCTCCTTCCCTTCCCCTCTCTTTTTCCAAAATGGAACTCAAATCCTTTTGCCCAAGATACATTTGCACATTTCAGAATTCTTTGATTCATAGGCCGGATCAAGAATATTATTCTTTGAGGGGAGGTGGGGACAGAGTGGGGGAGGTGGACAAGACCTGTAAATTCCTAACAATTAGGATGTAAAGAAAAGTTATCTAGAATGAGTATGAGATTCTCAAACAATTTTATTCTTCACGTGTTTTTTTTTTTTCTCCTTAACCCAAGGTATAATTGATGACAAAAACCACCTTCGGTTAAGTCCCAGCCCGTTTCATCCACGCTGACTTTTTTGAGAGTAGTCAACTGGCACAGACTCAACTTCCTTAAAAAGCTTTACTGATTTCTCAATGACAGTAAGTGGCATCACAGCCGTCTTCACGGGCATGTGACCTGTGCAGCTACGTGGGGCCCCGCACTCAGAAGGCCACGCCGGGTTTACTGCTCTCCGGTCATCATCTTGAATTTCTTGTTAATTTCTGCACAGGGACACCTCGTGTTTTCATTTTCCAGTGGGTTCTGGAAATTATGTAGTGGGTCCTGACCTGGCAGGCAGCCCTTGAAAGTATTGCTTTGGGGGGTGGTGGTGAGCACCTGTGTGGCTCAGTCGGTTAAGCATCTGACTCTTGATTTCGGCTCAGGTAACGATCTCATGGTTCATGAGTTTGAGCCCCACGTCGGGCTCTGCGCTGACGGTGCTGAACCTGCTTGGGATTCTCTCCCTCCCTCTCTCTCTGCCCCTCCTCCATGCGTGTGCGTGTGCTCTCTCTCTCTCTCAAAAAATAAATACACTTAAAAAAAGTATTACCGGGGCGCCTGGGTGGCGCAGTCGGTTAAGCGTCCGACTTCAGCCAGGTCACGATCTCGCGGTCCGTGAGTTCGAGCCCCGCGTCGGGCTCTGGGCTGATGGCTCAGAGCCTGGAGCCTGTTTCCGATTCTGTGTCTCCCTCTCTCTCTGCCCCTCCCCCGTTCATGCTCTGTCTCTCTCTGTCCCAAAAATAAATAAACGTTGGAAAAAAAAAAAAAAGTATTACCCTGGGTTTTTCCCCTACACAGATGCTTTCGTTTAGCTTCACTCTTTTTGGAGGTGACATCCCGTAGGTTGGCCATCTTTCAATATTGCTGAAGTGTTTGTGAATCTAATTTTCTGTACCGATAAAGAACTAAATGTTTAGTAAGACACTAAGCTGCAGAGGCTATCTTCTGGTGCCACTAAATTATGGATCTCATGATATGTTTCCATGGTAACCACAGTAATGGGAACAACACCCCAAATCCAGAATTTCTGAGTGCTCCCTCCGTGCCGGGCGGGCTGCTCTGTGCCCACCAGCCCGCAGCTGCCCTGTGTGTGAGCATTCCAGGTTTGCTTTCCCCCTCTGCTAACACTGCCTCCAGGATGGCAACTGCCAAACGGCCTTCTTTCCTCATGGCTCCTCCTGATACAGACTCACCTGCCTGGCATCTAATTATGTCAGTGTCATCCCGGTGCCGTGGTCCCCGAAGAGCAGAAGGGGCCAACTGGTGACTAAAGTGATGAGCTGTCAGTGGCTGCCTGCGTACAAGAGAGTGAGCAGTGGGGAGGGACAGAGGAGGGAGCAGGGGTCTGGAAGCTTCCGGTCTTTTTCCGCTCAGCCCTCCCTACCTGTGGGATTCGGGACAAGCCACCTAACACCTCTCCAGATTTTCGCCCTGCTCAGTTTGTGACATGAGAATCAAGTTTCAAGCCCCGCCAGCCTGGCAGGGTGCGGCCGCACGGAGCAGCACACAATACCTGTTAAACGAAAGAATGAACGCATGAATACCCGCAGGAAGCCACAAGGGTCCAATGAGATGATGGGTCTGAAAATCCCTGGGAAAGAGAGAACCAGGCTCAGGTGCGCGGATGGCATCACCACCCCTGGAACGTAGTGTCTGTGCGTGTGCAACTCGAAGGGAAACGGATTGGTGCAATGTGCCAGGCGGTAATGTTATTTTCCATCCCTGTCTTGTTGGAGGATCTCAACATGTCCTGAAGACGGAGAGGGAACTTCCCTCTAGAAATCTAACCAACTTCTGTTTTCTTCGCTGAAATAATTCATCATGACGGCTGTCACTGGTTTGAACACTCATCTGTATAGTTCTATGCTAAACCCCCATGGTCTCGTTGCTCCTCACCCAGGTCCGCTATGACCTGCCTGCAGCACGAGAGTCGATCAAGGTCAATTTAGAAGGAGCTGGTAATATCCTTATCCTGTAATACACCTCAGTCCCGAACTGTTCTTCTCAATAGCAATCATTCCTTAAAATGCGTTTTCTTCCTTTCAGGTCCCAAAGGTTGTATAGGGTTATGCAAGCTGACCAGAGAGGGCAAGGCCCTGGGATGGCGAGTTAGCAGGTCGCCATGGCAGCAAGCTGCCTGATCACATGGGTGCCGAGGGGCCTCCTTTTCAGCACGGTTGCCGTGGCTTCTGCAGTTGAGAGCGGCCCCTGAAGGGGTAGCTCTTTCCAGTGAGTGCCAAGGAAAGCCCCAGATTGTTCTGCTCTTGGAGGGGGACGCAGCTACCTTGTTGGTAGCTAAGGGAAATATGAAAAGGGAGGGCGCCTGTGTGGCTCAGAGTCTGACTCTTGATTTCAGTTCAGGTCAGGATCTCACAGTTCACAGGATGGACCCCGCGACAGGCTCTGTGCTGACGGCACAGTGTGCAGTTAGCGGGAGTCTGCTTAGGGTTCTCTCTCTCTCTCCTTCTCTCTCTCTGCCCCTTCCCCGCTTGTACTCTCGCACTCTCTCTCTCTCTCCCCCTCAAAATAAATAAACGTTAAAAAAAAGAAAATGTAAAGGGAAGCATGGCGTAGATGAGGCTTATCCAAGATGCCTCACAAAGGCCTGAGGCTTTTCGTCTCTACTGAGCCTCCAGGAAAACAAGCAAAGCAAGGGTCCCTCCCCACCTTCCTTAACTTTCCTCAGCTGCCTTTCCGACAGCTTTCCCCTGCTAGGCTGCCCCCGGCAGTGACTGTAACTTCATGTCACTTGAGGACAAAGATGGGGTTGGAGGCATGGGAAAGAAAGAGATTTCCTCACAAAAGAAACGATTGTGAAAACAGCAGCTCCTGAGACAACTGGCAGAAGGGAGCGGACTCCTAGGCCATGGTAGTCATCACTTGCTGCGCAGACCCCACGTAAAGCAGCAGTGCAGCGGTTTAAGGTCTAGGCTTCAGAACAGATAATCAGGATGTCACAATAGTCTACTCATCCGCACCTGGCTGGCTCAGTCGGCTAAGTGTCCTACTTTGGCTCGGGTCATGATCTCGTGGGTCATGAGTTCCAGCCCCACGTTGGGTTCTGTGCTGACAGCTCGGAGCCTGGAGCCTGCTTCGGATTCTGTGTCTCCCTCTATCTCTGACCCTCCCTCGCATATGCTCTCTCTCTCAAAAATAAATAAACATTAAAAAAAAATTTTTTTTAATAGTCTACTCGTCTCTCAACACAGGGAGACTGGGAATTGTATTTCAAGCTACCTAAAAGTGGGATTTGGGAGCCAGAATGACATGATGATTTTTATTAAATTAGAAATTTCAAAGAATTTCTAACATTAAACATGGATTGGTTCAGTTAAGGTTAATATTTCATGTGACTTAACTAGCAGATTTTCCAGGTAACCCGAGAGCTAAAAATAGCACTGAAGTCAACAGAAACAATGGCCAAATGAAGTGTCCCACCATGATCAGAAAGATGCCGACACTTTAATAAGTCCATGCATCACAGTGGCCAACTCCATGGAATTTCTATTTCTTGGGCAGAGAAAACAAGCTTCATTTTAAGAACTCAATCTCTGGCAGAATTCACATTTTTAAGCAAGGTAATACATAGTCTTCTCAAAAGCTTATTATGTTGTTTAAAATGCATAACGTATGAATACTGAATCAGAAGAACTATAGCAAATAATACCACCCAATTGTCATGTAGATTTTCTTCCAAGGAACAGAACTAAAAATATACACAAATACACTCAAACTACCCAGGCTACACGGAGTTCTTTTGGAATTTTTTAAAATCTTATTTTATACTTAACCCATATGCTTCTCATGTGATTTTCCTTTTTATGGAAATGTAAGCTCTGTTTTAGGCATTTGGAAGGAATGGAGTATATGATGATAAGGGCAGGGAACCAGTATTTAATAGTTCCATTCTGAATCATGCTCGAAAGTTAGTTAGAATGGCTTACGAATGAAACTCTTCCAGAGCGAGCCCCATCAGAACAGAGAGACAGCAAGCAGGAGTGAATTAAAGTATACAGGGAACAAATTTTTCATATATTTTGAAATAACACATTGACTTCTAGTACCAATGAATATTGCCCAATAACCAAATCATAAAATGTCATTTTTAACTTACAGACTCACTGACCTAATACTTGCCCTTATAGTACTTAGCTAAAAGTGAAACCCAAGCTAGTGGACGGCATTCCAACAGGAGAGAAAAGAAAGTTAGAAACAGAGCATTGTCCCCTGGGGGCCCCTGGGTGGCTCAGTCAGTTAAGCGTCCAGCTTTGGCTCAGGTCATAGTCTTGCAGTTCTTGGGTTTGAGCCCAGTGCCTGGCTCTGTGCTGACCACTCAGAGCCTGGAGCCTGCTTCAGATTCTGTGTCTCCCTCTCTCTCTGCCCCTTCCTCACTTATTCTCTCTCTCTCTCTCTCTCTCTCTAAAATAAATAAATAAATAAATAAATAAATAAAAGAGATAGAGCATTGTCCATTGCCTGGGGGGAGTGGAGGGAAAGGGAAGAAAATTGAGGTAGGAAAGCCTTTATTTGTCCTTTCCGGGTGGAAATGGATGGTCAAGAATAGTCATGTCAAGAGAGGGGGACCCAGGGATGGGAGAAACGGGCAAGTGCCCTTCATCTTCCAGTGCCCTTGGCTCCCAGGAATTGGCCTTGGTGTGTCTGTGCCATTTGCATGAACCAGCTCACCTTTGCCTCCTCTACCCAGGACACTGAGGTCTGTCCAGGATAGTTAATGTCAGTCCTTCCGTCCCCTGCCTGGCCTCCCGCTCCCCAGAACAGACTGAAGAAGGAGGAGGTGGAGAGTGAGTTTAGGGAACAAACAAACATGGTCTCTTGTTCTCTAGTTACTCATGACTGGCTGAATGAATGAATGAGACGGATACGCCGTGACTAAGTCACCTTGGGAGAGACTGCAAAGATCAGGTGTGGCAAAGCTCATGGAAATTCCCACTGAATGGCGCGGCTGTCTAGAGACGGCTCGTTGATAAAGGTGTGGGGGTGCCGGGCTCAGTGAGAAGGACAGAAAGCACACAGAAGGGGCCGTGCAGGCAGCACGCCTGCCCTCTCTGTCCAGAAGTGGCATCTGAGCTGGGACCTGGAAGGACAGGAGGAGTGGGCGGTCTGGAAAAAGGGCCAGTGCACGGGCGGGGTGGCTGGCACTAACAGAAGCACAGAAGAGGAGAGTGAGGGGTGTTCGTACTAAAAGGGGCTGGCTTTGGCCAGAACCGAGGTGGGTAAGCGGGGGAAGGAGAGAGCGGGCTGTGATCTCAAGTTACTGATTTCTTCAGTTGTCCACTCCTTCACCTCAATCCCTACTTGCTTGGCAAGCTTTCCCAAGTCTCTGTGGCTCAGTAGACTGTCAATAAAGATATGGCAGAAAAATCAATATGTAGCTGGTGTTCGTTAATAATCACTGGGGGCCCTGTAAATAAACAACGGTTTCCAGCTCAAAAGTGGCCGAACCAAGTAAGTGATTTCAGGGGCCAAAAACAACTCACCAGTCACTACAGACCCATTATTCTTTCTTCCACAGGAAATAATTTTCTAGACACAGTGAGAATTCTCCAAACTCCAGGTGAAAGGATTTGTAACCAAGGTAACCACCATTACATCATCAGGATAGTAATTTAAGATATAGATTAAGAAGTGGTTATAGAAGACATAACCAAATGTATGTGTTCCCCTTATGGGTCTTTGCTAACAATTCTCACCGTTCTTTAAGAGTTACAACATTGAGGGGCGCCTGGGTGGCTCAGTCGGTTGAGCGTCCGACTTCGGCTCAGGTCATGACCTCATGGTTTGTGGGTTCGAGCCCCACGTCGGGCTCTGTGCTGCTGGCTCGGAGCCTGGAGCCTGCTTCGGGTTCTGTGTCTCCCTCTCTCTCTGCCCCTCCCCCATCGTGCTGTGTCTCTGCCTCTCAAAATAATAAACATTAAAAAGAAAGAATTATAACATTGAGAAAATAGCCTTAACGTTGGATATTATTCTTAAAAGTTATGCTTGTAGAACTGTTTGGAGAACCATCATTCGCTTCCAAGGGATGCTGGGTGTGAAGGAGGTACTCCCCCCGCCCCTACTGAGGAAGTACCCAATCATGTCATTGTTTCCAGAAACCACTTGATTTGGTTGCAAGTTTTTTTACGTTATTATTTTTGAGAGAGAGCGAGAAAGAGACAGCGTGCAAATGGGGAAAGGGGCAGAGGAAGAGAGAGAATCTGAAGCAGGTTCCATGCTCGGCACAGAGCCCCATGCAGGTCTCAACCTCATGACCGTGAGATCGTGACCTGAGCCAAAACCAACAGTCGGACGCTCAATCAACTGACCCACCCAGGCGCCTCCGGAAGTTTAAAACATAAAAACCCACACCTAAAAATCTAAAACCCAATAAAAAAAAAAAGCCACCTCCTTCAAGTCCTCGAGAGCACAGTGGCTTCCAGGAGATCAAATACGAATAGACCTCCCTCTGATTTTTCACTCAAGCTCCATTCTTTCACACATTATATAGAACGTACATTATGACAATCTTAAAAAAAAAAAAAAAAAAAAAAAGCAATAATGAGGAAGTGCTATTTTGACCAGAAACCAGAAGGCGTGTTCATGCAGAAGCAATTATGGAGAGAACAGCACAGCCTCAAAAATCAGTCTGGCTGCTGCTTCTCCTCGGGCTAGAATGAACTTGGCCCTCTTGCTGGCATCCACACGTGGGCTCTCACGGATATTTTGCATGGCTAAGCACCAGATGAACAGAGAGAAAGCAGTGTAAACTTTCTGCAAATTAACACCACTTAGTTGATGACACACTTTTTTTTTTTTCTTTCCTCTATGCCTAGCTGTTTAGTGCTGGAGAAAAGAAATGATAATACAAAACAGACTAGGGCATTGTTTTAACTCTTTACAGGAGACCACAGATCTAGCTTTTGGCTTTGTGACACTAAGAAAAAAATCTCTCTTTAAGTTTGGCCAACATGGGGCGCCTGGGTGGCTCAGTCAGTTAAACATCCGACTTTGGCTCAGGTCATGATCTCACGGTTCGGGAGTTCGAGCCCCGCGTCAGGCTCTGCACTGACAGAGCCTGGGAAGGCTTGGGATTCTCTCTCTCTCCCCTTTGCCCCTCCTCCACTTGCACCCCCCCAAATAAATAAACTTTAAAAAAAAATAAACAAATTCGGCCAACTCTTCTTCCAACAGTTGCTGAAGGTTTTCACACAGTGGCAGTCTTACTAAGACATGGCCACGGCCACACTCAGCTTTGGTTTCCCAGCTCCTCACAGTCCAAAACGCTAGTGTTTCGTATGTCTCTATGACCGATAGGAAGAAAATTAACCACTAAAAAAAGAAGTAGAATCATACAAACGAACAGTAGAGCCCAACTTTCAGTTATGGAAATTCCTTAAAATCTTAACGCTGAGGTCTTCTGAAGGAAGAACACATCAGTTCTTTGAAAATATCCCCAAACGCATCTCCTCCTTCTAGTCTGAGAATTGATACGATAGAATTTACACGTCAAGAAATTTGTGTAGTTACAGCAAAACCACAAAGCTTAGAAGACAGATTAAAGTACACTCTTCTGGGGGCGCCTGGGTGGCGCAGTCGGTTGAGCGTCCGACTTCAGCCAGGTCACGATCTCGCGGTCCGTGGGTTCGAGCCCCGCGTCGGGCTCTCTGGGCTGATGGCTCAGAGCCTGGAGCCTGTTTCCGATTCTGTGTCTCCCTCTCTCTCTGCCCCTCCCCCGTTCATGCTCTGTCTCTCTCTGTCCCAAAAATAAATAAAACGAAAAAAAAAATGTTTAAAGTACACTCTTCTATCAAATAAGCCAGGGGCCATCGCCAGCATGAGGCAGAAGAGACTCTGTGTTTCGGGTAGGACCTAGCTACCACAGGGTCATAAAATCATTCAAAGACCAGCTGCTGGTACCGCCTGTGGTCTAAATAAAGAGGCAGGAAAGAAAAAGAAAAAGGCATCCTAGGATACAGGTGGTCCACGAATGGGCTTTTTTCCTTTTCCTTTTTGAGGGTGGGAGGAGTCTGTGAAGCCCTTTATGTGTGTTTTTTTTTTTTAAGTCTGTTTGTTTGTTTATTTAGAGAACCAGCGGGGGAGGGGCAGAGAGAGAAGGGGACCGAGGATCCCAAGCAGGCTCCGTGCTGACAGCAGAGAGCCCAACGCGGGGCTCGAACACACGCACCGCGAGACCATGACCCGAGCCAAAGTCGGCTGCTCAACTGACCAAGCCATCCAGGCACCCCCTGTGAAGCCCTTTAAATGGTATACGTGCAATTATTCATTTTTCTGGAGAGAGTGTCTATAGCTGTCAGGAGACTCTCAGAGAGATCCCTGACCCCCCGTGTGGTAGATAAAACCCAGAGCTCACACTACCAGCGGCAAAGTTCCTTGTAACTACGATAAAACAGACGGCGTCTTAGCCTTGGGGAAAAAGTTATTATAATTGGTGGGCTATTCGTGCTCAAGCAGCGATGCAATGATAAGTCTCTATCATGATTTTAAACTGTAAAATTATCCTCCTGGTTCCATAAATACATTATATGCTGTGGCTGTAAAAGGGGCTGCTCATATAAAGCATCAGAAGACATTTATACTGCATCATGAATTTGGTATCGAACCGAGATACTCTCCATAAATATTAATTAATTAAGAATTAACTAAACAATGTTTGTCCCCTGAAAATTATAAAAAGCTTTCTCGGGAGCTTTGAGGAGTAGGTTGCTTTAAAAACACAAACAGAACCCAGAAATCTGAGGGAACGCCTTGACTTCAGCCAGTCCCGAGGTCAATGCTGCCATTGCCTTGGGAGGCTCACTGCCGGGGGCGGGAGGTGAGGCATGTGTAAATGAAGACAGTCCCGGGGGCTGGAGGATACAGTCACACACCCGTCACAAACCCAACGTGCGGACGGGGTCAAAACCCACCCTGCAAAGAGGTCTATCAGGAGGAAACGTGCGAGCAAAATTTTCCCCACGTTAGCATCCTTCCTCCCCAAATGGTCTGTGACACTTGCCTTCAAACACTGCATAAAAAACAGGGCTTTTTTAAAGCTCAGAAGGAAGGGACCAGGAAAATCACTTACCAGATGCAGGTGGCTGGTCACTGGAGGGGCTTCCAGACCCCGGGCCTCCCCTCATCGAGCCGGGAAGCCTTACGTCGGCCCCGTCCATGGGCTGGCCTGTCCCCTCGGCTGCTTCTTCAGGCAGGGGGCCCATGCCATAGGCGCACTGGGGCAAAGGTCCACTTTTCGCGGTAGGCGTGAGGGGTTCCCGGTCCTCCCCGGGAGGGTTTCTGCAGCCTGCGCAGCCCTCTGCAGAGCTGGGGCTGGCTGCCCAGTGGGGCCAATTGCCACCCTCCACTTCTTTTTGCAAGTACTTTTCGGGGGCTATGGGAATCCAGTCGGTCCTGCACGGGGGCTCCGTGAAATTGCAGCTTTCAGAATCCACCAAGCCCTCTGTCCCAGTGAAGCACTGGCTTAAACTGTCATTCTCCCCCACCTCCAGGGGCTCAGGGAAAGGGGGTGTGGATTTGCTGCCAGGCCGAGGGAGGGACAGTGAAGAGTCTGGGGTCTGGGAGGGCCTGTCTACATATTCGTCTTCCGTGGGCATCTGCCTGAAGGGGTCCCCCTCCATCTCGCTGACCAAGGTGAGCACTCCAGCATCTTCTCCCTGTGCACAGGGACCACCCCCTGTGCACACACCGCCACAGAGGCCAACACCGTCTGGACAGCACATATCTTCGGGAAACATCTTCTCTTCCAGAGCCAGCAGTAAGACACCTTCACAAATTTCACGCTGACTAGAGGCTTCCATATGAGTGCTGCTAAAATTGTTGCCTGAGGACTCCTGCAGATTTCAATTCAGAAGGCACAGGTATTAATGCCCACACTTACTAGAACGTGTTCCTGCTAAACACAGCTGAAAATGGTTTATAGTAATTATTTCCACCGTGACAAGTACAGATGGACCACTCACTATGGTACTTTGCCTGTGTTATTTAAAATTACAGAGGGGGGGGAGAACCCTAAAATGGAATCCAACCAGAAACGAATGAATCAAACTGCATTTCCCACGAACAGCACGTTCACACCCAAATAAGGCAAAGGGCTAACTCAACTTTAGAACACAGTGTTTTGTCCATATACGTTCAATCTAAATTAAAAAAAAAAAACAAACTGTAAACAAATAATGAATTCTAGCTAGTAGCTTTGTTTTTTGCTGTGGTACAGTTTGGTAATTGTGAAACTACTGTCTCTGTGTTCCGTCATTGAGCCAATGAGCAAATATACTGACAGTAACGGGAACCACATTTCATCCTGTTGGGAATGGGAGAGGGGAGATTCAAATCCAGGTAAGGGAAAGACCGAATGAATCCTGTGGTGTTGGGATTGGGATTGGAATTGGGAGAATCAGGATGAGCTCCCGGTTTAAAGTTTATATTCTTCATGTCTTAAAGACAATAGATTTAAGGGACAGAATCAGGTAATTGAAGACATATTAATAATTAATAGCACATGTGGATAATAGTTCGTAACACTATTACTATTACTATTTCTTGATTTTGATAAAGGTTCTAAGGTTATGTAAGAGAATGTGCTGGCTCTTAGGAAATTCACCCTGAAGCATTTAAAGGTATAGGAGCATGATGTCTGCCTTTCACTCTAAAATGGACCATGAATAAAAGCACACATAGACATATACACACAGACAGATGGCCAATGATACAGTATAAGCAATTGCTGGGTCTGAGTTTAGGGCATGTGGCAGTTTTTTTGTGTGCTATTCTCACTGCTTTTCTATAATTTTGAATATATCAAAATTAAAAGTTACCAAAATAACTCTTTTCAATCACTCTGGAGTAAAGGAAAATGGCAGCTCTTTCCTACTCAGAATCTGTCCTAGGCGATCAAGACTGGCACCAGAAAACAACATAACTGATGTATGTGCACAGAGATGACGCGTGGCATGAAATGCAAAGAAAACAGCATTTAGATGAGCAGCTGTGTGGGCTTTGGCTTATCCTGTAGCGACCACTCCTGGGATTGGAGGCTCCGTCCCTCCAGGCTCGGCATTTGACTACTAACCGCTACAGTTAGATGTACTAACATGACTACATGTTAGTAGTCAACAGCCTACTGTTAAAAGTACGTTAAGGAGACACTTAAGACTTTTAAATTTACCTTATTTCCACTTAGGCGGCCGCAAGCCTCATTGACCCAGTGCCACAAATTAGCTAGAAAAACAAAGTAAGGATAAGAACTTCTTATTATTATTTCCTCTAATTCAGTATTCTTGACCACTCTGTCAGCTGCGTGTATCTCTAAACACAGTCCTCTGCAAGTCTTTTCAGTGAGAGTTCCTGAGAGTGAAAACATTAAAAAAAAAAAAAAAATCAACCAATTCAAAGACTCTTCCTACTGAAACCAGAACTTTCTGATCTCTGCAAAGCCCAAGTATCATGCACTAACGTTCTTCCAAATTCCTCTGGGCACACTCGGAGTGGCTGTTAGGACTTCAGTGGTTCTCCTTCCCTTTGCAAGTTTTCTTTGATACGAGGGAAGAGGGACAGGCGGGTGGGGCTGGGAGCTGCCGGGGAGAATAAAGAAGACACTGGTCTGGGACACTGACTTTCCAGTACCCTAACTCCAATGTCTGTACAACACAGGGAAATTGCACGCCGGAAGGCTGTGGTAGGCCCCCCTAAGCTCCAGTGGGCCCCGAGTCCATAAAACCTATGAATTTATGTTCTACAAAGATAAAATTTTAGCCCACCTCCGCTGACTTTGATGGGGGGGGGGTGCTGTCCATTCTCCATTAGAAAATAATCAGGTCATGATAATAGCTAATGCTCCCTATTACATGACCTTGTCCGGTCCATTTCAATTCTCTGAGCCTCAGTTTCCTCATCATGAAACGGGAGAAATATCAGCACCCGCCTCATGGTGCCGTTGTGATTTCGCGACTGTGCGTAAAATGCGCAAGCGTGCTGGCACAAGATAAATATTCAGTATGTGTCAGTTACTGCAATGACCTTTGTTATTCGTTTCGCGTCTTTTCTGCATTTTTGAAATTACACAAAAATAAAGTTACTCCAAATAAAAGGAAACCTGTAGCTCTTCCCTTGGAGGGATCAGTACTAGATAATCCCAAATGGTACTAAGAAAGGATATTTGTACACGGGGGATACTCATAATTACTAAGATGATCTCTCTCCCAGATGACTGCAAAAGCCCTCCTAACTGTATGTCTGCATCCACTCCTATGCACCCCCAAAGTTGTTTTCCATCTACAAGCAGAGGGCTGTTTTCACTGCTCTTTGCTAAGGATAAGGAGCAAACTCCGAACCCAAGCCTGCAGCGCTCCATCATCTGGCCACCCCTCCCCGTCCAGTTCCATCTCACGCTGGTCCTGACTTTCTGCTCCAGCGGCACTGACCTTAACTAATGCCAACTGGCCTTCAGATCTCAGCTCCGTATCTCTTCTGGGAGACCCTTGCTGGCCCCAAGGTCAGAGGACCCCGTTATCTGCTCACCTAGAGCTCCGTAATTTCCCTTTTTAGCACTCAGTCTCACTGTGGTGCTCGGTAACGAGCCCCCAGTGCCAGTCCCATCCCTGGTAGCCAAAAAACGTGTGCCCCATGAACAGATGAAGGGAAAGCCAACAGCTCTAAACTTTCATTTGGTCATTGGTAGACCCATCGTCTTTCTCACTGAGAAGATATGGCACTAAGAGATTATTACAGAGACAAAAACTAAAAAAAAAAAAAAAAAGATCAGAAATCTGTTTATCTCACATAAACTCCACAAGTGACCCTCACCATCTGAACATGCATTATTCAAATCCCTAGTTACTGGGTCGCTAGGGAAGTGGAGCATCGCTAAATAAAAATATTCAATAATGAGTAGACTCGAAGAGAACAGAACACTGCTCTCTGCTTAACATAAGCATCTTCAAACATCATCTTCCCTGTTTAAAAACTTTTGATTGCCCCGTGTTACATCAAGTAACATGACGTTAATGGAAACAGCAAGATATGTGAGGTTTCATGAAGTCCATGCATGTGATATAGGAGAACTGATCGAACCACAGCCAAGCCGAGGTGGATATGACAAACACCCGAGCAACTGAAAATGGAAAAAGGATGGCGGGACAACAGGTGCTCCAAGAGAGGAAGATCTGACCTCGAAAGCATGAAGAAATCGCTCAAGGAATCCTTTCTTAAAAACGACACTCTTTCAGCTTTGTCGTGTAGAAGCCAAATGTGATGTGAGGCTAAAAGGCACTATCAGTTGCTCTTACAAGGTAACACCCGATTATTCATTCTAAGAACAAGCACCTAAATTTTACTGAATAGAAGATAATTTATTTTCATAATTTCATTTCGTATTGCAAGGTAAGACCCCCAGTCAAAACTTTATGTCTGCCATTTACTGGAACATTTGTCTCTATTTTAAGTGGGTGCATTAAAAATGTTGGTATTCTTGAGGCGCCTGGTGGCTCAGTTGGTTGAGCATCCGACTCTTGATTTTGGCTCAGGTCATGATCTCACGGTTCACGAGACTGAGCCCCACATCGGGCTCTTGCGCTGATAGCACAGAACCTGCTTGGGATTCTCACTCTCTCCCTCTCTCTCTGCCCCTTCCCTGCTCGCTCTGTCTCTCTTACCCTCTCGATCTCAAAATAAATATTCTGGGTGATTCAGTTGGTTAAGTGTCTGACTTCAGTTTAGGTCATGATCTCATGGTTCCAAGGTTCGAGCCCTGTGTAGGCCTCTGTGCTGACAGCTCGGAGCCTGGAACCTGCTTCAGATTCTGTGCCCCCCTTTCTCTGCCCCTCCCCCACTCTCAACTTACCTCTCTCTCTCAACAATAAATAAATATTAAAACTATTTTTTCAATATTTTTTAAAAACGTTGGTATTCTTGGAAAAAGGCAACTCATTCACACCTGATGATCTATCCTGCGTGAACACACAGCCTAAGAGTCATCAGTTCCTGAACCTAGAAAGGTATCTGCTTTCTTTAAGATTACTTTTCAAAAACCAGTGTAGATACAATACCTGTTACTGCTTTCCCTTTTTTCCTATAGTAAACACCAAAGATGACAGCAGCAACTAATGCCACAGATATGAAGAGAAGCAGAATAATTAAACCGGGCAAGTATATCTTGGATTCTGTATTGGAAGAAAATAAGAAAAAGGTGTTAAAGATGATTTCATATCATTCTCTAGTTATTTTAATTGTTGGTTAAAAACAAAACCCTTTGAATCAAACCCCAGAGTGGAGGATGCTGGTCTGACAGCAGAGAAGAAGGACGGTCCCCAACTCTGATGGCAGGTGTGCAGAGAACGCTGACCTCTGGAAGGGGGAAAGTGACTTTGCTGCCAGCCTCGCGCCCGGCGTCCCTCCGCAAGCCAGCCCAGGGCTGTCTTTAAACATTGCTATTTTAGCACAACTCTAATCATGCTGACCACGCCATCTAGATCCATCTTTGCTTACCAAGGACGACACCTCATTCCCTCCAGCTGGACGGCCTCCAAGGCCAAAGGAAGCCCCTTATCCTATCTCTTTCCAAAGAACAACGTGGCACCAGAGTTCTGCCGGTCGTGAGAACAGAACCATGGCCGTCCTGCGAAGTGTTTCAGGTAGGTCATCTACAACACAATGTGACACAACCATTTCTCCCATCCCTCTTGATCACTTCATTACTAGAACCTTTATATGATGGGTTCTTGGTTTACATGCCCTGGTTTCCAGGACTCCCGCCTCTCCTTTCCTTCTCTCTTATTAAGAGTAGCTTTTGGGTTGCCTGGGTGGCTCAGTCGGTTGAGCGTCCGACTTCGGCTCAGGTCATGATCTCACGGTTCACGAGTTCAAGCCCCACGTCGGGCTCTGTGCTGACAGCTCGGAGCCTGGAGCCTGCTTCGGATTCTGTGTCTCCCTCTCTCTCTGCCCCTCCCCCATTCGTGCTCTGTCCTTCTCTCTCAAAAAAAAAAAAAAAAAAAAAAAACAAAACAAAACCCAAACATTTAAAAAAAATTGTAGCTTTTCATTCCCTCAGTTGTTTCCAATGTTATCTTTAAAATGGTCTTTTTTTAATGCTGCTCTGTGGTAACTCCATGTGCGGAACGCTTAGGTGTCCTCCTGTTTCCCAAAATGTCAAACTTAAACCCTTAATTAGCCCCATTAATCTGTGGCCTGGGTTCTCTTGCCTCATGACGAGGGTCTTCCTGATGTGTGCGCCATCTCCAGTGCTGCCATATCTGGACCCGCCTCTGCCCCACGTCACTCCCCTTGGTAACCAGCATCCAGGTGACAAAAGCTGTCAACTTTTCCGTCGAGCTTTGATCACTTAAGCTACTCAAAATTAACTTGATCTACAAAACGTGCCGTATATAACAACAGCGATATTCTAACTCTAGCTGGTGACCAAAATCTCCCACAGACACCCTTACTGTGATCTCCACTATCCTGCCATATTTGGGCATTTTAATTCAGGTTTACAGCTCCATTTCTTTTTTCTTTTCTTTCTTTGTTTCTTTCTTTCTATTTTTGCATATATGAATATTTTATTAGTCATCCATTCCAGCAGGAAATTTTCAAGTAAACAACATATGTCGAGTTAGAACACCGATGGAAGAGAAGGGGGACCACGGATAAGATGGGATGAAACTGAGGTGAACCCCTTCAGGCACAGCATGTACTTGGGAAGACATCTAGAAGAGCGGACGAGACTGGGCATATCTACAACCAACCCGCTCTGTTTAAACGTACCATTTGGTGGCTTTGTAGACGGCAGAGAAGAACTGCAAACCACATCTGATTTATCGGTCCCATGACGTACTTCCGTCTCTCCGAGAACGCTACAGCTGTGGAGGTAGAATTGGTTAAGTACTCGGTTTCATATTCTTGTTTTTTAAAAAAACAACGCTACACAAGGCTCTACTCCCCTAGATTGCTAGCTCCTTCGGGAGAAAAACTGAGGTGTTCCTGCACACGGGAATCCCCAGTGCCTGTCACACACTGTAAGGGTGGACAAATGAATGAGCAAAAGTAACCACTGCCAGGGTTCTCTAAGAACTAGTCCGAGACTGTGCTCTGGAAAAGAGCATTGGTGTCTTCAGTAAAGATGCCAAATGGTTCAGTGGCCTTGGCTGAGTGATAAACTTTTGCTGAATGCTCTTTTGAAGCCGAAAACACAAAAAATCTTTTTCAACATAAAACGTAAGTGGACTAGAAAATAAATATCTAATGAGAATTACTATATTGGGAATTTTTTAGGATTCAATACATGTATTTATATTAGTATTTAATAAAAAGCACACAATGGAAGGACCCAGGGATTCCACTATATATACATATAATTTCACTGCACACACACACACACACACACACACACACACACACATACACACACACACACACGCACGCATTAAGTGCGAAACAGTATATATACACGAGATGATGCACTGAGAATTATTTATTACTGTGACAGACTGGAAACTACTTAAATGGCTATCAAAAGGGAAATTATTAAATAAGATGATGGAATAGCTCTATGGTGAAACACTAGCGACCAAAAGCCACAAAGATGTAAGTCAACAAACATGGAATGAGCTCCCGTTAGCATATATTATGTGAAGAAGCCCAAGATGTGTAGAGTATGCAAACATTTACATGAACAGGAGGCTTCCATATGCGCACACACACACACACACACACACACACACATCTCTGGGCAAATACACCGGTGGTGTGGGGAAGCTGGGAAGCTTGGGAGCGGCGAGAGAATGATAATAAACATCATAAGTCATTCTCAAGTAAATAAGGTTAGAAAAAGGAAAAAAGCTGCAACTGGAAGTCAAAGATTCGACCCAACTGAATCTAAAAAGTAGTACAGAGCTCCTGTCACACGTCAAGTTGAAGACAGTGCAGGTGGAGTTTAAAAGCAAACTCAGGGCACCTGGGTGGCTCAGTTGGCTAAGCCTCATACTCCGGCTCAGGTCGTGATCTCACAGTCCGTGAGTTCGAGCCCTGTGTCGGGCTCTGTGCCGACAGCTCGGAGCCTGGAGCCTGCTTCGGATTGTGTCTCCTTCTCTCTCTGCCCCTTCCCCACTCATGCTCTCTCTCTCAAAAATGAATAAATGTTAAAAAAAATTTTTTTTTAATAAAATAAAATCAACAAACTCTCTTGGCTCCTCCGTTGTCACTTACTTGGTCCAAGGTTTGCATTTTTCTGTGGAAGAGAAGGCATCTGAGAAGGAGCCCACAAGGCAGGGCTCGCACACTGTGTCCTTGTTGAGCTGCACTGTCAACAAAATGGACAAAAGAACAAACAAAACAAACAGGCACACTTAGAGATCGGCCAGGCTGAAGGCCCCGAGGACCCGAGATCAGGAGCCCCGCCAGTGCCTCCAGCCTCCCCACTCCCACTGTCACCGCCTACGGCCGATTGCTTTGGTTCATCCTGGCTGTAGAGGGCCCAGCGTCCCAGAACCGCCCTTAGAAAGGTAACTGGCTCACTGTCAGGCTACTGACATCAGTGTCTGAGTTAGGGACTCATGCTTTGCTGTTCAGAGCCGCTGTCCTGGTCACGTGGGGAGCCTGCTGTCTGCCTTATTTTAACCAGGCACCTGTCCGATCTCCCCTTTCAGCCTTTTGGGTTCATAGCAGTTTTTGTCTACAAAGGATGGCAGCCTTTTCACAGCTTTTAAGGCAAACTTCCTGTCATGACTCCTGACCAGCTAAATCTTACCAGTCCGAACACTAGAACGTTTGTAACAAAGTTTTCTCTAACAAAAACAGAAACAAAAGCAACCCTTTCCCAAAAAACCCTATGGATCTCCTTCTCTTAAACCAAGAGTTGGTAGCAAATGTTTTCTAAAAAGGGCCATACAGTAAATATATTAGGCTTTGCAGGCCTTCTGATCTCTGTAATTACTTGTAGCATGAAAATACCATAGACAATATGTTAAAAAAAACAACAACAACGATATGGCTGTGTTCCAATAAAACTCTATTTACACAAACACAGTGGTGGGATGGAGTTTGGACCCCTGCCTTAATCCACAGCAGTGCAAGCAGACATTGGTTGTAGTTAGGAAGACTTCTCCAGATCTCTAACATTCCTCATCAACTATGTTATCAAAATAGGAAATATCTCCAATTTCGTAGGTCTATTATCCTTACTGTAACCGACACGTGATGCCCCTTTGGTAATTTCAATAAAGAAGAACATTGGTGGAGCGCCTGGGTGGCTCAGTTGGTTAAGCATCGACTTTTGATTTTGGCTCAGATCATGATCTCAGAGTCGTAGGTTCGAGCCACACTCAGCCTGGAGCCTACTTGGGATTCTTTCTCCCTCTCTCTCTGCTCCTCCCCCCGCTCCCCTCCCCTCCCCCAATCAACCAATCAATGAACATTGGCTACTATGTGATATCATAATCAGGCAATCAGTGCCAAAATCACAATTTACTCTTAAAGCAGTTAATTTACGCTTGAAAGCACTTCTGTGATTTATTTTCATAAATAAAGCATTAAAATAATAAATTGCACTTTTTTGTCCAAAGTCAAATGGGAAGTACATTCTTGATTTCTGTAATTGCCTCAATAAGTAGGGTACCCCAAAGGATACAAAAATGCTGATTTGAAGGGGCCCATGCATCCCAATGTTCATAGCAACACTGTCAACAATAGCCACACTAAGAAAGAGTCTGAATGTCCATTGACTGATGAACGAATAAAGAAGATGTGGTTTATATATACAGTGGAATATCACTGGGCAATCAAAAAGAATGAAATCCTGCCATTTGCAACAACGTTGTTGGAACTAGAGTGTATTATGCTAAGTGAAATAAGTCAGAGAAAGACAAATATCATATGATTTCACTCAAATGTGGAATTTAAGAAACACAACAGATGAACATAGGAGAAGGGAAGGAAAAACAAGATAAAAACAGAGAGGGAGGCAAACATAAGAGACTCTTAAATCCAGAGAACAAACTGAGGGCTGATGGGGTGGGGGGGGGGGGAGGATGGGTGATGGGCATTAATGAGGGCACTTATTGGAATGAGCACTAGGTGAGAAATGTAAGAGATGAATCACTGGGCTCCACTCCTGCAACCATTATTACACTATATGTTAACTAACTTTGACTGAAATTAAAAAAAAAAAACAATTATTAATAATTCATCTAATAATCCCCAATCTAGTAGTTTGATTCACTTTGAAACGATATTAACAGAAGCCCAGTTAACATCTAGTTGTAATTCAGTTAACATCTAGTAATTCAGACAGCTTTGAAAAATATTAACACACTCTAGAAGAGTAACCCTTAGAAACAAAGAGACTTCCTAAGGAGCCACAAGTCACACATGGCTTTAAAGGCATTAAATCCAAGCACTGGACTCTCACATCTACTATTTGAAACAACTGACCTGCCAGAGGCATCCTATAGGTTCTCCTTTCCTCTTTCCCTGGACACAATCACACTTTCCCCACGTTACAAAAGAAGGCAGGCTGCTTGCCCGCTCCAAATCCTGCTCTGGTGCTAAACCTCTGAGATGCCAAAACAAAACAAAACAAAACAACATAACAAATCGAAATATCGGTAATGGCAAAACTCCTGCATTCAGAGCACCTCCATACAGTGTCTACCTTTTCTTGTCTGTCGAGGGCAAAATGTGAGTGTGACAACAGAATGGGGTATCTGGGACCAGGGTGAGTCGTTCGGAATTCAAATACACGGCAAGGTAGGGCACGAGGGAGATTTTCATTCACCCACTTCACCCCCTCCATCCTCCACCTATTTTCAGAGAACACACCATTTCCAAAGGAATACGGTGGAGACAACACCCATCAAAGAAAAGGCACCTTTTCTCATGCAGGTGGCAAACTTGTGGGAAGGCTCTGGGCCTTGTCTTAGAATCAAATTCAAAAGGGAGTTGGTTGTCATAGGGAGATTTTTTTTTTTTCAATTTGTTTAAAGAGATTAAAAAAAAATTTTTTTTTACATTTATTTGTTTTTGAAGGACAGAGAGAGACAGAGCACAAGTAGGGAAGGGACAGAGAGAGAAGGAGACACAGAATCCAAAGTAGGCTCCAGGCTCCGAGCTGTCAGCACAGAACCTGACGCGGGGCTTGAACTCATAAACCATGAGATCCTGACCTAAGCCGAAGTCAGATGCTTAACCTACTGAGCCACCCAGGTTCCCCAGATTTATTTTGATAATTAAAAAAAAAAAAAGAATCAAGTCAGACTTTTTCCAAGAGAAAGCCCATCTGGTTCAGTTGATACATTTGGTAAAAAGGGCGGACTGGACCAGTGTGACTGATGGACATTTTCTTCCATAAAAATTGAAATGAATAGCATCTTAATTCTTCTAATCCTGTCCAAGTCTTCTGGGTTAAAACAGTTGCCTCTAAATGAAAGATCAACAGATATGAAGAATCATTTGTTACATCTTGAAAAAACTGCTTTGGGGTGCTTTCCAGAAGTCAGGGCAGTAAATAACTCTAAGAAATACTTTTCTGTCAAGAAGATAGCTATTTCTGGGGCACCTGGGTGGCTCAGTCGGTTAAGCGTGGGCCTTCAGCTCAGGTCACGATCTCACAGTTTGTGCGTTTGAGCCCTGCGTCAGGCTCTGTGCTGACAGCTCGGAGCCTGGGGCCTGCTTTGGATTCTGCGTCTTCCTCCCGCCCCCCGCCCCTCCCTCCCTCTCTCTCTAAAATAAATAAACATTAAACAAAAATTTTTTTTTAAAGGAGATATCTATTTCTTTACTTTTAACAAAATTGAAAACACAACTGAGTTCTTAACTGAGATATCATTAAAAACACCTTTGAGGGGCACCCTGGTGGCTCAGCCAGTTGAGCGTGTGACTTTGGCTCAGGTCATGATCTTGCTGTTGGCGAGTTCAAGCCCTACAAGGGGCTCAGTGCTGTCAGCACAGAGCCTGCTTCAAATCTTCTGTCTCCCTCTCTCTCTGCCCCTACCCTGCTTGCGTGCACACACACTCTCTCTTAAAAATAAATAAACATTCAAAAACCTCAGACATCTTTTCATGTCACACCATTCTGAGGCCTGGACATATAACTAAGAAAGTGTTGAAAGAACGGATACTTGTCTAACAGGTTTCCTTAGCCATTTAGTGATTTATGGGACCAAGTTTCTCAGCACTTGGTGGAAATAGAATGAATGTTGAATTCTGTTGCATTTTAGCAATAAATAATAGCCAACCATGAATATATGAATAAGAAAAACTCCACTCATTAAGTTCATAAAGTTTTTACAATCATACCAAAATATATTTTTGACAATCGGGTAATAACTGTAATAACAATTCAGTCCAGAAGTGTTTTTAACTCTTAGAACCTTGAGTCACGGGAAATTTTTAAAAATTACAATCTCTAATCTGTGTACATTTGTGATGTGAAAGCCTATGAAAAGGTGATTCGTAAAAGCCCTCCAAGCATAAAAATACATTAGGATAAAATTCTATGGGGAAAGTGAAATGGATACAAATCAGAGGAGGGAAAAGAACTGTATAAAACTTCCAAGAGCGAAGGACCATTAGTGCATTTTTAAAAGGATGATGATGCTATCAAATTGCTATGCTGTTTAGATGCCACTGAATTCCATTTTTAAAAGTGTTACTGCTGTTATAATTCCTTGGAAACTAATTCCTTAGCAACTCTTTACATTGGCAATAAAAAAATGTTAGCTGCCAACCTAAAAATATGCCAGGGGCGCATGGTTTTTCAAAAGCCTTCTAAGGGGTTGCACCAGATTTTTAAAAAGGGTCTGAGGACCCCTGCCCGCCTAAGCGGGGTTGCACCAGATTTTTAAAAAGGGTCTGCGCTACCCCTGCCCGCCTAAGCGGGGATCCCAAGGTGTCCCGGATGGAGCCTTCGGTGGAGCGCCCCGCGCCCACATTTCCCTGGACGAGGTTAACCTGGCCCTGCTCAAGGGGGCCCCCAAGCTACTCCCGGGCCACCTGCTTCCCCGGAGCGGGAATGATGCAGAGACGCCTCTCAGAGCCTGCTCCGGCCCCCGCGGGAGAGCCCGCCTGACGCACGAACCAAACCCCTACCCGGGTGCTGCGCGCCAAAGCCCGGGGCGCACTCGGCGTTGCGGCGACAGCAGTCACAGTCCGCGCTCCAGTGGTAGCCGGCCGTGCAGGCGCAGCGCCGCGGGGCCGTCCGGTTGCCGGGCTCCACGGCCACCAGGGCCTTGCCTGCGGGAGACAGAGACACAGCTGCTCACCTTCCACCTTAAGGCAACCCTGCAACACGGGGACGTGGCACCTGCCTGGCTCCCCGCAAATGCATCACTGGGGCCTGGGTTTTCCGGAACTACCAAGCTCCCCCTTCCAGTGCTTTCACTAAAACAGCCCAGCAGGGTTCTCTCTCTCTCTCAATAATTAAGTCTTGTGAGTTTTTTTTTTTTTTTTTAATTTTTTTTTCCAACGTTTATTTATTTTTGGGACAGAGAGAGACAGAGCATGAACGGGGGAGGGGCAGAGAGAGAGGGAGACACAGAATCGGAAACAGGCTCCAGGCTCTGAGCCATCAGCCCAGAGCCTGATGCGGGGCTCGAACTCACGGACCGTGAGATCGTGACCTGGCTGAAGTCGGACGCTTAACCGACTGCGCCACCCAGGCGCCCCAGTTTTTTTTTTTTAAATGTTCATTTATTTTTGAGACAGAGGGAGAAAGGGCATGAGTGGGGGAAGGGCAGAGAGAGAGGGAGACAGGATCCCAAGCAGGCTTCCCTCTCTGAGACCATGACAGGAGCCAAAGTCCGATGCTTGCTTAACTGATTGAGCCACCCAGGCACTCCGAGTCTTGTAATTTTTTTTTAAAGGCAATTTTCATAGTAGTGAGAGGACTAAGAACCGGGGAATTATGATTATTGTCTATTTTGGCTCATGCAAAATAGATTTCACAGCTGCTTAATTTTTAGTGAAATGAAATGTGATCAATAGTCTTAACACTAATGCTAGATTGAACCTAAGAGAACAGGGATCTGGACACCGGGGATTCATCTTGGGATCCTGCAGGACCACAAGATTATTCAGAGCTGTGAAAACAGCGGTCACAGTGTAATTAGAGAAGTGTGATGCGTAATTAGAGAATGCATTACAGAAGTTGAGCCTGATGACATACTTGGAAGTTAATCTCCCCAAATACTCAGGGCAATCTGTTTGGTACTTGTCTCTTTTCTCACAACACATTGCAAAGTGCTCCTCTTCTTAACCCAAAGCTGCCCTTTCCACTTTTTGTGGAAGAGAAGTCACGCTTATACAAGGCCATCTCCATTTGGTGATTCATATTTGCCATTTCACCCACTCGCTAAAATTTCATTGTAACCCCACCTCGGTACTCCTGGCACTTTTGCGGTCATTCTTGGACACATGCAGAACAGTGGAAATTTCAAGCCACTGGCCAGACATGCATGCTCTCAGCTGAGGTCAAGCAAAGTCCCACTCTGCCTTCTTGTGCCTACTGGAATCAAGTGTCCTTTTTGTGGTCTATTTAGTGTCCCATTTTTGGCATTTCTGTGCTTTTTGTTAGTGATGCCATTGCTTAAAATGGCCCACAGTCCTTGTGCAGAAGTGCCATTTGGTATTTCCAGGCCCCTCAAGAAGGCTGTGATGTGTCTCATGGAGAAGATATATGCTAAGATAAACTTTGTCCAGGCATGAATTTCAGCACTGTTGGTTGTAAGTTCAATGTTAATGAATCAGAATATTTATTAAGGTGTCTTTAAACAGAAACACACATAAAACAAGGTTAAACACGGATCAGTTAACAAAGATGTTGTGACCAGAGGCTCCCAGGAACCTAACCCTGTATTTCCCCTAGGAGCAGTGGTTCAGTATTTGCTAGTTCATTTTTTGTGATGACTTTATAGAACATTATTCTGTGAATAACAGGAATCAACCTGCATACACACACACACACACACACACACACACACACACGATATAATACAATATTATTTGAAACAGACTTTAGGACCCTATAGGACCCCATCTCACCTGGCCTGTCCAAATAGCCTTACTTATACTGAGTACTTATGGAAGTTTGTTTTGGACAGATTGTGGGTCCTCTCAGAATTCATGTTGTAATCCTAACCCCCAGGGTGATGGTACTAAGGAGTGCAGCCTTCGGGAGGTGGTTAGGCCATGGGGTTGGAGACACATGAGTGGATTAGTGCCTCTGTACAAAAGCAGACAGCTTCCTTCCTCTGTTCTCCACCATATGGAGACACGGCAAGAAAATCTTGAAATCCTGAAGAGGGCACTCACCAAGAACCCAACCATGCTGGCACCCCCATCTCCCACTTCCAGCCTCCAGAACTGGGAGAAATAAAGGTCTGTTGTTTGAGCCACTCAGTCTGTGCTATTCTGTTAGAGAAGCCCAAGTTCCAGCCCTCAGGGAGGGGATGTTTCCTATTCCCATTCTTTTTAGACCCGAGCATGGAGAACCTGAGAAATCTTCCTGCCTCCCTCCTGTGTCCGCTCTGCTCCCCGGTGCCCAGGTCAGTTGTATAGCACCAAGGCCAATCTGCATAAACATGTGCCTAATGCCACAACATACATGGACAAGGATCACTTCCTTGGAAAATTCTAATTCCACGACCCACTCAAATGTGAGTGCATGTAAGCCGGTGTGGTGATGAAAAATTTTGACGTTATTTTTAAGTATCTTAACGTACCAGGTTTGGGGCTTTAATTGACTTTGGCAGGAGACAGAATGAATCTTTATTTCCAAGAGACAGCAGTGAGTCAAGGTCATTACTAAGCAGTGGGAAAGAAAAAAAGACTTGATCAGATGCTTCTGCTCAGTGGAGTTTCCATGTTACCTTTTGCGGCCAAAATCTGCCAGCTGTCTCTAACACATTAGAAAATTATGACGTTTAAAAAAAATACTTCTCTTCTAATTCTGTCCACTGAAAAGAACCTATAAACAAGGATCAGTCTGGTAACAGTGAGCCTCACGGGCACCCAGAGTGAGGTCGCTAAATAAGATGTTCCTCTGGATGCAGTCAGGAATTCTTAAAGAAATGGCTGGTTTGAGGTTCGAAGCAGGAAATGTCCAAGATGAGCCTGGAGGCAAGGGGAGCTCTTAAAGTCACCTGGGGTCATAGCAAAGACTGAGGGGCCAGCTGGAGGAGGTAAGATAATCTGAGCACCCATACAACTAGTAACTGCAATAGATTAAAATACCTCAAATATGTCTAAATGGCTGCGTTCGTAATATTCATACAAATCCTTTGGAGAAGCTTGGTGATCTAGGCATTATTTTGAAAAGTGGTAAATAAAGTTACAAGCATTCATTCTGCCTTTCCTGTATATACTGTAATTCAGGGTAACAATTAGTTGAGGAGGGAAGCTTCTCCAACTATAACGAAGAAGGAGTGATAGAAGGTCGCCTTTCTACAGCTCCTAATGAAAATGGATCGAGGCCATGATGGTCGACTGCCGCTCATATCACAAGAAGAGAGGTAAGCAGCTAGCTACTATATGATCCCTGCATCATGCCAACTATGAAGCAGTTTTGCAAAACAAACAAACAAACAAACAAATAAACAAAAATACCCAGCTTTTCATGAGCCTTCTAGACCTAACAATCGCTTTGCAGGAAATAGAAGAGACAGAAAAATCTGTTAAATGACACAAAGGGAATGCAACCAGCAGAAATCAGACTGTGGAAACTTCACAGGATTACAAAGATGGTTTCTGCAACAGAGAAACTAAATGGGAAAGAAAAAAAAAGGCAAAGGAACCTCTAGGTCAAGACTAAAGGGACATATTTTGATCCTGATTCCTACAATTAAACTATAATTAACATTTTTTTGAGTCAAAATAAAAAAAAATAGCAGTCTGATAGGGAGATCAAACTGTATAGTAAGACACTTACGGTTCAGGAAGAAGACTTGAGAGTCAGATCTGGCTTTGAGTCCTGCTTCTCATTTGTTAACCTTAGAAAAGTCACCCAACCTCTCCTGGTCTCAATTATATTAGAACAAAGGTTTGACATGAAGGGATGCCTGGGTGGCTCAGTTGGTTAAGTGTCCAACTCTTGATTTTAACTCAGGTCACGATCCTACGGTTTGTGGGATTGAGCCCCGCGTTGGGCTCCGTGCTGAGCGTGGAGCCTGCTGGGGGTTCTCTCCCTCGCTCTTAAAAAAAAAAAAATGTTCTAAATGAAGAATGTTCACACAATGCTTCGGGATCTGAAGCACTTGCTTCTCGGGGTCCAAGGTCAAAGCTTCTCCCTATGCCCCCCAAAAGAGATAGCACCACCGTATCAAAAATATCACTTATTCACACTTGCCGCTGATATGCCTGACTTACCTGAGTCGCAGACTTTATGCAGTAAGCATTTATCTTCTTCATTCCAGGTGTCTAAGTACTCGTCCGGGCCACACGGCAGGCATACACTCTCCGAGGTAGTAGTGCATTTAGAAGACATGTACTTTCCTTAATTTAGGAGAGAAAAAAATGCACCAATTGAAAATACCCCCCCAAGAAAAATAACAACAAAAATACACCAATCTATTGGACCATTTAAAGGACTGCGATCCCAGGAAGTCCCCTATCACAGTAAGATACAAGGGATGAGGCCACATATCAGTGATGGGCTCTCAGGCATCCCAGCTGGCTAAAACAGCCTCTCCTAGGTTTGCTGTGCTCAAGGTGAGCAGCCTTTTAGCTCATCTAAGTAAAACATCATCCTTTCCACCCTACATCTCTGCTGACCAGGGAAAAGGAGGATAGTTTTCTAACAGGTAACTGTAGAACTTGAGGGGTTCCCTGGGGGCTAAACAAGAATTTCACCTTACCCCTGCCCTCCCATCTCCAAAATCCCCTCTGCTGTCAATCTGGAGACTTAACTTCTTTTGTTCTACATATACTGGGGGCTCATAGGTAACTCAGTTTGACTAAAGAGCACTACACACACACACACACACGCATGCACACACATGCATGCACACGCACACATGCACGCACACGCACACGCACACACATGCATGCATGCTCACGAAAATCACCAGCTCTTGCTCTGCACATCTGAAAAATATTTACATCTTGAATATCTAAAGGATCCTCTTGTAATGTAACCGCGGTTTCTAGAACAATGAATGAGTGAGGACCCCACGGACTTGGGGCTTTACTGAGGCTGTAGAAACATTTGGCCACAATCTGGCAGAGCAACTGTGGGGGAGAGGTAACCGGTCCGCCTTCTGCCCCTCAGCAGGTGCGTGGGGAGAAGGTTTAATAGGGCGTAGGCAATTTTCAGCAGCAACAATTCCAGTATGGTATTCCCCCCCCAAATTTTCTGTAAAATACTTTTAAAGAAGAGTTACATTTTGTATGTTGTAAGTTTGAATTGCAAAGTGCTAAAATATGGTTTTCAAAACCATGGTTTCTCAAGAAATAGCGTTTTAGAAAACCGTGTTCCAGCATAAATTAAGTAGCAGTTTCTGCAATTGTTTTTGATTTTTAAGTGATTTTATCTATTGAGAGAGAGGTTTTTGTCTTCAGGGTGACACGCAGTACTACCTGCCACTGCCATAAAAAGTCGATCCAATTTCTTTTTTTTTTTTTTAATCCGGCAGGATAGAAGTTATTCCTTGGATTAAGAAATAAATGAGAGCTCCACCCGCTTTTGAGGGGCAAGGAAAGGTGACTCAGACACACAAACCTGGTTCACATTTATGACAGCATCGTCCAAAACGCTCATAATGCCTCTCATGGGTACATGGAGGGGTGATCTGAAAAGTCACCTGCAAAGGAAATTGACACCAGGTAGAGATTTTGCACAAGTCCTTTCTGGATACAACAAAAAGTGAATCACCAAATTCCATTTCTGACAAGCCTAGGAAAACACCATCAACAGTCCTGAAACTGCTCTTTGTGATACCGCCTCCCTGCAATGCCATTTCCCTATATTAGCACATTCCCCACTAAGAATGTACGAAACCAATCGGTGCTGGCGTTAAAACCCATTTAAGCATTTAAAAATATTCCAGTTATGCTCATGGTAATATGATGGATTACGGTCACATGGTGGACAGAGACATGCTCAGCAACTTTGGTCATAAAACCGTAGAACATAAGGAGGCCCCTTAATATACATATTGTCCACAAGGGATGTCAAATTTGGTCTTACAGATTTTCTCTGAGTTTTTTTAAGCTTATTTATTTTGAGAGAGAGAGAGAGAGAGAGCACGCGCATGTGGGGCAGAGAGAGAGGAAGAGAGAGAGAATCCCAAGCAGGCTCCATACCATCAGCATAGAGCCCGATGCGGGGCTTGAACTCATGAACCATGAGATCATGACCTGAGCGAAAATCAAGAGTCAGATGCCTAACCGACTGAGCCACCCAGGCAGCCCAGACATTCTCTGAGCTTTAAAAGATGTTTAGGGGCACCTGGGTGGCTCAGTTGGTTAAGCAACTGCCTTCAGCTCAGGTCATGATCTCACAGTTCGTGGGTTCGAGCCCCGCATCGGGCTCTGTGCTGACAGCTCGGAGCCTGGAGCCTGCTTCGGATTCTGTGTCTCCCTCCCTCCGCCCCTCCCCCACGTGTGCTCTTCTCTGTCTCTGTCTCTCTCTCTCTCTCTCAAAAATAAATAAAATGTAAAAAAAATTAAAAAAAAAGATGTTTAATACTGCTTACCTCTTAGAATCGAAACACACGGAGAATTTTTTAAAGTGGGACAACAACATGTTACAAGAACACTGCAGGGTTGGAGCTCTGGGTCCTGCGGCCTGCTGGCTGAGAGGATCCCCCCCCTACCCCCCCCCCCCGCAACTGGCTGCTTAAGCTTTTTGAGCCTCTGTTTCCTTTCTGTACAATTCTAGATACAATTTCCAGATCTGCCCATCTACGTAAAACAAAACAAAAAGCCAAGTCCCCTGCAATCACTCAGAGATTCTTATCACTTTGCCACAGGAAAGCTCCTTCTGCATCAGCTTTCTCAGTGTGCAAGAAACACCACCACAGTCCTGTCGACAGGCAGGCAGGTCAGAAACAGAACGGTGTGGTACAACAGCTGGATTTGGCTCAAAAGTCACCAAAGGCTGCACGCCTGCTGGGGCTCAGGGATCCGAAGTTACAAACCCTGCCCTCAAGGGGCTTATACACACCGGCGTGCGTCCCCCGCAGAGGCAGATGCTGCCTCAGCCTGAGAAGGCCAGGGAGGGTGTCCTAAGGACTCTGATAAGTGAGCTCAGTCTTACAGGATACGTAGAGATGGGCCAGATGAGAGAAAAGGAACTGGCAGGGGGAGGTAGGGAGAGGGAGGAAGGGAGAGAACTGAGAACAGTTCGGAGGCCTAAAATGGCGCATGGGGTCAGGGTGGCGAGGGAGGCCATCAGCAGAGTGGTGGGGGACAGCAATGACTGAGCCCCCCGCAGAGGGCTTCATCTGCATATTAAAGAGCCTGGTTGGAAGGTGTGGAAATAACAGCTTAGAAGAAGCCCAGCATTCTCAAAATACCTGTTATGGAAGGAAGTTTTATGAAGAAAGCACCACGCCAGAAAACCCGAGGCTAGCTGAGTGGGGGTGGGGGGGACGCAGCCAATGTGGCCCTCTCCGGCCTCCCGCGGGCCAGGCACAGGGCTTCCGGGAGGGAGGGGGCAGGGAGGGCTACGTTGAGGTCGGTGAGAATGCTGAATGTGTTCCTGGGGTCACGTGTGCCAGGGAGGTTGTATCTGGACTAAGCCCAGCCAACCCTTCCCGGGGACTTGGGACCCTGCAAGCTGGATGCTCCCCGCGAGCTGGTGCGGGATAGGGCTTAAGGGCCGAGCAGCGAGCCCAGTGGAAACCAGGAAGGGTGACATAACAGAAACCATCCCTCCATTCCGTTCTCTCTTTTTGTTGTGATAGGAATCCGTTCCCCCGGAGGCAGCCCTGGTCTGCGACTGGCAAGGCAACAGATGCATGTGGAAGACGAACAGGAGAGAACCGGCAAAGCTGAGTGTGGTCAATGCAAATTCTCCCAACTAGGACTCATCTGAGCCTAATGATTATGCGAACACTCCTGCCTTACTGATGACAAAGGCAAACAAGAGAAACGTGGTCAGGCCTCATTTCAGATAGTAAAGGTTATCAATTGCTTCTGACCCAGACGAAAGCTGCAGCAGTCTCTGGAAGATAAGCATAGGCTTTATGTTACCCACAGAGAGGTTCTTTTTAGGGGAATTTGGTAAAAGGTCTACCCCTGAAGCAGCTGCTTAGCACACTGTCAGGCTGTGTCCTGGGTTCCAAAGCCTGGTTCCTGTCGAGCACCAGCTGACGTGAACATGTGGACAATCCGTTTGCCCATCCAGGAGTGTGGCTGTGACTCGCTCCGCCCATCCGTTTTCGAGCCCAGGGATTTCACACCTTCTGGCAAAAGGGGCCAAGTCACTGATTCCAGAGGTGACCAGATGTCCCAGCTCCTCAACAGACAATTCCTTCGAATTCATTTCTCTCTCCTAAGCTGACTGTGACTTTACACCCGAACGTGTCTTCTTTTTTAAAAATCAATATATAACTCACATAAAACTCCCCCCTTGAGAGGGTACAGTTCAGTGGGTTTTAGTATATTCACAAAGCGGTGCAACCACCATGGCCATACAATTCTAGAACATTTTCATCACCCCCAAACTGACATATCTACTTGACAGAGCTATAGGATTACAGATCTTTTAAGCAGCAGCGGCAACAATTTTGCTACTGGAAGATTGGCCATGGTGAGGCAGACAATTAGGGCATTAATCTAACTCGAGGCACAGCTTACAACGCTATTTGGTTCTTTAGGCACGTTATATGCTCTGCAGGATGCCTTCAAACCTTCAAAATAGAATATATATACAACCTAAAAGGCTACCTATACGTACACGTAAGGAAATATGGCTTGCAGGTAAATAAAAAGAATCTGGAAAATCTTCTTTAGGGTGCCTGCACACTCAGGAGAAGGCAAGCCATGCCTTTGTCCTTTTTGCTCCTCCATCCTGGCTCTCTCTGCCAACCTTCTTTGCCTCCGCTTGCAGAGATGCAGCTGTAGGACGAACCCTCTTGCTACAGGCCTGAGCGGCTCCCTGACCTCACACGCCGCATGCGGAGCCGGCCGTGTGTTGGCCTCGCTCGGATCCCGTGCTCCACTCCCAGGACGGGTTCCAGGGCTGTTCTCCCGGCTGCAGTACCTGGGCTGGTAACTATTAGGAAATCCACTGGCCTGTCTTGCTTCTGCTGGTCCCCTGGGGACCTGTCTCACGATGCTGCAGGCCAGGCTCGCTCCACCTGCCTGTGCCCCCAGCTTCCAAGTCCCTGAGTCCTGCCTGCCTAGCTTGGTCTCCAGTTAGCCTGCGCCCCCTCTCCTTTATGCCCGGAGCTCTCTTATGCCGGTCTCCTCCTGCCTGCATGTCTTGCCAAGTACATCCTTTGAAAGCCATTTTTTGGTGTGAATGCATGGATGCCCCCCAGTCTCTCTTAGTCCGATCCTTCCTTTTGCCTAAGGATTGTAGGTGTGGTTTTTTTTTTTAAATCTATTTTTGAGAGAGAGAGAGAGAGAGAGAGAGAGAGAGAGAGAGAGAGAGAGAGAGAGAGAGAATCCCCACGCAGGCTCTGTGCTGACACGGGGCTCGATCCCACAAACCAGGAGATCATGACCTGAGCTGAAATCAAGATCAGATGCCCAACCAACAGAGCCACCCAGGCACCCCCTTCCCACAGATCATAGCTCTCAGGTCTACCATCTCACCAGCACCCAGGCTGGGGTGAGTGCCCAGGCTCCTGGAGCCCCTGCTGGTCCTCAGGCCTTCCCTTCCAGCTGCTCAGAATTTGGGCCTAACTCCATCCTCCAAGGCCAAGCTCTTGGTGGTGGTTGTGAGGTGGCTATTATTATTGGTAGCGATCCTAGTAAGGCAGGAATTTGATAAAAAGCCATTCCCGCTCAATGTTACAAAAGTACACTCACTTGGGGAGTAGGGGAAGTTAGCAGAAGGGGTGATGTGTTAACCCTGCAGTCTCCTTTCTTTGCTCAAGATGCAACAGCAAAAGGCCGTTGGCAACTGCATCGAGACACGCACGACCTGTTAGTTATCTAGATCTTTTTGTTCCAGAACTCCTTTATGATTGGCTTGTTTCCTGCTGAAACAATAGAGCTTTTGAGCCATAGTTGTTTTCATGAAACAAAGCAGCACCACTTTTTGACTTTCCAGTTATTAAATAAAGAATACAGTGACATGATACAAAATTCAAAAGTAACCACAGGCTTTGGGGGATGTCTCCCTGTCACTTCTCCCGGCAGGTGCCAGCACCGCCCATCCCCTGCTGCATCCCCCTTGCAGGTGTGAAGGGAGAACTGACCTGTGATCCACTGGGGACACTCAGCCACAGAACAGGTGCCCTGGAGGCCAGCTTGGGGTCAGGCCTGTCAGCAGCATTTGTGTTTTGGGGAATACGATGGCACTTAAAAGTCTTATTTAAAAAAAAAAAAAAAGCCATGTATCGACAGGGTTCTACTACAGTTCTTTTTTAAAATATATATTTTTGAATGTTTATTTATTTTTGAGAGACAGAGCGTGAGCAGGGGAGGAGCATAGAGAAGCAGACACAGGAGCCGAAGCACCAGGAACCTCGACACCATGAGCTGAGCCGAAATCGGACGCTTAACCCGCTGAGCCAGCCAGGCGCCCCTCTACTATAGCTCTTAATAAACTACAAAAATGATGTTTGACCCACAGGTTTATATCAACTAGCCTTTGTTTTCTAAAAGACTTACCCCAGATTGATAAGGAACACTGGAGTCTGTTTATAGCAAATATGCTTTGCCAACCCCCGCCCCCCCCCCCCCCCCCCCACCCACATAGATTCCTTGGAAAGCCCTAGAAAGAGGAGTTAAAATGGCGAGACGATACATTTAACTTACTGGCCTTCTGTTGCTTTACTCTCTTGTATGTTTTGTGTCGTGTGTATATTTTTTTCTCAGGGCACACAGGCTGTTTATTTTAACAGATGACAAACTCGCCCGGAATAAGCGTGTCCACAGCCGGAGCAAGGCTTTGTGAGGCACGAGGAAGATAATAAATTGTACATCAAGTTTCTCTTTATAAAGCTGCATGGATTTATCTCCCAATGCAAAGCCACGTTGGATCTAATTCTGAAAAACCCTAAGCCGAGGAAAGATAACATCTTTGCCAGTGGAGCTACAGAGACCGGTGGGTCTATATTTAGATCCCGTAGGGAAGGTTGACTTAAATATTTATTTTTTGTGCTGTTAAGCAACCCAATTGTAGTGAAAGTCATTATGGATACTAAAATTACTTGCTGGCTCTGCTGAAAATTCATACTGACATATAACAAAGCAGAAAGAAGCTTGGCCCCTTCTGTCAAATCAAGAGGAAAAGAACCCAACCCAGAAAAACAAACGAGGGATTTTCCATAGATTTTATTTTATAAAATATCATCCGTGACTATATTTGAGAAATTTGGTTATAATTTAAGTCAAGATAGTATCAAATTTCTGACTGTTACAGTCGAATTGAAAGACGTGGTTTGTGTTAAGAGAGAAACTATGAAATGTGAAAATTACACCTCACTTAATAGTCCTGCTGTCCTTGAGAAACAATATCCTAAAAGAAAGTCACTGTTGAAATTGCTCCTACTCAGAATGGAATACAAAGAGATTACTAGTCACCTGTGTCCCCCAGAACTAGGACTGTCTCACTCCAGGAAACTGTCTCTGAAGCCTTTGTTTCGAGAAACAAATGAACAACAAACAAAAGATGAGGCTCAACGGATCAGGGATCAGGGCGACCCAGCAAATTCTGCTGAGGGTCTTTTTTTCTGGGCTGGCTGAGAACCGCAGGCCAGAGAGATTTCAAGTGTCTCCCCTCACGGACACCCCGGTTAGTGTGTCAAAACCCCTTCAAATCGAGATGTTCTGGGGGACCTTTTCAGCTTTGCTCCTTTCTTAGCTCCTCTCCTCCAGGCGTTTCCAGATGCCGGTCTCTACTTTAGTCTTGAGTCATGTCTGGTGATAAAAAGAAAGCATCCTGCCCTCATGCTTCTTGGTTGCAAGTTCATAACTAGAAGTGGAAATGTCATAGGACTCATTGGTAGCTCAGAAGTCTGATAAGATAGGTCCCTACAGTAAAAAAGACAAATGAACGACCAACTCAAATAAAGCCTGACATGCCAGCATGCAGGAATTTAGCAGGACAGAGGGAGGGGCCAGGTGAACTCGGAAAGAGGTGAAGCAGGAGGAAGGGCCTGGCCAGGCGGCACACTGGTTAGGGCAGTGGACTTCAGGGCAGGATTTTTCTCCCCAGTCCTCCAAATTCAGCTTCCAGTTTGGCTGGGATAGACGAATGCCTGACGTCGCTTTAGTAAAACCGTCTCCATTTCTACAATTGGAGGACAAGGGAGAGGGCAAGTCTAAGGCCTCAGTCTTCTCACCTGTAAAATGGGGCTAATAATTGCACTCCTCCCCCTGCAGTGAGGATCGGATGTGACCATTCACGTAAATCAGGTAGTCCTGGCAAGCAGCAATACTCATAAAAACTGAGACTCTGCTTCCTCACTTTGAAGCTAGAAGACCTCTCTAGCAAGCTGTGGGGGAATGAAGTGAGGGAACTGCATTATTCACTCAGCACAGTGGTGGACCCCTGGCCAGCGGTCAATGGTGGGGGGCAAATGCTCATGCGCACACCTGAGGATTAGTGAGCGTACATTACTTACATCAGATCATTCCCCGAGGGGGTAAAGGAAACACTGTCACTGGAAAGGGGAAAAAGGATGGCAAAGAAAGAGTGGGGACCTGCAGTAAAGTTCTGGAGTCCTGACAGTTTCCCTGAGTGCACCTTCCCTGTTCACTTGTAACCTAGCTCTGGCCAGCTAGGGGCCAACCTAGCTCTGGGGATTGGGGGCGGGGTGGGGGGAGGAGTGTTTTTCATCAAAGAGGTTTTTTTTAAAGCATGTGTGATTTCACATAAAGAAGTGCTTTTCTCATGGGATTGAAATCGTGACAAACGGTCAGAGTCATTTCAGTGGTTTTCTGTCTGGGGGTTCAGTCCGTGACATAAGCCACTCTTGGGTGAGGGCAGAGACAGTTTACTCAGGGCGTCTGCTGATAAAGCGGCTGCTAGATCGTATCTGCCTGTGACTGTTGTTAACTAGGACATAACTGAGTTCTGACCAAATGCCCTTCTAGACGTTTTCATTGTAAATAAACTTGATAGAAATTCAAGCCTACAGGTGTGCAGAGTAATAGACTCCTTTTTCTTTTGTTCAAACCAGAGCTTCACATTTCATACTTCAGAACATGACACAGGCACCTATAAAGATCGCATGTTGTAAAAGCACACAGAGAACAAAGGGGCAGCTTTTGGAGAATCCCCCACGCACCCAAGAGATCACCTAGCATACTCCCCTCGCTGGGGAGACCCCGAGCTATGGCACACACCAAGGACTTGGAGACACCGTTAAATCAGCCAGGTACGTGGTCCAAGTCATAATGCAAGTAGATTCAGAGAACCAGAGGGTTTAAACAGAAAACACCCTGAGTGTTTAAAATATAATCCACTGGGGCACCTGGGTGGCTCAGTTGGTTAAGCGTCCGACTCTTGGTTTCGGCTCCGGTCGTGATCTCATGGTTCGTGGGTTTGAGCCCTACGTTGGGTTCTGCACTGACAGCACAGAAACTGCCTGGGATTCTCTCTCTGCCCCTGCCCCTCCCTGCTCTTGCTCTCAAAATAAACAAGCTAAAAAAAAAATAAAATATAATTCATTTCACAGATGTATATCTTACACACAGCTCTTGAAGAAAAAAAGATCTGTTACGGTGCCTGGGTGGCTCAGTCGGCTAAGCATCTGACTTTTGATTTCGGCTCAGGTCACTACGTCTAGGTTCGTGGGTTTGAGCCCCACAGCAGGTTCTGCGCTCTTAGCACAGAACCTGCTTGGGATTCTCTCTTTCCTTCTCTCTCTGCAATCAATCAATCAATCAATAAATTCTCTCCCTCCGCCCTCAATAAATGATTTCTCTCTCTCCTTCTCTCTCTGCCCCTCCCCCGCTTGCATATACTCTCTTTCTCAAAATCAATCAATCAATAAATAAATGTCACAGACTACGAGTTTGGGTCCTGTCCAGCAAGAGAGTGGACGCAGAATTGAATACAAAAGACTAATGTCCAGGAGGAGACCAGAACCCCAGACAACGCTTTCGTCTCCGTATTTATCGAGCTCACAAGACATTACCCACGTGGTGAACGTGAAGAAAACAAGATCTTACACACGTGAACGTGGAGAAAACAATCAGACAAGAATCATTAACTTGTGCGTGTAAGAAGCAAAGGGTCTGGGGGCAAGTGGAGTTTGTGATCAAAGTGCAACAGATTGGCGTCAGACGTTTTAAGTAATTTTCTGCAGGTGATAAAACGAGTTCCTCGTGATCCCATCACACTACCTCGCTAGCTCACCTTGGGTGCTATTGCCCCACGGTGGCGGCTTTCCACCCTAAGCTGTTTTCGAACCCACTTATGCAAGTAGAACCTATCCCTCCACAAATAAACTTTAAAACATTTTTAAAAAAGAAAAAAACACCTGCTGTAAACGAGGCTCAAGTCGTCTCTGATTAATATGAAAAAAATGTGTCTAGTTTGTTTCAGAGATGGTGAAGGAAGTCACGATGGTCACAAATACTCTGCTAACTGACCTGCTGCTGAAGGGTCTGCGGCATTCTAAAATGCATTTTATGAATATGCTTCCAGTGACGAAGAGGAGGGAAAACGCCAACTCGAAGGGCATTCATCACAGCTGGTCAACTCCTAGCGGCTCACGGAAAATCACAAATATGAAATCAACCCCCTCCCCACGTGCAGACTACCTTCCATAAAGGGGTTGTGATTCATTTACTCACTGTGCAAATAAAAACTAAGGCCACTCCCTCCTTTGCCTGTCATTCATCAAGCTCATGACCAGCAGACACATTCTGCTCCAGTCTAGGGTTTAATGACAGGCAGCATCTATCTCTTTAAAAGCTCTATCACACTTTCAAAGCTGTCTGTGCTGAGCCCTCACGTACTTGGGCAAGGGGTTGGCCTGGTGCCAGACTAAAGAAATCAGCCCATCCCTGGCCTCTCAAAGCGTTTAACACTGGATACAGGCACAGACAGAGAGGAAAGACGACTGTAACAGAGACCCACACAGCGGTTCAGGAACTGGTGCATGTATTGGAAAAAGCCAAGTCCCATTAAGCTCCTGGATATGGCCCTCACTGGCAGGGAAGGAGCGAGAACGTGGGCCCAGCTCTTGGACTGGGAAGCAATCACAGAGAGAGGCGCACAAAGCCGTGCAGGGGGAGGTGAGGGGCAGAGACAGAGCAGGGTGACAAGAAGGCAGGTGCTTGGACAGGTGGAGGGAGAGAGAAGAGGGAGCAGGGAGGTCCTGGGGAGAAAGAGTGCGTCCTTGCTTATAGTCCACACAAGACAATAAATAAACATAAAGTGAAATCTGGTTGTAATGGGTGTGACGGAAGAAATAAAACAGGGTAAGCTATAATGGGCTCAGAAGGGGACCCTCTGGTAAGACGACATTCAGTGGAGACCTGGATAAAGTGAAGGAACAAGCCAAGTTCACAGCAAGTATCAGGAGGAGGAGTATTCCCAGGTGGACGTAAGGAGCAGGGAGCATTTGCAAAAGCCCGAGAGTGTGCAAGGCTTGATCAGGAAGAGCAGGAAGGTCCATGTGACTAATGCAGTGAGGGAGGATAGCACAGGAAGTCACACAACTGATCCCAGAATCCTCCGGATCGTGAGTTAGTACATCCCTGAAGCACCCAGATTGTGTGGTGCTGACTTTAGGTTCACCTGGGACGTTGACTTAACACCATCAAAGGTTAAATAATTAGCACTTCATGCTATTTTCATTACTAGGCAGGCCTTACAACATCTGCCATAGTTCTATTTTACTTATTTTATTAAAAAAAATTTTTTTAATGTTTATATTTGAGAGAAAGCAAGCAAGCCGGGGAGGGGTAGAGAGAGAGAAAGAGAGAGAGGGAGACACAAAATTGGAAGCAGACTCCAGGCTCTGAGTGGTCAGCACACAGCGTGACGTGGGGCTCGAACCCATAAACAATGAGATCATGACCCGAGCTTAAGTCGGACACTTAACCCACTGGGCCACCAGGCGCCCCTGTTTAGATATTTTTTATTTTTTTAAGTTTATTTATTTTGAGAGCAAGCAAGCAGGGGAGGGGCAGAGAGAGAGAATCCCAAGCAGGCTCCAGACTCGGAGCTGTCAGTGCAGAGCCCGAAGTGGGGCTCGAACCCACGAACTGTGAGATCATGACCTGAGCGGAAACCAAGAGTCGAACGCTCAACCGACTGAGCCACCCAGGCGCCCCATCATCTGCCCTAAGAGTTAAAAAAAAAAAAATTTTTTTTTTAAATTTTTAATTGTGATAAAATAACATCAAATTCACAATCTTAAACATTTTGCCATAAGATTTTTTTAGGAATAGATACTACGCACAGAAAAACAAATCTGACTTAGGTCAGGTTTGATTAAAAAACACCTTAAAAACATAGACTCGGGGGGCGCCTGGGTGGCGCAGTCGGTTAAGCGTCCGACTTCAGCCAGGTCACGATCTCGCGGTCCGTGAGTTCGAGCCCCGCGTCGGGCTCTGGGCTGATGGCTCAGAGCCTGGAGCCTGTTTCCGATTCTGTGTCTCCCTCTCTCTCTGCCCCTCCCCCGTTCATGCTCTGTCTCTCTCTGTCCCAAAAAAAAAATAAATAAATAAATAAACGTTGAAAAAAAAAAAAAACATAGACTCGGGCGTCTGGGTGGCACAGTCAGCTAAGCGTCCAAATCTTGATTTCGGTTCAGGTCATGACTTCAAGGGTCCTGAGTTTGAGCCCCGAAGCAGGCTCTGCGCTGACAGCGAGGAGTCCGCTTGGGATTCTCTCTCTCTCTCTCTCTCTCTCTCTCTCTCTCCCTCCCTCCCTCTCTCTCTCTCTCTCTCTCAAAAATAAATAAATAAAAGTAACTTCTCTCTTGACGCCATTTTGACCTAGCAAGCCTTGAACTGACCTGATGGGCGATCTTGGCAGTTGCTTTGTGTGGACCCCGCAGCCCCTTCCCCTGACCACCTTGGCTCCAGGTGTGCTCCTTAAGGAAAACCAGGAGGCCGCACTTACTCAGAAGGGGCCTATCAAAGGTGCATTGATTTTTGCTCCACCCTCTTTCTTACTTTCCTCACAATACATTCATTATCTCTGCTCCTTGAAAAGAAAACATGTGGCCCTGGGGAAAATGAAGAAACAACCTTGCATTTCAAAACCTTAATTGCAAGTGTCTTTGTCTTCCAGACAGATAAAGAGGGAGACAAGTTTGCAGCTGTGGGCTACTTGAAAGGAAAGTGCCAGGACGGTTTGTTTCCTAAACACAGTAATTAGGATGGCTTTGACTCCTTATGGTATCACCCAACAGGCCCCAGTGAATGCTCCTTTATTCTCCCAGTTAAGGTCTTTCTTTCCTTCCTTCTTTCCTTTTCTTTTTGTTTCTTTTCCTTTCCTTTCCTCTTTCTTCTTTCTTCCCTTCCTCCCTCCCTTCCTTTTGCCCTTCCTGAATCTTTTTTTTTTTTTTAACTTGTATTCATATGAGATGAGAACTACTATTTCTTCTTTCCTGTACTAAAAGGCAGTGACCCCTGCAAATCCAAGAGCATTTGCAGGTCTGCTGGAGGCCAAGGCTCTTTCTGGGCCCTGCCTTCACTCTGGGAATGCACCAAGCTTATAAGGTCACTAGCCCCCACAGTGGCCAGAGAAACTGCCCCTGGCCCTCGGAGTGAAGTCCACTGCTTCTCGAATGTGCACAGAATCACCTGGAGGTCTTATGAAAACGCAGCTTCTGATTCAGTAGGTCTGGGGCAGGCCCCAAGAGTCTGCATTTCTAACAGGCTTCCAGGTGATCGTTGGTCTTGGGGTAGCGAGGTCAGAGATTACGTTACAGACCCAGAGCCAGAACACTGTCCCTTCCCCGAGCACTGCACGATCCTTCTGTCTGTACAATGGATGTTGAGAACCACTTCTCCCATTGCTGGATACAGACGCCATTTATCCTGAACGGGAGTGAAGGAAGAACTGGCCATTATAAAACACCTAGTGTGTGCCAGGTATTATGCGAGAGGCTTTACTTTCCTTAACGTCCTGCATCCTCAAGGTCTATGCAGTAGCCCGCTGGACGGTTAGTGGTGAGCAGGCTGGACCAGCGCTAGGCGTGTAGCAAATGCTCAAATTCTGTTAAATTGATGAATACTTTACCTGAAGGACCATTGTGATCTCATAACTTCCCTTTACAGAAGATACAGTTTTCTACTAGTTCTGGATCAAATTTGAACTCCCAAGCATGGGCTTGGAAGGGTTCCACCAATTTGGCAAAAATTAGAGATAATGGGGGCGGGGGAGAGGGTTGCAAATGAGATTAGAAATCTCTTCTTCAGGGAGCCTGGGTGGCTCAGTCCGTTAAGCGTCGGACTTCAGCTTAGGTTATGATCTCATGGTTTATGAGTTTGAGTCCCACATCGGCTGAGCGGGAGTCCTGCCTTGCGTAAAACAAGAGCCCTACTTTGGGTGAGCCCAGCTTCTCTCTCTGCCCCGTACTCACTCGTGCCCCGCCTCCCACTGACTCTCTCTCTCTCTCACACACACACACAACCAACAAAAACCCAAAAACTCAGGCTCAAATTCTTTTCTTTTTTTAAAAAATTTGTTTTAAATATTTATTTATTTTTGAGAGAGGGAGCAGGGGAGGGGCAGAGAAAAAGGGACGCACAGAATCCAAAGCAGGCTCCGGGGTCTGAGCTGTCAGCACAGAGCCCAATGTGGGGCTTGAACCCACGAACCACGAGGTCATGACCTGAGCCGAAGTCGGACGTTTAACGAGCTGAACCACCCAGGTGCCCCTCAAATTCTCTTTTCTAATAGGGACAGAACACAGATCTGCCCAACCCGCACACATACAGCTGCTCCTGCCTCCTGCCCGTCACCAACGCCCGGGAACAGAGTGCCTCTCACCCCGGAAGAGCCCTCCGTGAGGTCACTGGAGATTTGCTCCCCAGGCGGAGCAGCTGGACCTCATCACCTCTGCATTCCCAGGCCCGCGAGGACTGCCCTGCACAGTTCAGGCGACAACCGATCAGTTGTACATTCTGATGGTTTGCTCATTTGTAGTCTTACCCATAAGTATGACCTTAACGGCCTGATCACAGGGACCCCAAGTGGGCCATAGAAAACCTGAGCTCATCGGAAGGGGGCAATTTTTTTATGATTGCATTAAAGACGTTTCTAAACCTTGTAACTATTAGAAATGAATGGGTTAACGTTTAAGACCGATTCCGGTTGTGTTCCCACTGAATTTAATTGCCCCTGTGTCTTACGCTCCATTGTCACAGGCTTGGGGTCTGTTTCTAGGTTTCTTGCTATTGTGCATTAGTAATATGTGTTATTACCCACCCAAACCCCACTGGAGGCTCCCTCTCTCTCACTCCAGGGGAAATCTCAAGCCCTGACAATGACCAGAGGCTATGTGCGTTCTGACCCTCTTTCTTTTTGGAACTTTTATTCCACTACTTAGCGCAGTGAGTTGTAAGGCACTGAAAAACAATTATTGGGAATAGGAAGGATTTAGACTTGTGCCATGGTAGACACATCCAAATTTGGGGCAAGAGAGGAGTCCCCAAATTCACTGTAATCATAGTAATATTAAGACATACAGAGCCTTTAAGAATATAACAGAACTGGGGCGCCTGGGTGGTTCAGTCGGTTAAGTGGCCGACTTCAGCTCAGGTCATGATCTCAAGGTCTGTGAGTTCGAGCCCCACATTGGGCTCTGTGCTAACAGCTCGGAGCCTGGGGCCTGCTTCTGATTCTGTGTCTCCCGCTCTCTCTCTCCCTCCCTCACTCACACTGTCTCTCTCGAAAATAAATAGACATTAAAAATTTTTGAAAAAATATAACAGAACTACATTTAACCTACCTTTAGCCCATCTTGTCTCCACCCCCACCCCAACCAGGATAGAGCCGAGCAGGTGGCAGGGAGGTGGGGGGTGGGGGACACACACAGGACCGTGGGGTGTCCTAGCAGGAGCAGGAGCAGGGCTATCGCACAGCTTATTTCTGCTGGGGGAGCACGGAGGAGGCAGAGATGCCTTTGCCTCAGGAAATGACAGAGGTGATTCAATCCATCACATTTCTTCTCCTCCTGAGTCAGGGATCACTGGCCCACAGACCCTGTGCGATGTGTTCCGGGTGCCTGTTTAAACTTTACTGGCCTTAAAGTCACAGCATTTTTCTTTTTGCACAATAACAGTAAGAGAAAGCCCACATGAGCGTGCACCCTTGATCACAACTGCAGACTGGTTACAGGATTTCTGATACACTAAAAAGCTTGCTTCTGTCCCCACCCCCCGCCCCCACTCCTAAACCGCCTTGCTCTGGTCCCCACCCTGCCATGCAGACTGTACGAGCAGCTAGCTCCCCGGAGGGGGTAAGGCCATGCCCTTGGAGAGGACTCTTAGGAGGAGCTCCAGCACCAACACTAATGAACTGTGCCACTTGGGCCTCTCTGGGCCTCATTTTCCCCACCGTCCTGGCCAAAGTGGACTGAGGATTAGAGATAATCTAAGGGCGCCTGGGTGGCTCAGTCGGTGAAGCGTCCACTCTTGATTTCGGCTCAGGTCATGATTTCACGGTTCGTAGGCTCGATCCCCGCGTCGGGCTCTCGGCTGAGCGTGGAGTCTATTTGGGATTCTATCCTCTCTTTCTCTCTCTGTCCCTCCCCTGCTCTCTCTCACTCTCTCAAAAATAAATAAATAAACATTAAAAAAAAAAAAAGCAAGAGAGATAATCTATGTAAAGCACCCAGCACCTGCCTCATAAGAGGGATTCAACAAATGGCAGGTGTTTTTAACGTACTCGGTCACAGACTATGAATTTAGAGCCGAGCTCAAAACCTTTTTACTGGATCCCCTGGTCTGTTAACAGCGGTTCTCAACCTCACACTGCCATCGGAATGCCCTGGGGAAGTTGTTAAACTGGATCGCTGGGCCCTACCTCCAGAATTTCTGACTCCGTAGACACCGGGTAGGGCCTGAGGATGTGCATTTCTAATCAAGTTCCCAGGTAGTGCGGATGCTGGGTCCAGGGGCCACACTCTCCACAGGGCAGAGTCCCAGCTCCTGACGTTTGTTCACACACCCCCTTCTCCCCCCCTCAAGGTGGTCTTATCCTTTCCTGGTGTCTCCGGCCAGCCCTGGACTCCAGACGTCAGGACTGGATTCAATTTTTCCAGGTTTGCTCTGCTTGTCCCCACCGCTGCCCCTTCCCCTGCTGTCTGCCCTCGGAGTCATCTCTGCCTTTCCAGGACCAGGTCATGCAGCACCTGCTCGGCTCTCCACTCGGCTCCCTCCGCCCCGCCCTGTGCCCCTGGACATCTCGCCCTTCCTCTTTGGTAGACCTTTAGACCCTCGTGGCTCCAAGGGGTGCCAGACTGTCTTGTCTTATCTTCCCCACTAGACGGGGAGCCTTCCTGGTCACAGGCGGTGTGGCAGAAGTCTGACGGGGTCTTCTGGCCTCTTGTTCGTTTGTGGTTTTTGCCAGTAAGTACAAAATCAGGATCCACTGAATTGAAAGGAAAAAAGGCTGACAGAGAGGTTAAAGGAACCAGCATGAATAACTCTGGGCAGAGGGAAGTTGCGGGTAACAATCTTCAACAATGGAAACATTAAAATAAAGAACACTCACCAACTGATCTTTACCCCTATGAAAGAACAAATTTGAGGAAATGGGGTCAAATTGTGACATATTAGATTTAGGTCTGCTACAGGCAAGTTCCTGATATTGGGAATTATTAACTGGGGTAGCAGAGGCAGACGTGAATCTCTACTATGCTTTCCAATGGAAGAGGTTCTCCATGACCATAAAAATTTCATACGGATCCTGCCTTTGTATCTTGGGTACAAAGTTGACAGGAGGGAAGGGCTCTTTACAGATTTCCTTTAACTGGATATGGGTCTGGCAGCTGTCTGTGCTACTTAAGGATACACTTTTGCTTTTGTAAGGATACACGTGACAAAGAGTAACATTTTTTTTTTAAATCAGTACCTTAGGGAAGCGGTTCGTTTTTGCATTTGGGGATGTCATGAGAACCCACACGTGCAAACACTGTGGTGTTTCCTGGGATTTATGCAATACCGCAGTCCTCTCTCCCCACTTGCCAGGTTTAACCATCGCATTCACGAAAAGTTAGAGGGTTTTTCTTCCTCATTTTTAATGGAAAGTCTTCAAATTTCTGGTAGCTGGAGGAAGTGGCTCTTGCACTCTCAACAGCGCACAGGAAATGTAATAAGTTATTATTACTCTGATAAACTGGAAGGCTAGTTTTTGCTGTCGGTTCTTCCTTCCACTTGGAAACCTGGCAGCTTTTGGACCTCGCTTGTGCCAGACGGGCCTCTGCGTCACCTGCTCTGCTAGATTTTGGGGGGGAGGGGTGGGCAGGAGGGAGCTGAGCAGAGAGAAAGGGAAACATTCCTCTTAGGCACTAGCAAGCCACCAGGAAACTGTGTTTTGTGCAAGCGAGAAGTGTTTGCTAAGCCATAGGTCCAAGGTAAACACTGCTTCTATCTGGGGGCAGGTGACATATTTGAGGCCAGTGTGGGAAGACCACGGGTCAGGTTGCACCTGCTTTAATGATGGACCCTCTGGGAGCCCTGGCTGCTTATCTCTCTTTAGTCCTGAGTTTTAGATTTGCCTACATCCTGAACTTCTGGTTCAAAGACACCTTTAGGACAGGATATGGTTCTAAATTCCAGAGCACACAGATTTCCTGTGGATGCTGGTGCCTTGGGCGCTCTTGGCTTGTTTACCTGTATGGGGTGTGAAGAACTTTGGCTCCTCCTCACGATAAAATAATCCAGAGCAGCTGGGATTCAGTAGCCTAAAATTCACCCTCTTTTATTGCTTGTTTAGGGGGGAAAAAATCCTTTACTTGAACCTGAGACAGAAGTTTCCTTCATAAGCCGTGAGAAACACCATCCAAACGGTCAGCTATTCTATTCTGACATCTATCACCTTGGGTTTTGTTTTGTTTTGGTTTTGGTTTTTTTAAGTAATAGGTCCGACCACATCCTTTGCCCCTGTATTGTGGGCACCTAGCACAACTCCGCTGGCTCCGAAATCACTCCTGCGCTTGGCTTCTCCTTTTTCTCGCCACTACACCGGCCTGATTCAAGCCTTTGCTAGCTCTTCCCGAAACCAGGGCAGTGGCCTCCTTACTGCCCGCCCCCCCCCCCAACACACACCCTTCCCCATAAGGCACACATCTGATCATGACCCTCCCAGCCCACAACACAGCAAGATAGCACCTAAACCATTTTGCAGGCCTCAAGGCCCCTGAGTGCTGGTGCTGCCCCCCCCCCCCACGTGCCCTTGGAAATCCAGGAATGCCATCCTTTTACGAGTTCCCTGAAAACACTGCAGTCATGCCTCCTGGCCCCAGCCACCCGTGGGTCCCCAGCCCAGACGCTGCCCTCTTGTCCCTCCTTCTGGGCTTTGGACAAACTGGCAGGAAAGGAAGGAGAGACTCTTTCAAGCAGGTTAAAGCACTCCTCGTCCTGGGCGCCCACCACACGTGGAAAATGCTCCCAGGAAACCGGTCTCCTCCTGTACGGTATCCTAAACGTCAGTGCTCCTCCCGAAGACAGGGGCTGTGGGGGGGGGTGGTCTCTGTCCCCTCAGCCTGCTGTGGGGTGTCCCACACGCGGTAAGCACGGGCTCACTTTGTCGAAATAAAAGAGTACAGGTTGTTTTCTTGCTCACGAGTGAGTTCCCTGTCCTGAATGTGGGAGCCCACAGACATCAAAGGCTGGAAGAGGAGGGGCCCACAAAACAAATACAGGTATCAAGTCATCAGCACACATTCACAAAGAATGTGCTTCAAACTGCGGACGGGGGTGCCAGCCCTTGACTTCGGAGACGGAGGGGAAGCCTGCCAGGGGCGCTTGGGCACGTCGGTCTCTCTGGCAGGAAACAGGCTGACAGCGTCTCTCAGAATGAGGACAGAGACATGGGGCTGTGTGTAATCTCGCTCACCGCCCACTCGGGGCTCAACCTCAAAAGCTCACTAAGAACTTCAGACGGACCAGGTCTTCTGCTTTGCTGAAGCCGGCCGTCTCAGTCTGGGTTTCTTTGGGCTCAGGGTTTTGGGGCAGAAAGGGTGAAATGAGTGTCTAGCAGGGGATCCTATAGGAAGCCCACTCCCTGCAAGCAGAGGGAGACACAAAGAGAAAGTGGATGACTTCTGACCAACCAGGAGGAGTGCTGGGAAGGAAAATCACCTGCTGGGCAGAATGCCACCCAGGCCAGCTCGGGGCGCTCGCAGGTGAGGCCAGGATGCTGTGTGCTCAGGCGGGGGTGCTCCCCTTGTGGGTGGGGCTCAGGATGCTGCAGGGACACAGGGCGGCCACCTGGCCGGGACGGTAGGTGCCCTTGTGGGCGAATCACCTGTAAAGCTGATGACCAGGGTGCAGACCCATCTCAGCGAAACAAAAACAAAAAACACACCAAGCCAAAAACAAACCAAAACAAGAACGGTCTAGACAAAATTCCTAGTCCGTTGCACACGTCGTGCGGGGAAAAAACACTGATATTTCTTTCCCATGTACTTCAAAAATAGGAAAATACAGTGAGGGAAATTTTAACACTGACATGACAGATAAAGTTCACACGGCGCCTTCTTACACACAACCCTCTCTGCAAAGGAGGCCTGGGTTTGGAAGTCCCCTTTCCATGGCCTCATAAAACACTGATTTATTGACCTTCAAAGATACACCTTTATTGTTTCAGTTTTCCTGGTGTAAGAATTGCTGGTAGATAACTGAAAAAGCAAGCTCATATTTCCTTATCAACCCAGAGAATGTGTTTATATTACAAATGTGTCACTTTGGGGGAAACAGCGGGAAGGAAACAGCAGGGGAGACATTTGAAACCCTTGCTATCAACAAAATGAACTAAAGACCACGGGTCCACAAGGGTGTGCTTCTCCAAACAAAGTATTGCCATAGAGCTGAGGCCTCCCTCCAGGATGGGAGGGGGCCAGGAAGACAGCCGGGCAGGTGTATATCCTACAACACAGAGCTCCACTCGAGGGGATTTCCTCCGTGGGGTCTCCCCACAGGCTTTCCCAGGGCCCTGTGGCTTATCTGCTTCTGACCAGTCTACCTTACCACCTCACCAGGAGCCATACAAGAGTTATCTCAAAACCTATAATAAATGTTTCACGTCCTGTCTGTTGTTGGCTTTCCTGAATTAAGTGCTTTGTACCATCTGTAAAGTCATTAAAAAAAAAAAAAAAAGTGGTAGGTTTTGTTTGTTTGTTTGTTTGTTTGTTTTTCCCTAAGATTCCTTTAGGCCTGAATCAGCCATGCCATTCTCTCGACTAGAAAGTTCTTCCCCAGCTGCCTCTTGGAATCTGACCCTTCGTTTCCTACCCATGCTGCAAGGACCATGGCAGAAACCCCTTCTTCCAAAGCCCACCCTGATTGCTCGGGTTCTCCTTGTTCAGTTCTTCCCTCCGCCCCCCTCTGCACTTCTGTCATTACGTGCTGCTTTACTATTATTACACGTTCACCCATCTAGTCCGCGGTCTAGACTGTGGCCTGTGACACAGTTGTCTTCATCCTGCTTCCCACTAGCACAGTGTTGTAGACCGTAAATGTTTGTTGGCCGGAATATGAATGAACCTGCCCTTAGATAACTGGAGACAAACATGGTTGTGTCTAATCAATTACCTGAAAACAGAGTTTCTCTTTAAAATTTTTTTAAATGTTTATTTTTGAGAGAGAGAGAGAGAGAGAGAGAGAGAGAGAGACCAAGCACAAGTGGGGGAGGGGCAGAGACAGAGGGAGACACAGAATCCGAAGCAGGCTCCAGGCTCTGAGCTGTCAGCACAGAGCCCCATGCAGGGCTTGAACCCACGAACAGCGAGATCAGGACCTGAGCGGAAGTTGGACACTTACACCAACTGAGCCACCCAGGCACCCAAAACAGGGAGTTTCTGTATTTCCTTACTTGGAATAAACAGTGGAACTATCAACATAAAAACACAAAAGGATTTTATCTGTGGGCAAATACTCTTCTTATGTCTGAAAACAAATTCCCTCACAAATATAGGCAGACAGAGAGATAATCACAGAAATGTTTTAAAGGGCAAAACTGTCAGCCTTCCACGTACATTTAAAGCTATTTAGCAGGGGCACCTGGGTGGCTCAGTCGGTTAAGCGTCCGACTTTGGCTCAGGTCATGATCTCGCGGTCCGTGAGTTCGAGCCCTGCGTCGGGTTCCTGGCTGATGGCTCAGAGCCTGGAGCCTGTTTCAGATTCTGCGTCTCCCTCTCTCTCTGCCCCTCCCCTGTTCATGCTGTCTCTCTCTGTCTCAAAAATAAATAAACGTTAAAAAAATTTTTTTAAAATAAATACATCTGTGTAGCATAATGTAAATGAAAACAAATACTTGTACAAAAAGCGCTCCCTAGAAGCTGGTTTTGCCAGTGATTTTACAAAGCCAATACCCCTTGCCTCTCACTGAGGAGTTCTTCAAGCCTCGCCCAGGATGTGATAACCAACCTCAACGGATCGCCAATACAATTCCTGGCTTTGAACGAATAGAACAGTTTGGCCAAAGAAGCACTCATTACACAAAATACACACACCACAAGCGAACATACCACATTCTCGCCTGGGGAGGACACAGCAGCACGGCAGCTACCTTCGGCTGTCAGAGTTCATGGATCTCCACTGGCGAGACTGGCACAGACCTCTCTCATTTGATTACAACTGTCTCAGTGTCATTTGTTTCCTGTTTAGACGTGATTAAAAACTGCACAGGATTCAAGTGGCCAAAAGGGAAAGGGAGGGGAAATAGCACCTGTCGAAAGCTATCTCTGAAAAATAATTTTGTTTTGACAGCATTTGCTGTTCATATTGGAACCTACTGCGTTTTACGAATATACGTACGTGTACAGATTTTGCAATAGTAGTGTGAGATGCTTTTTTAATTTTTAAATGTTTATTTAGTTTTAGGGGAGAGAGAGAGAGAGAGAGACAGAGACAGAGTGTGAGCAGGGGAGGGGCAGAGAGAGACACACAGAATCAGAAACAGGCTCCAGGCTCTGAGCTGTCAGCACAGAGCCGGACTCGAGGCTCGAACTCAGGAACCGGGAGATCATGATCTAGGCCAATATCAGATGCTTAACCAACTGAGCCACCCAGGCGCCCCGTGAGATGCTTTTCTGAAACTGCACAGGTTTTTCTCAGGTGGCTAACTGTTCACTGGAGCCCTGGTCCTTTAGTTCAAGTAAGGTAGCACCCTGTCCAACCTGTTGAGCACTTCATTAAGCAACGCCTGACGTGCTTAAAATGAAAAATTCCATTAGGTTTTTCCGCCTTCTTTTCCCTCAACTATTCTGAGACCCATACCTGTCGGAACGAAATGGAATGAACCTTCATGAGCGTCGTCTCGTCCAGCCTACAGCACACTCCTGTTATTTTTGTCAAGGTTTCCCCCTAGGCTGGCTCCCCCGTCCCCACCTTCTCTGGCCCCGAAACTCGGCTCTACAAGTGGCTGGCCTGTCTTCGCAGGGTTCTGGGCCATTCTGCAGACCCATGTTAACAGAACAGCCTCGGCCAACTGTAAGGGAGAAGGGAAATCTGAAACTGCCCAAACCAAGAAAACCACTGCCATTTACCCTTCCCTCCGAGGCACTTCCAAGTACGCAAGGTTTTTACAGAATTTGTGGTGCTGGGTTTGCCGCACCAGATAGCTCTCCACCAGGAGGACAGAAAATCAGTAACCAGCTTTATCCGCAACCGTCCTGGGTGGGGTGGGGGAGAAATCTCTGACCAAACCAGGCGGCGAGGACCCGGCACCGCGCACTCTTCACGCTGAAGCCGGGAGGCCCTCCCAGGGCAAGGGCCCAAGGCCCCCGTGGGGAGCCCCAGGTGCATCCCGGGCTGGGGAGCCCCAGGAGGGCCGGCACTAGAGAGGATGACCACCGCCATCCCAACTCCTGCGCAACAGGCCTCAGCCTGGGGCTCCCCGGCAGGCTTGCGGCACCCCGTGTGCCTCGGTTCCTCCAAATGCAAACAGTATTCTGTCCTAACATCATCAAAGTGCTTCGGAGGACAAGTGATTCTCCGGTCATTCGGAGCCAGAACCCGACCTGGTGGCCCTTAAGCTGTCAGCGGGGAGGGTCGGAGGGGAGCACGAGACGTAAAAAACAAGGGAGCATAAAAAGGAAATCTTATGTCGGCTTTTCTGCAGAAACTGCCAAATTCGCTTTCACTGCGCGCTCTAGACGTCCCCGTGAGGCGACGAGCACTGGTCTTCGGATGACCAAGGAAACCGAGGTGGGGAGAGGGTGCGAAGCCAGGCAGAGGGGATGGCCTAGCGTCCCGAGGGACTCAAAGTGGCCTGGGAGGAGAACTCGCATTCAGGAGCGGGTACCCGGCGTGGGCATGCGTGCGGCTCTGAGTTCTCCCCTCGCCCACTCCGTTCGCAGGGGGACAGGGGCCGCGTGTGCACAGAAGCTACCCTGCGCGCCAACTTGGCACTCCGGAAATGTCTGGACAATCACTGACCTCAAAGGCTGCCCCTAACTGGAGTTCTGGGAGCCCGTGCGCGGGTGGCGGGGTCCCGCAAGTCCGCGTTCTGCGCCCCAAGATCTCTGCACTCGCCCTGCCCCTCCCTCCGCCGTCCCACCCGCGGAAGCGCCTCGCCTTTCCGCGGTCTCCCGCTTCTCCGTCCGGGTCCCAGGACGTCTCGCAGCCCGCGCGTCCGGGTCCCTCCCCGGGCTCCCGCGGAGGCGTCGCGCGCGGGAACCGGGTGCGCGGGGCGCGGGAGCGGCCGGGCGGCTCGCTTACCTGCAGACGGCCGAGCAGCGCGCAGATCGTGAGCAGCGCGGGCAGCGGGCGGCGCCGCCGGGCGCGCGGGGCCATGGCGCGGTGGGCGGGCGGGCGCCGCGCTCTGCGGCCTCTGCGGCCCGGGCTGCGCGGCTGTCTGGGACCTCGGGCCGGCCCGCCCCGGCGCCGCGCCCCGCCCCGCCCCGCCCCGCCACCTGTCCCCGCCCGCCCGCGCTGCGCCCCCTCCGGCCGGGCCGGCGGCGCCCGCCAGGTGGTGCCCGAGCGCGGGGCGCGCGCCTTCTATTGGGCGAACGGGCACACCGGGGGCACAGCGAGGTGAGGACTGCGAAGGCGACGGGGTGGGGGTGCGGGGGCGCGGGTTCGCCGCCCCGCCTCCCGCATCTTCTGCAGCCGCGGGCGCGAGAGTTAGCCCGGAGCTTCTAACCCTGGGCTCTGCAGGTTGCACGCGGACAGGTTTGCCTGCGACCCGACCTGCTGTGTCTTTCACGTTCGCGGGCACGGACCGGTCTGCACCCAGACATCCCGGGCCGGCTTCCAGGGGAGGGGACGGGGCGGCGGCGGCCTAGCCCGCGGGCCCACGCCCGCCTGGATCCCACGCGCTCGGCCCTAACAGGCGGGGCCTCCCAAGCAAGGGTGGATACCCCACCACCTGGAATTAACCAGAAGAGGATCTTCGCTGGGGATTTCGTGGAGTACAATGCAAAGGTCACCACAGTATGCCATTCAGCACGCTTCGCACAATCCTCCCTCAAAGTTTTCTGGCCAGCAGCCACTTCCTCTTGCCTCTCCTCTAGTACCCTTCTCTGGGGTGAGAGACACCATCCTGTCTCCGCCCCCCGCCCACACCCCCCACCCCATCCAGGCACTAGCCTTGATGAGTCCTTTTGCTGCTGTAGAACCCGCCAGCTGTCAGGCGCGCTGCACCTGTTGTTCTGGTCACTTGCTATTCCTTGCTTAGGAGTGTATCTTCTCTCCCATTCTAGGTCGATGCTGCACGCACACATACACCTGCTCCTTTGTATGGATAACTTTTTGAGTGAACATACTTGCCTGATGTCAACAGAAGGTTGTTTTGAATTTCTTGAGTGCTATATCTGCTTGCCTCACTTTCGGCCCAGTGCATGGTGTATCCTAGTGAATATTCCATAGGATCTTCTACGGTTGTTGGGCGAAGTGGGTTTTAAAGGTCAATTAGGTCAAATCGTTTGAAATATCATGTCATTTTCTGCCTAGTTGTTCTGAGGAAACTGGGAATTTACAACGAAAGCTGTGAGTTTGTTTATTTTTGCCTTTCAGGTCTCAACACCGCCGCCCCCCCCACCGCCCGCCAATTTTTTAACGCTTAGATTAGAAGCGTAAACATTCTAGATTATTATGTCTTCTTGATGAATTGACTTTTCATCATTATGGTAGGGCCTCCTTGATCCATGATAAAACTTTCGGTTCTGAAGTCTACTTTGGCGTTAGTTATATAGCGACTTCACCTTTCCTATGAATAGCATTTACATGGGATATCTCATTCTATCTTTTTTCTTGTTTTTACCTTTAAAATAGAGACATCAGGGGCGCCTGGGTGGCTCAGTCGGTTGGGCGGCCGACTTCAGCCAGGTCACGATCTCCCGGTCCGTGAGTTCGAGCCCCGCGTCGGGCTCTGTGCTGACAGCTCAGAGCCTGGAGCCTGTTTCGGATTCTGTGTCTCCCTCTCTCTGACCCTCCCCCGTTCATGCTCTGTCTCTGTCTCAAAAATAAATAAACGTTAAAAAAAAAATTTAAAATAGAGACATCAGCCTTTCTGTCTATGGACACTGGCAAGTATCTTTAAAGTCTCCCCTCCCACTGCTGCACATCAAAGTCAGAGGGTCCCAAAGAGCCTGAACAGCTGCGGAAGCTCTTCATCGGAGGTTTGTGCTTTGCAACAACCCATGAGAGTCTGAGGAGCCATTTTGAGCAACGGGGAACACTCACAGACGGTGTGGTCATGAGGGGAGAAAACACCATGCACTCCAGAGGCTTTGGGTTTGTCACAGATGCCACTGGGGAAGAGGTGGACACAGCCATGAATACAGGGCTGCCCAAGGTGGATAGAAGAGTTGTAGAACCAAACAGAGCTGTTTCAAGATTCTCAAAGACGTGGTACCCACTTAACTGTGAAAAAGATTGTTGTCGGTGGCCTTAAAGGAGCCATCATCTAAGAGATTATCTCGAACAGTATGGGAAAATGGAAGTGATTGCAATCATGACTGACTGAGGCGGTGGCAAGAGGAGACGCTTTGCTCTTGTAACATTTGATGACCGTGACTCCGCAGACAAGATTGTCATTCCAAACTACCTCAGCTGTGAAGTAAGGAGAGCTCTATCTCAGCAGGAGATGGCTAGTGCTTCATCCAGCCAAAGAGGTCTAAGTGGTTCTGGAAACTTCGGCGGTGGTTTTGGTGGGAATGACAACTTCGGTTGTGGAGGAAACTTCAGTGGGTGAGGTGGCTTTGGTGGCCATGGAGATGGTTGTGGATATGGTGACAGTGTGGATGGCCACCCTGGATTTGGTAACGAAGGAAGAAACTTTGGAGGTGGCTGAGGCTATAATGGTTTCGGCAATGACAACAGTCTTCACATATTGGTCCCATGAAAGGAGGGAATTTTGGAGGCAGAAGTCTGGCCCCTATGGTGGTAGAGGCCAGCGTTTTGCCAAACCACAAAACCAAGGTGGCTATGGCGGTTCCAGCAGCAGCAGTAGCGATGGTGGTGGCAGAAGGTTTTAATCACTGTCAGGAAAAAAGCTTAGCAGGAAAGGAGAGCCAGAGATGTGACGGGGAAGGTTACAAGGTGAACTCAGCCAAGCACAGTGGTGGCAGGGCCTAGCTGCTACAAAGAGGACGTGTTTTAGACAAGACTCATGCGTATGGTCCAAAAACTCGAGGACTGTGTTTTTTTTGTGACTAATTGTATGACATGTTATTTTAGTTTCTGTTCTGTGGGAAGTGTAAAGCATTCCAAAAAAGGGTTTTAATGTAGTTTTTGGTGTTTTTTTTTTTTTTTTTTTTTTTTTTTTCATCCATGCTATTGACTGCTAAATGTAATAGTCTGATCATGATGCTGAATAAATGTGTCTTTATGAAAATGTGCTGTGTAAAGTGAGTCTACTCTGAAGCCATCTTGGTCAACTACCTCGGCAATGTGTGTTGGAATTCCTTCAGGGAGCTACCAGGTTCTGTTTGAAATTTATTGGCAAACTGCTTGGGCACAGAAGCCATTGTCTCCACAAACCTTGGCGTCGTTGAACCGACAGTTAATGCGTTGTGCCCTGGAGCTCACCATTAAAAGGGTCACCCGAGCAAAGTCATGGAGTTTATTGGGCTAGATTGCTGGCACATCCGATGCAATATCTAAACTGAATTATGGTATCAGATAAAATTATAGGTGGGATGAAAGCTTGTGTGTCATCCATTATCATGTGTCATCAATAAATGACTTAATATCCTCTTGATAATAACAATAAAAAAGAAACTTCGCTTTTGTTGACAAGTTAGGCCCACTATGGACAGCTCCGCAGAACAATGGAAATAGGAGCCCCAGACGACAGGATGTCAAATTGCACCAGAGCAGTGAATGCTCCCCACCCTCATCATCTCCCTCGGCACTCTCCACTCCAACCTCCTCGTGATCCTTCTCGAAGGGCAGCCACGTCCTCGTGGGCCACAGAAAAATCCCTCTGGTACAACAGGCATCAAGCCACGTGTTTACCATGGCAAGCGGCCCATTTCGCCATCTGGTTGGCTCGCTCAGGGCGTGCCTCGGTGATCTGTGCTACAGGAAGCTGTTCATGGTAGGCTTTCTCAGTAGAGATAATGGGGGAACGTGTGGCCAGAGAGAAGTTCATGTGGGATTAGGGCACCAGGCTGGTCTGGCATTCTGTCAGATGAACGTTCAGGGCTGCATTATGGAGGACACGACTGCGCTAATCCGGTGGTTAAGGGGAGTGTAGGTTGGGTGTTCAATGTTGATGTCATAGATGGCCTCATTATCCACCATGAAGGCACAATCACAGTGTTCCAGGATGGTGTGGGTCGTGAGGATGGAGTTGAAGGGCTCAGCTACAGCTGTGGAAACCTGGGGGCCTGGTAAATGGAGAACTCCAGCTTGGATTTCTTGCCATAATTGACAGGTTCCATCAGCAGGGAGGGGAACCCAGAACAAGTACCCCCACAAAACTGGAAAACCAAGAAGCCCTGAAAACCTGTGCCCTGGGGCGGGGGGGGGGGCTACTTTCGGTCCACTGACCAAGGAGGGCAATGCTCTTGCTAATTAGAGTGCCCACGACCATTGTTATTGTGGGCACTCTTAGTGATGCTTAGTTATTGGTGGCATCTTTCTTGCCCGTTGATCAGCTGCTCTGGGTAGAAGAGCTAGAGGCAGGTGCCTGTGCAAATTTCACCTGTCTCAATGAAGGTGTTGAAGGAGTCATCTCCTCCCCCAATGGTCTTGTCACTTGGCATCTGGTCATCAGGCTGGAAGTCTGTTCCAGGCAATAGAGCTATCAGCAGTCATTGCCCATTTTGGACACCAGCCTGGCCAACATGGATGGAGATGCCTGAGACTTATAGGGCTCTGCAGGGCTGGAGAAGGCGAGGGGACGGTGACAAGAATCCCCCACTGACAGACAAGAATTCGCGGGGTGGGGGGAGAAGCGGTGAGAGGAAGGCCAGCCCGGAGGACCCAACGTACCACACCCTCCCTCCCTCACTCTCCGCAACAGCGAGGCAGGGCGGATCTTGGACCCTGTCCCAGCCCCCCGCGACCCTGCCTCCAGGCCCCCTGCTCCCCCCTCCTGCCGCCCCCTCGCTGCAACACAGGCCCTGCGAGGTTGGTCGCCCCGGCCAGAGGGGGCGTGACGCTGCCTGGTGGGTTCAAAGGTTCAAAGCAAACTTCTCCATAGGAGCCAGATCAGGGAAGGGGAGGAAATGTCCTGGGGCCACAGACAGGCCAGTGGGGCGGGGAAGAGGACGGAGAGGGCTATGGGAAGGAGAAAGGAGAAGCATCGGCCCCGTCCCGTCCTCAGTGGGTTTCGGGGGCGCGTCGGGCCGGAAGAGCCCAGGCGAGGAAAGGCACCCGGTAAAGGAAGCGTGGCCAGAGCCTCCCGGGCGCAGACCTCCCGCCTTCCGCCGCCGTCTCTGGGGCCTGGACCCTCCCTTTAGGTTTAGATCTATTTAAAGTGACAGCGTATGATTCGCTCTTGCCTTTTCATTTAGTCCATTTGACAGTCTCTATCCTTTGACTGGAGTTTTCAGACCACTCGCATTTAATGTGATTATAGATATGGTGACATGTGAGTCTATTGTCTTGCTATTTGTTTTCTGTTTGTTCCTTCTTTGTTCCTCTTTTCCCATCTTCTTTTGGATTATTTTTTAGGGTGCCATTTCTCTCCACTGTTCGCTTATTTTATATGCGTCCTTGTTTTATTTTTTTTTAGCTCTGGGTTTACAATATGCACCTGTAACTTAACCGCGGTCTACCTTCAGCTACAATTCTGCCACTTGAGGTCAAAGAGCATACTTCCATTTCCCCCTCCCTACTGTGCAGCCTGCCTGCTTACTTTGTGCTTTTGGAAAGCACTCCAGTGGTGTTGATTAAACAAACAAACAAAAAAATTAAAAATGTGAATATCGTTTGACAAGTCAATTCCGTGTCTGAGAATCTAATCCATCAATACATAAAGAGAGACATGCAAGGATGTTTATTTACCTTAGCATTTTTGTAAAACCACAAAGAGAAAAATGTGAGTTTCATGGAGAAATGGCAAAAAAAAAAAAAAAAATTGAGTTTACCATAGTATAGACTATATTGCAGTTGTTTAAGAAAATCAAGTGGTTTTTGGAAAGACGTCTACTGCCCTCTAAGTAAAAGAAGCAAGTTACAGAGTAATATCATCCCATGTTTGTAAACAATCATAAACGTGATTTTATTGATATATGCAAAAGGAGTTTCTAGAAAAACAATAATGATAGCAAACACCAATAGCATCCTTAAACATGCAAATTCATTTAATTCCTGCAACAGCCTTGTAAGGAATATGATTAGTCCCATTTTACAGATTAGGAAACTGAGGCACAGAGTGGTTAAGAACTTGCCGTAGGGTCACTTGCCAATAGCGGCAGAGTTGGGATTCAAACCTTGGCTGTTCTGGCTCTGGAGTGTTCTCCTGCCTCACTAAGCACCAGATTTTTAATATCAAGTGAGTTGCAGAAGGGAAAGGTGACAGCTTTATTTAGGTGTGTGGCCTATTGTCTGGAATGTGGAGACAGGTTTTCTAGAAAAAGTAGTGGTGTGAAAGGCAGATGAGGGCTGGTTTTGGCCTCAAGGAGCAGACATGTGGGAGAGGGTGCTTTCAGTGTGGCACTTCATGAGAAATACCAGCTTGCTCCTGGCACATGTCCAATGGTAGCCCCTTCTTTTCTCAAAAAAGATGAAAGGACTTAAACTTCTGCTTGGAAAGCCCCAGAGGTGAGTGTGCTGGTTTTGGAAGCATTTTGAACAATAGAATGCCCATGTTAACACAGTAAATCAACTAGGGAGAAAAAAAGCTTAATTAAAAAAAAAAAAACACCATAAATTACTTTTTGAGGACTGTTTCTATATTTACAGAACTACCACTCACATATTTCAAATATTTTATAAATATTAATGTAGAATGCCACTTGTTAACAACAAAATCCATCACAATGGGCCTGAGGATGTCCTCTTTCCTATAGCATTCTTAGGAGGAACGTGGAAATTATTTCCAATACTATTTTTCTCTTAGGTAAAGGATGCACAATTATAGCTAAAGAGGTTGCTCAACATTTACAGAAACTATTTTAAATGTTCTTTACGATTTAAGAAATCCCACATGTATAACTAAATTTTGGTTATCTGTAATAAATGTAAAAATGCATTTTAAACAATAGATATTTTAATATTTAGTAAAGTTAAATGTTTCTGATTTTTATTTTTTCAACGTTTATTTATTTTTGGGACAGAGAGAGACAGAGCATGAACGGGGGAGGGGCAGAAAGAGAGGGAGACACAGAATCGGAAACAGGCTCCAGGCTCTGAGCCATCAGCCCCGAGCCCGACGCAGGGCTCGAACTCACGGACCGCGAGATCGTGACCTGGCTGAAGTCGGACGCTTAACCGACTGCGCCACCCAGGCGCCCCTAAATGTTTCTGATTTTTAAAAACTAATGAGCTGAAAATGAATTGTGCTTATTTGTACTAAGGAAAAACCAAGTACATTGTGCAAATACAGGAATCATAGGCTTTTTTATATGGATAGTGTGCATCTCACCCTGGAAATCCCCACTGTTTCCCACTTCTGCATGAACTGTTTAATTTTCAGATTCAAAAAGGTAACATAAAAGTATAGCTCTCATTTTTGTTTCTAGAGGATGGCTTTTAAGTCTTACATTACATCCTAATGTAATATTTTAATCTTAATATAACACTGTAATCTTTATTTAGGCAGCAGAAAACAGGCATAATCTTGTTAATGAAATGTTTATTTTTTGACATGGTGATGTAAAAATAGTTACTGTGACTGTGGTCACGTAAAGAGAATACATAAAAAAAGCAAAGCTATGAAGTAAACATAGGACTTCACAAATCTTTCTTTCAGTGAAAACCTACTAATACATACAAACGTTTTTATTACCTACGCTGTTATGTTGTTCTTCTTCTTATCTTGCCTATACAACACTTTTTAAACAGAAGTAAGGCATTGATAGATCAGTGTCCGTTCAGAGATAAATTAGGGTGCAATACTATCTGGTAATGATACCCAAACATAATATGAAAATTTGTGACAAATTTTGAACTGCGTCCATGGAAACCTATCTTGCTTGCTTTGGGGGATAAGAATTTTTTCAGTGCTACCAATTTGGTATTCAAAATAAATGAATTTCTGAACCATTAAACTAGTAGTTATCGCTACTTTTTGGATATTTTGTTACAGATAAAACGGTTTCAAGTGGAAAGAGATAATTTATGTGTCCCCTACTTCCCTTCTTCTCAGCCCTAATGAGATGATGGAGAAAGTAGCTCTGTGTCCCTTACATATGAACACAAGGACAGGTATCATCCTACATGCTGATGGCAAAGTTCTACTTTCGAATCGGTCAGCTTCAGACTGGCCATAAAAGACAACTGACGCTGCCACCTAGATTGACACAGAACAGTTTCTTTTTAAGAGTACTTTTATTGAAGTAGAACATACATAAAGAATACAGTTTGGCTAATTGTCAAAAAATGAAGACATATATAGAGCCTGCACCCAAACCATGAAGTAGAACATTACCAGAAACCCCCAAGCCCCTTTAATCATTACCCCTCATCCTTCTTGATAGATTTCATGAGAATACCAGTGATTCACTTTGTCTGCTTCTGGACTTTATATAAATGGACCCTGCACTGTAGTATTACCTTGTGTATGGCTTTTGCTCACCATTGTGAGAGTCAGCCAGGTCATTACTGTCCAGTCCTCTGTTGTATGAATAGATTACCTTTTGTTTATCGTTTCACCGATGAAGGATAGGTGCTTTACTTCACATGGTGGCTTCAGAGTGCTAATATTTAGTCTGAGAGTTTACACATCTAAGAGATGGGCCTTATTCTTCCTGAATTGGGTCAAGTTTTGGTGTCGGGATATTGCTGGGCGAGACTGAAATATATGGAAGAACTTTGAAAGGGTGTGTAAGAATGCCATTATTTTTGTCTTAAGTATTTGGTAGAATTCACTGATGAAGCCATATGGCCACTGAGGTTTCTTTGTGGCATAGTTTGAAATTACAAGTTCAACTTCTTTAACAGATTTAGAACTACCGAGATTTTGTTTCTTCTGGTGTTGGTTTTTTAAAGTTTTTTTTTTTTTTTTTTTTTTTTTTTTTGTTTTTTTAAAGTAGGTTCTATGTCCAACATGGGGCTCGAACTCACAACTCCAAGATCAAGAATTGCACGCTCTACTGACTGAGCCAGCCAGGTGCTCTGCTGTGTTGATTTTGGTAAGAAGTTTCTTTTGTTTAAATAGGAATATGTCCTTCCATCTTAACTTTTTAACTTTATTGGTACTACGTAGGATTATTTCCCTTTTGCTTGAATAATTTATGATTTTTCATTTGGCGTGGATCTGCTGGTAACAATTTCTGTTTTTCGGTGGGGTGGGTGAGGGTTGTCTACATATATCTTAAATCATCTTCATTTTAAATGTTTATTTATTTATTTTGGGGGGGAAGGGGCACAGAGAGAGAGAGAGAGAGAGAGAGAGAGAGAGAGAAAATCCCAAGCAGGCTCTGCACTGTTAGCACAGAGCCTGACATGGGGCTCAATCTCATGAACCCGTGAGATCATGACCTGAGCCGAAATCAAGAGTTGGACGCTTAACCAACTGGGCCACCCAGGCACCCCAGCAATTTCATTTTAAAAGATATTCTTGCTGACTGTAGAATTCTAGGGCAGCAACAATTTTTCTTTCGGCATTTTAAAGACATTATTCCTTTGTTTTCTGTTGGCGAGTAAACTATCAGTCTTATAGTTGCTGCTTTTCAGATTTTCTCTTTGTATTTGTTTTCCAGCAGGTTTATTATAACATATGTAGGCTTAGTTTTCTACATATCTTAGAAGCTATCCTGGTTTGTGGTTCTCATTGACCTTGATGGTTTTTGTCAGTTTGAGAGAATTCTTGGCCATTTGCTTGTCAAATAATATTTCTACCCATTCTCTCTTTTCTCCTTCAACGTCTTATGACTTTTACCCTCTTTTCTGTGTTTTGCATTTAAAAAAATTTGTGCTGCTTCCTGTTTCCGGTTCTGCACGAAGGGAGTTTGGAAGTTACCACCGAGTCCTAACAACAAGTGAAAAGCTGAATAAACTGGAAAATGAACAAATCTTCTTAAATCCATAAAAGAAGTGAGGTCACAGGGCACACCACTGCCCCCCCCCCCCCCCCCCCCCCCCCCCAAATTGGAGAGATTGATAGGCAAATACAGAGAGTCACAAGTGACCAGGTTAGGAACTCTCGAGCTAAAATCTCCATGGGAATCAGTGCTGGGGCAGGAAGACTAGAACTGTAATTAATGACTTGCTGGAGGCTCAGTGTGGACAAGCCTGAGTTGAAAACTGTAGGGGGACCCAGTTGTAGAACACCCCCCCCCCCCAACTTTTGTAAGTTTTGCCTCCAGGAGCTTAACCAGGTTCTCACAGTAAATACCCGAGAAAAATCTCCTTGGCAGAGGGAAAGGAAAAGGATCCATTCTGAAATAAACCAGAGTACTTTGTTTGTCTTAAGAAGGACTGTGCTCAGGGGAAACAAGTTAACCAGAGCCTAACCTGGAGAAGGGAATTCTCTGATTCCAGCCCATTCTCACCATCCTGTCCCACCTCAGGGGGAGAGAAAAACTGAGGCATGATTTTTAAATTCACAGTCCAGAGGCACAGGCTCACAAAACACCAAGACCTAATCATAGGATTAGAGAATATTTTTCCCACTCCTGCACAACTTACTAACTATGACTACTAACACTACTAACTTAAACTCCTATTTACAATAGTTCCTTTTACCCAGTACCTAATATCTGGCTATCAAGAAAAAGTTGCAAGTCGTACCAAATGGCAAAAATTAGAATTTGCAGAAAGAGAACAAGCAGCAGAACACCAGACATGGCGGGGATGCTGGGAGAATCAGACTGGGAATTTGAAACAACCATGACGAGTATGCTAAGGCCTCTAACGGACAACGTAGACAGCATGCAAACACAGATGGGCAATGTAAGCAGAGAGGTGAAAATCCCACGAAAGAACCAAAAAGGAATGCTAGAGATAGAATACAATGTACAGAAAGGAAGAGTGCCTTTGATAGGCTTATTAACAGATTGGACATGGATGAGGAAAGAATCTCTGAACTTGAGGACATCTCAATAGAATCTGGCTGGCTCAGTTGGTAGAGCATGTGACTCTTCATCTCAGGGTCATGAATTCAAGCCCCACCTTGGGCGTGGAGCCTACTTAAAATAAAAATTAAAAAAAAAAAAGAAACTTGCAGAAATGAAAAGTAAACAGAAAACACTGGAAAACAAACAAACAAAAAAACCAAAAAACCAACCCAGAACAGAATATCCAAAACTGTGGGACAACTACAAAATTGCATACCAGGAGAAGAAAGGGAGAAAGAAAAAAAAGGAATATTTGAAACATTAATGAGTGAGGATTTCCCCAAATTAGTATCAGATGCCAAACCACAGATCTAAGAAGTCCAGAGAATACCAATCAGGATAAAAGCCAGAAAAGTACATATAAGCGCATTACTTTCAAACTATAGAAAATCAAAGATAAGGAGAAAATCCTGAAAGAGGAAGGAAAAAACACCTAACCTGCAGAGATAAGAATGACCTCCAACTTCTCAGAAACCATGCAAGTAAGAGAAGAGTGGAAACATGGAAAGTATTGAGAGGAATAATTCACCAACTTAGAATTCTGTAACCTGTGAAACTACCCTTCAAATGTGAAGGAGAAATCAAGACTTTCTCAGGTAAACAGAAATTGAATGTTTTTGTTGCCTGTAGATCTGCTGTACAAGAAATGTTAACAGAAGGAAAATAATATTGGTCAGAAATTCAGGTTTATATGAAGAAAGGAAGAGCACTGCAAGAAAAAATAAGTGAAGGTAAAATAAATATTTTTCTTACTCTAACAAACGTTTTTTAAAAATAGTAATATCAACAATGTTTATGTATGCTTATGTGTATTATATAAATATGCTTACACATAAGTCAAATGAATGACAATACTAATACAAGGAATGAAAGGAATTAGGATTATTAGGATTATTTTGGTATTATAAGTTATTTACACTACCTTTGAAACATTACAGGGTTCTGTGATAGTGGACTCAGATTAGTTATAAATATATATTGGAAATTCTAGTAAAAAAAAAAAGTAAAAAAAAAAAAAAAAAAAGAATTCATGGGGGGCCTGGATGTCTCAGTTGGTTAGGCATCTGACTCTTGATTTTGGCTCAGGTCATGATCTCATAGTTCATTAGTTCAAGCCCCACATTGGGCTCGGTGCTGAGGGCACAGAACCTGCTTGGGATTCCCTGTCTTTCTCTCTCCTCTGCCCCTCCCTCACACATGCACACATGCTCTTTCTCTCTCTAAAATATTTAAACAAAACAGAAGTAAAATGCATATGCTAATAAGAAAGAAAGTGGAATCATATAAAATTCTTTTTTTTTTTTTTTAATTTTTTTTAACGTTTATTTATTTTTGAGACAGAGAGAGACAGAGCATGAACGGGGGAGGGGCAGAGAGAGAGAGGAAGACACAGAATCAGAAGCAGGCTCCAGGCTCTGAGCCATCAGCACAGAGCCCGACGCGGGGCTTGAACTCACGGACCGCGAGATTGTGACCTGAGCCGAAGTTGGACGCTTAACCGACTGAGCCACCCAGGCGCCCCTAAAATTCTTAATTAAAATCACAAAAGGAAAAGAGCAGAAGACAAAAATACGAGCAAAGAACAAGAGCAACAAGTAGAAAGCGGTACCAAATATGGTAGATATTAATCCAACTATATTAATACTGTGCATCTCAATGGTCTAAATGCACCAGTCAAAAGAGACTGTGAAAGCAGATCAAAAAAAACAAGAGCCAACTATATGTTATCTGCCAGAAACCCACTCTAAATAAAAAGAACACAGATAGATTAAAAGTGAATGGGATGGAGAAAGATATACCATGATAATACTAATCAAAAGAAAGCAAGAGTCAGGGTGCCTGGATGGGTCAGTAGGTTAAGTGTCTGACTCCTGATTTGGGCTCAGGTCATGATCTTACACTTTGTAAGATCGAGCCCCACGATGGGCTCTGCGCTGATAGTGTGGAACCTTCTTAGGATTTTCTCTCCTCTCTCTCTCTCAAAATAAATAAACAAACTTAAAAAAAAAAAAAAAAGAAAGCAAGCGTACTGTTTTAATTTCAGACAGAGCAGACTTTAGACAAAGGAAAGTTATCAGGGATAAAGAGGGGCATTAGTAATGATAAAGGGGTAAATTCTTCAAGAAGACGTAACAATCCTAAAACGGTATACGCCTAACAACTGAGTGTCGAAATACATGAGGCAAAAACTGATACAGTTGCAAGGAGAAATAGATGAATCCACTATTACAGTTGGAGACTTCAACTTTCTCAGAAATGGACATAAAATCAGTAAGGATATAGTTGACTCAACAACATTAATCAACTGGATATAACTGACATCTGTAGACCACTTCATCCAATGACAGCAGAAAACACATTCTTCACAAGCTCACATGGAACATTCACCAAGACAGACTGCATTCTGGGGCATAAAATACATCTTAACAAATTCAAAAGAATAGAAATCAGAAAATGTCTGCTTTCAGATTATGATGGAATTAAACTAGAAATCAAAAACAAAGATAGATGGAAAATCCCGAAATATATGAAGATTAAACAATTTGTATCTAACACATGGGTCAAAGAAGAAATCTCAAGAGAAATTAAAAAATATTTTAAACTAAATGAAAAGGAAAACACAACTTATTAAAATTTGTGGGAGACAGCAAAAACAGTACTTAGTGGGAAACTTATAGCATTGAATACATATTTCAGAAAAGAAGAAAGATCTAAAATCAGTCATCTAAGCTTCTACCTTAAGATACAGATACCATGGACATTGAAAGGATAATAATAAAGGAATACTGTGAACAACTCTATGCACACAAATTAGATAACTTAGATGAAAGGGACCATTTCTGGGATGCCTGCCTGGCTCAGTTGGTAGAGCATGTGACTCTTGATCTTGGGTGGTGTGTTTGAGCCCCACATTGAGATTATTTAAAAAAAAAAAAAGAAAAAGAAAAAGAAATGGACCAATTCCTTGAAAGATACAATCTTGTCAAAATTCACAATCACAATAGGCTTATATTAAAGAAATAGAATCAAAATATTAAGAATCTTTCAAAACAGAAAGCACTAGGTCCAGATGTGTTTACTGATGAATTCTTACCAAAATTAAAGGAAGATATTACACCACTTCTCTGCCGTCTCTTTTGGGAGATAGAAACTGAAGGAATACTTAATTCATTCAACGAGGCCAGTATTACCCTAATACCAAAACCAGACACAGACATTACAAGAAAATGACACAGCAGTATGTTTCATGAACAGACTCCCACACGGTGAAAAATCTGCATATAACTTTTGACTTCCCCAAGCTTTACTAACAGCCTACTATTTACTGAAAGCCTTACCAATAACATAAACAGTTGACTAATATATATTTTGTATGTTTATGCATTACATACCATATTCTTACAATAAGGTAAGCTAGAGAAAAGACAATGTTAAGAAAATCATATGGAAGAAAAAATACATTTACAGTATTGTACTGTAAAAAAAAAAATCCATGTATAAGTGGGCCAACTGTAATTGAATCCTGGCTACCCCTAAGACACCACCTTTCCTGCTAAGCTTTTAAGTGGGGGCTTTTTATTTTTGTTCTCACAAACTCCTGTACCTTACAGCCTGGAGGTAGATCAGGTGTCTTATTTGCTTTTCATTTTTTACTCCCAAAGGAAGTTTCTATCCAGTTCACCTATTTGAATAGTCTCACTAAAACGTATTTTAAAAATTTTATTGGGACCCATTTCTCAGATTATTTATTTCCCCCCTCACTCCAATATTTCCTTTTTCCCCCTCTCCAGTTTGGATTCTGTGGCCCATCATTATAATCATTCCTACACAAGTAGCTTTCATGTCCTTGTCCTTTCTCCTTCTCTGAAGCATCTAGAACTCAGCCCTGTTTATTCTCTGTATACTTCATACCTGTTCCTGAATAGTTGTTCTTGGCTGGAGAAAAAAAAAATCACTTGTGTTAACTAGCTGTCTTTATTTAAAGTCTTTATTTCAAATTCCAATTAGTTGACGTATCTATAGTAAACTAGCCCTCTTTAAATTCACAATAACTATTCTCAAATGGGCTTTCAAAACAAATCCTGCAATTCCCTTAGTAATTCCCTCTGCCATTCTCGAAGACAAACATTTCTACCTTCTTTCTCTTCAAACCTCTAACACTTTCCATATGCCAGCCAAATCAATTTCTTTGCTTCATACTTCACTGAGAAAATAGAAGGAATTAAATGGAAACCCCCTAACCTTCCCACCACTAAATCTACCGAATCGCCTCCAAGAGCACCTCTGCTTCTCCCCTATTATAATGAGGCCAGTCCCTCCATTTGTGCTCTGAATCTCAACCCCTCTTGCCTCTTCAAGGATTTCACTCTCAGTCTTTGCTTGTTACTGCTGCTGCATCATCATCATCTTTCGTTTTACTGGCTTATTCTCATTGGCATATGAACCTGACCTAATTTCTCCCATTACAAACCAAGGCTAAACAGCACCCTCCTTTGACCTCATGTTCCTTTCTAGCTACCAGCACCTCTGCTCCCCTTTATGGCCAACTGTTTTGAAAGAGCTGTCACCTCTAGTCATTGTCTCTCTTTGCATTTCCATTAAACTGCTGAAACTATATTGAGGTCATCAATGACCTTCATCTTTCAATGGGTTTCAGATCCATTCTCGTCTTGACGTAGGAGTAGCAACTGACCCTCCTCAGAATGCTCTTCTCTTTGCTTCCACGAAGCCACACTCTCCTGGTTTCCCTCCAACTCACTGTACACTCCTGATCCTTTTAGTAGTTCCTCTTGCTCTGTTGGATTTTGAAGTAGGAGGAGTGTCCTAGGGTTCACATTTGGATCCTCTTCTCCATGGTTCCTCTCTCCCAGGCCATCTCATTTAGTCCCATCGCTCTACGGAAAATACTCAGGACTCCATAATCTAGCCCGAGATCCGGACTCAGAGAACTAACTTCTTCCTTGAGGTTTTCACAGATTAACTCTTAGACATTTTGAATTCCACAGATTAACTCTTAGACATCTAAAACAAAATTGTAGATTAACTCTCCAAACTTATTCTTTACTTCTTCACTATTGTCAGTACCCATTATTTTACTCAGTTATTGCAGGCAGAGGTCTAAGCATCTTTGGTTTTTCCCTTTCCCTCACTCTTCATACCCAATCTGTCATGCCAATTCTACTTCCAATCGTGTTGCAGATCTGCTCCTTTCCCTTCCTTTTTGTCCAGGCTGCCACCATCTCCTGCTTGGACTACTGCATTTGTTAGCTTCTGCTGTCAGCCTCTACTCCTCTCCTTTTCAAAAGCATTCTTATAAAGCAGAAGTATATCTAACACAACTTGGGTTAAATCATTCCACTACAACTATTCAAAGGCTTGCCTTTCTAACTTCTAGTCTAGTGTACAAAGCCCTATATGATCTGGCCATACTCCTCTCCGATTTCATCTTTTGATAGTGTCTCAGCTATATGGGCCATTTTTTTTTTTTTTTCCAGTTCCTTGAACATAGCACTATTTTTCATCTCATTGCCTATGCACATACTGTTCTTTTTTCTCTTCCTATTTTCACACGGTTAAAGCCTATTATTCTTCCTAGTTTTCAGGTGTCACCTCAGAGGTGTCTTCCAAAGTAAACCATAAAAATAATCACCTAACTAAAGTACGTCCTCCTCAGTCCTTCTCTCTCCACTTGTTTCCCTGCCTGGCTGTAAGCTCTGCTCTAGGTCAGTCTTATTCATTGCATCCCTACACCTAGCACAAAATAGGTACTCCATAAATGTACATCGAATGGTGAATGACTTTACAATCTTTAGAAAGGGATGGCTTCTCCACACTTACAGATCACTTGGAAGACTTGATGAGGTCTGTTGATAAGAGGGGTTGCCCAGAGAGTCAGATATGAATACAAGTTCTGTAAACCTTTTAAGGCCATACACACGTGGCACGACTCTTTTAGGGACTTTTATTTATTCCATATTTTCTACCTTGGATATAAATAAGCTCACTATAAGAAACAAACCCAATACTTTGCTGAGGGCAAGATGCACAAGATCACACAATTCTCCTGATCAACAACATATAATAATAGCTCTATGAAAAAAGGACTTTAGGTTAGTCTGGCATGTAGTCTCAGTAAATTCATGCTGTTTTGAGGGATTCATAAATCATCCTTTTAATCTAATTGGCAAACTTTCACGGAATTGGTATCAAGCTCTTATTCATTAATTCATTCAATTAATGTTGAGTACTTATCATACACCAGGCATTCTTCAAATACTGGAGACACATTGGTTGAAAAGGATAGACAACATTCTCTCTCATGGAGCTGAGTCTAGTGAAAGAGACAATAAAAAACAAGAAAATGAGTATTGAGAAGAGTAATTATGAAGAAGAAAACCAGGATGATCTCAGGGAATTAAAGGGGTTACTTTGGATTAAGTGGTCAGAAAAGGACAGAAGAGGCTTTATATAGATTCAGAATGGTAATCCACATGTTGTAAAATCTACTGCCTCCTCAGTTTTGAAAATCAGGACATTTTCCATCTCTAGGCTGTCGTCTCTCCATGACTTTCTTGAGGATGATTACATTACAACACTAAGTGTTTCAGTAGTATGACAACTAAAAGAAAATAGTCTCCAAATTTGATACGTAGTATTGACCTCCTAAGATCTGAAAACTTTAGTTGTAGTGTCTGCAAGAAACCAGGATTCTAACTTTTGAAATCACTGGTCAGTGGTTAACTGAAGAGTTCCCTTCTCTTAGGTAACACTAGGAACCGACTATTTTCAAGAAATGGCAGTCCTTGCTCTTCTCCCATTAATATGACAAGTTTAGTTGCAAGGAACCTGCAAGTTCAAACTAAATACCGAAGAAAGCTAGTTACTATAAGAATCAAATTATATACTAAGAGACACGAGTGATGTGGCAAAGGGTAAAATCTTTTACAAAATCTAAACAGATTATGTAATGAAAAATTAGCTTATTGAACTAATTCACTTAGGCTTTTGAAAAAAATTTTAATGACAAGATTTGGTAAACAAAAAGCAAAATTACCTTACCAGTCTTCACTAGGCTGCACACTCTGGGAGTAGTTAAAAGTAGGCAAAAGTAACAATCAAAAGTGGTTTCTGCCTTCTACTGCAATTTTAGATAAATCATGCATGTCATGGTAACCTATACGCTTACTAGAAAACAAAAGTATGGGGGAGGGGGTTAGCCACAATTACCCATGCTTTAGTTATTCAGTGGTTTACAAGTTTTAATTCTACTTTGAACTTTCATGATACTAAATGCTAAAGCACTTTCAGGTTTACTATTATGTAATTTTCATAAAGTTCTGTGAGGAACAGAGAGCATGTTATCATTTCCATGCTCTTTAATGGTAAGACAAAAAAGAATTTGTTAGAAAGGGGATTATATTTATGAAATTCTTACAAAAAAGAAATTAAAAAATGATTTATGTTATGAAAAGCATTCACCTTAGGTTCAATACTTGATACAGGACAGGGAGATTTATGAACAGAGGAAGTTAAAAATGTAATCTATAAAACTGTAGAGTTAATGAGAAATTATTAGATTTATATTACTTAGGAATGTATACATTACAAAAGGCATTTATAACATTTTCAGCTTCATTGAAAATGAATATCCTAAAAATATGTAAGGTTGCAAAGGCCAACAATTCAAAAGTACGGGGTAGTTTAAAAAAAATTTTATAAAGCAGACTATCAACAAATGATAACTAATAAAAAAGTTAATATCTATAACATATAACACAAAATGCCAATTTACAGACAACATAAATTTTACTACATTAAAGTCCCTCAAGAAGTTCTATTCATGCAGTGATCTTACTGAAATAAATATAATGGGTTGATCTTTAATGAAATAAAAGGAAATTAAAATAGTATATACTCTTCCATATAGACACGCTTTGGGTAGAATTTTCCAGCTATTTCTGAAGACTCTTTTAAGGAAAGCAAATAGTTTACATTTTCACCACTTGAAACTGAAAGAATTATTTATGTATTATCAAAAAGACATAATAAAACTTCTATTGTGTTAAGTTTGCATTAACTGTCATGTTATGACTGGTGTGGTCGTATAGTGAATAGAAATGTTTATTTGAAGAGTTTTCGTTAACATGCAAACAAAGTAAACCATAAAGAAGGCAATCAAAGCACAGTTTCTTCTAGTTTTGAAGGGAAAATATGAAAAGACTGATGTGTCATTCAAGACATTATGACTAGAGTGCTAATTCCACAGATGAAATTCATGCAAAACATCCATATGTAGCATGAAAATAGCCTAACATCCAGTTATTTGCCAATGTGTAGAAATCTACCAGATACATTATATTTTATTAGGAACAAATATCTTTAATCTATTATTTTAAAAATGCACTGAAATAAAATAGTAACAAAACAAGCACACTGTGAAGTTACATTAGGACTTTCGAACACATATCTATTAATATGAAAAACTAAAATTATTTCATGGTTTGCTTATGAAAGAGTTAACATCCAACACAAAGTTGGAATGTTGTTACCTAGCCAATCTAGAGAACTTTATGAATTAAAATTGCTAATTATAAAGCTCTTTAAACATACATTCTTTCTACAAAAAATAGTTAAGAAATTGGTGACCAACACAAGATATTCACCGCAGTTAGCTCTCACAGTTCAAAGATCAACAAGATGGTGTCTAGAGAAAGTTCTGTTCTTAAAGTTCCAGTAATGGTTGAAAATAGGTTATCTTAAAAATTGGGGGTCATGAAAAGGCAATTCAATACAGTGATTTCACCTCCCCAAACTTTATCAGAGACTATTTATTTGAACCAGTTTTTTTTTTTTTTTTTTCTGTTAAGAAATTTGACAGCAACTTGAATTGAAATTTCATTAAAATTACTTACAATTTCATTCAGGTTGTAAGTCCACTTGATGTTTAGCAAAGTAATCTTTCAAAAGGGGTGACTGATGCAAACAAATAAAGGTCAAGGACATTGATCTATAAAGTTAGATGTTGCTACCATTCAAGCATCGTTCTTGAAATAATTCAGCAAAATTGCTAGTGATGGCATTTCTGGGTTTCGGAAAAATTTTAATCTCTGGCTTGCTTTAGAAACACAGGCATAATTTCAAATTAGCTTTTCGTTACTTTGCAAACTTCGTTTTCTTGTTAAATTGAATACTTAAACTTGTACCATTTTTATTTGTTTAAAAAAAGAGTGGGTACGGGAGTTTTATGGTCTGTTTTTGAAGAACACACAGTCTCCGTGATCAGTGTGGTTAGCCTGTCTTGTCTTTATAAAGAATCTACAGTTTGCTTCAAAAATAACTGTGAGAATAAATGTGAAGTCTTACTGACATTAAGATATTGAACAGCATAAGGGGGACTCCCTTGAAACACACTGTGTATCTTACTAGCTGTTGTTTTTTAAGGAAACCATTAGCGTTTAGATAAGTAGATTCATGAATTAATAAAAATAATTATAGTCATTCATCTGGTAATGGACATATTTATTCTACTGTATTTCAAAGTAAATGAGAGCCTTAACACTTCCTTTAAACTGTCTCCGCAATATGTTAATTTTATAGCAACAATCTGTTTTTAGTAAAAGTAAACTAAATAAATAATTTATATAGACTATATTCCTAAAATAACATACTAGTATGTTTTAGTGAATATATGCTTTCTCACTTCCTTCTGCTTGGATATAGGATATATAGTGTTTCAAAATGAAAATACAATACACATAGCCAAAAACAAAACAAAAACAAGTATGCAAAAACAGTTTATTTATAATAGATCAACATTTTTGACATGAAAGGTAGCCACTTTCAATTTCTCAGGAATGCCTAGAATCCAACAGTTTCTGAAAGACTAATTTTAACAATTATTTCACTATAGGTAAAAGAAATAATTTCAGAATGAACTTTTTAAATGGCTTTGTCTAGGGCAACTTATTTTATAAGCCTGAATGTGTGGTAAGCTAACTTTCCCAGGAAGAGAATGTAATCCAACTATGTTCCAAATGTATTAAACCAGTTTATACAACAAACATGGGAATCACCTATGTGCATCAACTGTGCTCAAACAAGAATTCTCTTTATCAAAATATTCATTTTTTCAAAAAGGCCTCACATTAACCCCTCAAACCAATCATCCCCCTTCTATGGCCAGTACCACTCTTCTCTACTTCAAGTTGCATTACTTTATAGACAACTCTCAAATTCCAGTGGAATTGTACACTGACTTAAGACTGTGTAATATATATCAAACACAAGAATAGTCACTGACTTTAAGGGACAAGGTGTTAACTAACCAGTAATAATTTAGCTAATGTCGTTTTTAGTTTAGAGGGAAAAAAAGCAGCCCCCAAATGTCCTTAACTTTTCGGTACTTCTTTGTAACACACAGAATGAAAAGATAATCTCTGAAATTAAAATCGTTAGAAAATATCTTAAATAAAATATTTTACATAAATAAGTGTTAAATTTCAAATTCAAACCATGTTTTCCTGTGTATTTAAATTTGGGAAAGAATTTCACAATTATTAGCTCTTACTTACATTTATTTTTGAATATTTAAATCTATTACACATCAGTTTGTAAAATTCACCTTGGTTATCACTCCCCATGTTACTGTGCGGTCTTTCCTCAGGTAAGTCCATTATATGCATGTAAATGCTGGGGAGGTTTGAATAGCACTTAAAGAATATTCATGAGAGCTCTGAAATGTGGAAAGTTTCATTATTATCTACTTACTGTAGGATTTGTAACTCAAATTCATCACAGCATTATAAAACACCGTGTGAATGGAATGCATACAATTCCTACGGACACACAAACTGAAGTCCAAAAGGCACAGAGTAATGCTGGTGGCTCTTTCTAGTCAGTTACGAAACAATAAAAAGTCTGTATTATTCTTTCATAATTTAAATACTTAAGTAATCTCCACTTTTATTACTTTATAACAGTGACTTCAAATTTACATTATTTTAAGTACCATTGTAATAGCTTAGTGTATAATACAGATATTTGCTAATATCCCATCCAAAAATTAAAAAAAAAACACCTCTTCACTATATATATATATATATATATATATATATATATATATGTATATATATATAATTTATTCTGCAAGACGAGAACACAGAAGAGGGACTTGATACAGACTATAAACTCAATTTTCTATCACCACAGTTATAACTCCAAAATTAACAGATATACAGCAATAATCAAAAGCAGTGCAAATATCTTTGGAGGTTAGGATAAAATTATAATGCAAGAACATAAAACAAGGAAATAAAAAAGGCAAGTACTTCAAGTACAAGGAACCAGTCTGCTTGAGGTCCATCTTAGTGTTTACTGGGGGCTTCCTTCCTGCTTTTACTTCTTTCTCTGAAACACATTGGCCAACATGGCACCTGATGTTGTCAACTGGCCCATTTTGTTCAAAAACTTGGTCTTTGTATCTTCACTCACTAAGCTTGCAGCAATTGACATTGAGCTAGGAAAGAAATTTTAAAATTCAAGTAAAGCAATTAAAAAACTAGAATATCCATTTTTTTCAGTTCTTCAGCAGTATAATAGTAGTAAATACATTCTGAACTGGTAGCACGAAAGGGAAACTAATATCGACAGGCGTTTTTATGCACCCTACTAGGTCAGGAGCTTTCATGTTCATGGTTGATGAAGGAAGCAGTAACGGTGGAGAGGTCAGGAGCAAGTATGGAGTGAGACTGAATCCTGGCTCTGTCATTTACCAGCCGTGTGACCCTAGGCAAATTATTTAATCTCATCTGTAATGTCATCCTCATCTGTAAAATGGAGATGATTCTATTACCTACCTCATAGGTCTATTAAGAATTATATAAGCGTACAGTGCTTATTAGCAGTGTCAGCAATGTAATAGCATGCTGTAAGTGTTAGTAGTTATTCTTCTTCTTATCAGCATCACTGCATTTAATTATAGCAACGCTGGAAGATAGATATTATCCCCATTTTCACAAAAGAGTAAATTAAATCACAGTAAGGTTTTATACTGTGCTGGTAACAACCCTGTGACGTTATTACTTATTTGGGCGTTGAGAGGGGGGAGAATGTCCTCAATTGCATTAGTTGCATTAGTTTCAATCAACAATTTTAACTCCATTTCTTCTTTCTTTTTGACCAACCTCCTGTATAGGTTAAACAATCTAAATAACTACTAAAGATTGCTAATTTACCATACGACCAAACAGAATACTGATCAAGCACAATTTTCAGTGATCAACAATAAACCCACTTTACTGGCCTGTGGCTTTGGCCAAGATGCTTTAGATCACTCTGATTCAATTTCCTCAACTGAAAAATGCAGACTGCAATTACTATTGCAAAATATCCTGAGGACTGAAGAAAAGAGTATGTTTGAACATGTCAAGGGCCGTGGGTGCGAGGTGCAGAGGCTCAACGGATGTCCGCCGAAACTACAGACGAAGTTAGGGGCTGCCAGCAAGAATTGCTGGTTTTCTGTAGTCCTTAAAGGTGTGCACTGTGAGTTAGTAAGTTAAATGCCAGTCCACGACTCCCGTCCTGAAAATCTCTTGTTCCCACACCTCTTCTGCTATTACGTCAACCTGGCCTCTTCCTTGTCTCTACTTCTCGCCTGCTGCCTTTTCTCTTCCCACAAAGTAAACCTCCGTCAGGCTCAACATTTGGTTCCTGTTTCTTCAGTTACAAAACTTACTCCTGAAGTTTCAAACATCATCTCCATTAGGAGTTTGGGAAAAGTCCCATAACACTATTGTTTGTTAGAGAAGCTAACATCAAGCTTTTTTTCACCCCCTAACTTTAGAAATGACCCGCCATTTTTATTTCCTTGTTAGTGGTTTTACCATTTTCCTCTCCTCCCAACAGTGAATATAATGGCTCCCTCTCTTCTATTTAAAACCAATCATCAAATACTCTGATTTTACTCAATGAAACATCTATCATTTATTTTTATTCCCATTGACGATACCTTTCAAATGAATTATTCCAATAGTCTTAGATCTGGTCTCCTTGCACGATCAGATTAACTTCTGAAATAATCAGTTCATCATATCCTACCCATTCTCAAACACCTCCAATGGCTAATTACTGCCTAACAAGATAAAGTATGCTTGGCATTCAAGAAACATAGCAATCTAAATCTTGTGTGTATGTGTTTTTACCAACCATTACTGTTCAATTTCTAGACCCCCTTGAGTCAAGTTTGCTGAGTTTCATGTTCAGAACATTCTTAACTTATCTCTTTCTTTCTATCTGGTGTCTAGACATCCTTAAGGTCCCAGTTCAAGTCCTATCTTTTCTCTGATGCCTTTCTTTAATGTTTACAGTGCTGTTTTCTCTCTGTAGAACAATACTGTAAGCCGAAAGGTAAGTATGATTTTAGTTTGCATTGAGAAAAACAGGATACACAGGTCAGATAATACTTGAAGTACTATCGAGTTTCAGTGATATTCTAAGAGGAGGGCAACAATGATGTTAAAGAGTCTGAGATGTTCACTATGGAGAAGAGAAAATTTAGAAGACAGACACTAACGTTATGTGTGCCAAATTAGATATAAATATATATTTGCATAGCTCTACTGATATACATCACAATCACCTGGAGAACTATTTGAAAACCCAGATGCCTTGGCCTAACCCCAGTTATTCTGATTCTTTCCATATGGTAGAAAGGACCCAGGTATCTATTTTACACAAAGCTTTCCAACAAAGAACAATTGCATTGCAGCATTTTTTCCTGAAGAGAAAGTTTACATTTTTATCCTTTTTACAAAGGGGTCGGTAATGCTTCCCCACCCCTCTACAAGATGATGAAACATATTTTAGAGAGTAAATGTTTTAGAGAGACTTTAACTCAGGGTATTTTTTTGTAAAAGAATAGTTGTTAAAAATGAAACAAGCTGCCTTGTAAGGTAATATTGTCTTTTTTCTGCGAAATCTCAGATCTTTCCTTGCAACTCAAATCAAACCAGTTGCCATTTTTGTTGATTTTGAATCTGTAGAACCCAACCCCTTAAATGCCTGGCTTCTTTTTTTTTCACTTTAAAAAAATTTTTAAGTAATCTCTACATCCAACGTGGGGCTTGAACTCACGACCCCGAGATCAAGAGTCTCCACCAACTGAGCCAGCTAGGTGCCTCCTGGCTTATCTTCTTCAAAACTATATCCTAGGATATTTTTTTTCTCTCTCTCCATACCATTCCATCTGGTAAATTAATGTCAAAAGGACTTGGGAAGTCATCTTGAAAAGGCTTGCAATGGCCAAAGATGGGATAATTTTGATGGGCATCAAAAGATAGTAAGTACAATGCATGTAATTACATCAAATATTTGAAAATACATGTGTTTATGATACTTGAACAAAACAGTCACCATTAGAGGGTGAATCAATTCATTATCTTAGAAAACTGGTGAGTAAAGAGAAAGAATTGAACATTTACCTTGACTTTACTATAAAAAACTCTATCAATGGGTAACTGTAGTACATATAGGGGAAGGTTTTCTTTCCTGAAGTATTCTAACTCACCAATGAAGAGTGAATGATAGAATTAGATATTTTAGTAATTCACTATTACTAAATAGTAATGTATCTACTTTAGTGTTACATTTACATACTAATGTACATTAGTATTTAGTAACAGTGAATTACTAAAACATCTTATTCTAATGTGTTTAGTAATGGTTAATGAATTAGTGGAGCTACGCACTGATCATTAACAGATGCTACTATCGCCAAAAAAAGAGAGAAGTAGACATTGTCTCTCTCGTGAAGAAAACACACCTCCTCCTATGAAGCAGTCATGCAAAACAAAGAAACATGCCCTGAATCTGATGAAGTCTCTGGATCCAGAACCAACAACCACATTTACAGGAAATACAGAGGAACATGTTAAAACAACACGAGGGAAATGCAATCAGCCAAATTCAGACTGTGGGACCTGTACAGAACAAAGACTCAGTTTCTTTAATAAGTAAGTTATATGAAGAAAAAAATGAGATAGAAGGGGAACCTATGGATTAAAAGAGACTTAAAAGACATGTCAACTAATTGCAACGTATGGAACTCTGGATTCTGACTCAAAGAAACAGACTGTAAGGAAAAAAACAAACAACAAATCGCTAACGACATGTACAAAACAATTAGAAATTTGAACACAGGCTACATAGCTGATAATAATATTAAGAAGCTGTTATTTTGGCATGAAAATGACATTATGTTTTAAAAAAACAGCATTTATCTTTAAGAGCTACATACCAGAATATAGGAGGGGCATGGATGAAATAAAATATGAGTTGACAATTATTGAAGCTGAGTACTGAGTACATGGGAATTCACTCTGTTATTTATTTTGTATTTATTCAAAATTACCTAAAACACAAATCTAAAAAAATAATATGGAAGATTTGAATAATAGGGAAAAATATGATTATAAAAATAAACTTTTTCTTTTTAGGAGTCATATAACTGAAACAATCTTGGGAAGTTACAAAGACGTGTTTTTCTCTCTTAAGTTTTTTTTTTAATGTTTTTTTTTAATTTATTTTTGAGACAGAGAGACAGAGCATGAGCAGGGGAGGGGCAGAGAGAGAGGGAGACACAGAATCTGAAACAGGCTCCAGGCTCTGAGCTGTCAGCACAGAGCCCCACGCGGGGCTTGAACCACAAACTGTGAAATCATGACCTGAGCCGAGGTCAGACGCTTAACCGACTGAGCCACCCAGGTGCCCCTATTTTTTTCTCTTTCTTAATTCCTGTATGCTAATTAATGAAATTTCATTTAGAATATATTTTCACACATAATTTTTAATTTTGTCCCCAAACTTTACATTTTAAACAAGGCACCAAATAATCTTAATACTTAATGTATGACAATTGAACAGAAGTGCTTTCTTAGGTGTTCGTTTTATGGATTTTTGTGCTCAGAATTGAAACCTATTTTTACTGTTTTAACTTTCCAAGGTTACAGTTGTAGAACAGTTCCTACCATCCCAGGAGGCTACAGAAAGGGTTCTTACATGCAGTAAGAGGTAAAAAGCTCTAAGCATACATATGTGGGGAGGAGGTTGGGGGTGTGGAGGGGTAAGTGTGTGTATGGGTACCGAGCCTGATAGGTATTCCTTATTCCTGCTAGTTAGTTTTATAAAGGAAAAGCCTTTGAGCTTTTTATGCCTAACAGAGTCCATTTAAGATTAACTGCTCAAGGTTATGTCAAAAGGGAAGAGTACACACGGTCTATTTGTAAATTACTTCCTCTCCTGAATGCCCAACTTTACTCTTTCACATCATGCTTGTAGTTTAGCTTCAGTGAATCTGAATTCTGGTTAGTTTGGTTGGGAGCACGTGAATAGAACATTCACAAGTTTATAGTCCTTTATGCAGTCAATCAAGTTATGCTTTACAACTCCAGTCACAAATTTCCACAAAACTATTTTGACCAGTGACTCCCAAATCCAGCTACCTACCACAATGTCTTTGGAAGCTTTTCAATATACAGATCCCTAGGCTGAATCAGACTGTTGAGAGGACGGCACAGAGCATGGAGTAGAGACCTAAAATTTTAATTCCCCAGATAATTCTGATGCAGGTGGTTTATAAATTAGCATTTGATAACTGCTGATGTAAATACTTTTCTTACCTTCCAAATAAATGACTACAAAGTAACACAAAATAGAATACCATACCCATGTGTAGAAAATTTAGATAGAGAAATTAAGGTTAATATGAAGCCTTAAAAAAAGAATTCATGTCTTACCCTTGAGGCTCTTGGACGGTCTTGTTCTCTACTTTTTGTTCACATTCCTTTATCATGGAACTTAAAATAACCTGATTTCAAAAAAAAGGACTTTAGTAAAATACAATTTACAATAGTGAAATGCTATTGTTTAATCTAAAGTTCTTTCATTTAATTTTTAATAGTCCCATAAACTGTGACTATTTAAAAATGTAAGGTTTTGGCAGTTACTCCGTTAAAGGAATTCACATTAGATTGCTATGGTAGGTACAGAAATAGCTTTAAAAGACCTCAATCATATAATCTTCACTAACTAACCTTCCTTCTGAATCTGGTATCAATTCTCCCTTAGCTTTCCCTACCATCTAATGTTAAAAGTAAAATTTGTATATGTTTAGACATTTAACATATACACATACCATGGTTACACATTATTTTCCTAGGAAAAGCTGTTCTGTCCCATGCCCCCTTGTTTTCTCCAGGTTGCAAACAGCAAGATGCTCTGTTTTAATGTCTATAAAGCAGAGACCAGGTATAGGTCTGTGGCTACTAAAATATAGATGGGAATATAACGGGCATCTAAGAGTTAACATCATGTTTGCACGGAGACTGAATGAATGATGGAAAGGGTGGCGGGATCTAAGCTGCTCCTCCAATCGCTGGCAACCTCCCCAGAAACTGAATGGTCTTGAATATTCTTGGCCCGCGTTTGGGTATGGAGGTCACTAAACAACCAGTATTTACTGTCACCTACTATGTGTCAGGAACTTTTTTACATATACAGAATGCACAAATAAGACAGACAACATTCCCTCCTTACGGAGAGCTTATGTTCTTGACAATAAATACAAAAATTGGTAAGTTATATCATACGTTAGAAGGTGATAGGGCTTTGAAAAGAGTATTGAGTTAAAATATGGGGAGCCAGGGGTCAAGACACAGAGTGTTCCAATTTACACGGCGGTGTCCCCAGCAGGCCTCATGGAGATGACATGTAAGGAAAAGCCTGGGGGAGATGAAGGAGGAAGTGCTTTATACACTGGGAAGAGGCTGAGCAAAGGCTCCATCTAAGGGAGAGTATGTCCATCATGTTCTAAGCAAGGAGACCAGAGTGGTGGGTGCAGAGTGAGCAGGCGAGAGGGTAGAAGATGAGAAGTTAAGTGGGCGGGGGGGGGACAGATCTTACAGTGCTTTGCAGATTATAGTGAGGACTTTGGTTATTAAATGAGGCTTCTGTCACATGCATGTTAGATCTAGATTCATCCTTTTTTGAATCTTTTCTGGTTTTCCACTCTGATCTCACAGATTATAGATGTTGCTTGTTTGTTTTAAATGTTTATTTATTTTGAGAGGGAGTATGTGCACATGTGAGTGGGAGAGGGGCAGCGAGAGAGAGAGGGAGGGAGAGAGGGGGAGAGAGAGAGAGAGAGAGAGAGAGAGAGAGAGAGAGAGAGAGAATTCCAAGCAGTTTCCGTGCTGTTAGTGCAGAGCTGGATGTGGGGCTCGATCTCACGAACTGTGAGATCATGACTTGAGCTGAAATCCAGAGTTGGACGGTTAACTGACTGAGCTACAGAGGTGCCCTTTAGATTTTGTTCGTTTAGCTGGGTTTTCCTTTATTATTATTATTATCATCCCCCTAAAAAGGGGGAGTTTTTTGTGCTTTTTCTTCTGCTCCCTGCATTGTCTGTTTCCTCCAGTATTCTCTTTCTTGCATGTATGTTTTCATCTACATCTTTCACGTGAGAGGTTTCTCAAATGGCTGGTGATCTTGGGATGTCCACTAAAGACTAGGGCACTAAAATGCTGATTAGAATCTCTTCGTGCATGAGTAACTTCACTTTAAGGTGAATTGGGCAAAAACCAAACTTCTATCTTTTTCCCCCTGTGGGTATAAACCTAGCTGCCAGCATTCTTGGATCCAAGAAGGTGAAAGGTAATGAGGTTTCAATCACTATGCCTTCACTTAATTTCCCTCTTCTCATCATAGCCCTCACTCATTCCTGCTCTCAGCTATGTGGGATAGCCCAAGTTTAGAAAATAAAGCTCTAGTCTTCTACCAAGGTTGGAAAGGGAATCTGGGAGACTGATACCTCCTCAACTTGATAAATGGTATCTACAAAACACACCAAGCAAAGGAGAAATAGATAATTCCCAATCATAACTTTAATATGTGTTTCAACTGCTAACAGAAGAAGATCACAAAAAACCTGATAAAAACAGGAGAATTAAATCATAATTGACCTTATTAAACAAAACTCAGGGATCAATAAGTAATAGAAATGAGAATTTACTTTGAACGATAATGAAGACACAATGTAGCAAATGCACAGGTGGTATCTCAAGGGATACACTTAGTCTTAAGTTCAGGTATCAGAAAAGTTTAAAAATAAATAATCTAAGCTTCCTCTGTAAAAATCTGGAAAAATAGAAAAAAAATCAAACCTACCACGGTAATGGGTAGATAAACAAGCTGAAAATGCAGAATAGGAAATAAATGATAAACAGGGTTTTGGAGGAAACAAGAAGAAAAACAGAATAAAAGAGTTTTGAGGAAATTGAGACAGAAAACAGAAACTTTCCTTCTAAGAAAGTTAATGGTCAGAGATAAAAATTGTATAGCATTTTACAGATCAGAAAGCATTCCGTGTACCTTAGCTCATTAGATTCTAACTATATTCAGTGAAGGAAAGTATGTTATCCCTACTATACAGAATTAAACAGAGGATCAAAGATGATAAAGGGGTTTCTCAAGATCTCCCGGCCAGTAAATAAAAATCCATAAGATGACACTATACTATATTTCAAATGCTAAAATATAAAATATTAAAATTTAAAAGCACAGCATATCATACTCATGCCTCACACAAAGAAGAATGCAAGTCTGAAGAGGAGACAGGAAAACATAGGAACATGGTGCGGATAATCAGTGGCTTCATCATCATGGGAGCTCACCTCGTGCTCCGGAGAAAGATGCTCCATGTCAGTCCGTAAACATCTGAGACCAGGTAAAAAGTGATTAACCATTAAATCCTCTGAAATGACTTGAGACCAGGGAGTTAAGGGAATTAAAAACAAACTGGTATGTCCAACAGAACAAGAGAATAATAACAATGACGCCTCAGGCATGCAGATCACTTGGAGCAAACAGGCTTCCCTCAAGCATGATTCTCATTTGTTGAGTTAGTTACTTATCAAGAGTCAACTGTGTTACTTCCCACAAATCCTTTACGTCAGTGGTATGGATTATTGTAACATTACATAATTTAATTACATGTTATGTAAACACATGAAATGAGTGTAAACAGTAAATCATGTAATTTGATATTTAAATGAGTGTGAAATGAAAATTAATGTTTCCATGACAACTAAGTCGAAAAGTTTAGAAAAAAACGGTAAAGGCCAATTGCTTAAAATGTGGCTGTTTAATTATGGATGTATGAAACAAGTGTAGAAGGTTAGGAAAAATATAAAAATCTGAAAAAGGTCTACACCCAGTATCAGAAATGTTTCCAGATCCTCTTTAAAGAAACATAAACTGAAAATCACAATTACATTATGGATGTGGTTTATTTAAGAAAGATACTTTACTCAGCAGACTTACACAAAAGAAATGCCTCAGTCCTACATCAAAAGATTGGTAAAGAAAATATGTATATTAAGTTAAAATAACTTACATACACTATTTCCTTGATGTCCTGCTTTAACCATCCCATTAAACAGACCTGCTATTGGTCCTAATTGAATTGGGTAAGAGAACTTTTGTTGTAATGATATAAATTTAGTATTAGTTACGTTTCCTGGTCACTTTTGAGTTTTATTGATTATTCTGACATTCAAAGGGATCAAGAAAAAGGGTGCATTTCTCATGAAAACAACTCACTGTTTATTAACATCACATTCTCACCTCATCATAGTTGCTGGCCATTTAAAAATAGTTATTTAATGTTATACCATATTAAGGTGAAAAATGCCAATAAATGAGTTCCCTTATAAAGATGGGTTAATTAGGGGTGCCTGGATTGGTGGAATGTCTGACTCTTGATTCTGGCTCAGGTCATAATCTCAGGGTTGTGGGATCAAGCCCCATGTTGGGCTCCGTGCTCTGCATGGAGCCTGCTTAAGATTCTCCCTCCCTCCCTTCCTCCCTCCCTCTATCTCCCCCTACCCCTCTCCCCAGCTCACACTCTCTTTCTAAAAAAGAAAAGAAAAAAAGTTTACCAGTCTTTTTTGGAAAAAAAAAATAATGAATTTTATTAAGTATAATATATAACTTTTACCTTAAAAATACAGTTATGATCTAAATAAACTTAAAAAAATAGTTATGAATAAAAGCTGTTTGTAAACAAGCCTCCTATAACAAGTGGCTTATATTTATAAGTACTAAAAATATAGATGACATTTGGTTGAACCAATTCCTGTAGTCATAGAGAGGGCTACAACATAATGGCTACATAGTTTTGTTTTCTAGATATGGGGAAAATACCACCAAAATGTAACTGTGAGTGACCTTTCAACTGGCAGTCAAGAGTCTGATCTAGAGAAATATGGACACCAATTGAGAAGCTGGAGATGGCCTTATTTGTTGGTAAAGGGTTAAGTCTCCCCCCTCTCTTTCTACTTACTGTTTGGTTCTACCCTTTCCCTGTAGAATCACACAATCTTTGTTAGAGGTCATTTCATCCTATCTGATATTAGGAATCAACTCTACCTCATCTGTGAGTGATGGCCACAAAGTCTCTAAGTGCTAACACTGATAGGACATTCGTAGTTTCGTAAGAGGTTCAATCCATTTTTAATAGCTAAATTAGAAAGTTTTTCTTATAAATAAAATCAGACTCTCTGTAACCTTCTTGTGTTAGCTCTACACCTGAGTTACACAGTGTACTTAACCCTTCTTCTACATAACCTTTAAAATAATATTTAAAAAAATAATTTTTGAATCACCTTTTCATCCCCAAGCCATCTCTTCTCCAGCTTAAACATTTCTAAATTCCTTTGATTTTTTTTTAAACATAATTTCTTCACTTATTACTATACCTAATATTAAACACTATAGTTTTTCCATGTGCTTATTAAAATATGATGTTGAGAGGAATACTCTTGTGTTCTATCAGGTTAGAATGCAGTGGAACAGCAGAACAGATTTGGATCACAGGACAATGTGATTTTACTGTGGCCACACCACTCTGTTGACACAAGTTATGACTCATTCAGAACTAACACATTTAGTATTCGAACAGGGTCTATTGTTAAGATGTTCTTCCCCTTACTATATTGGTGTAAAGACTTTATTATATTATTCTATATTGTGTACATACCTAAACACACAATAATATTCTTTCTATACCGATTCTATTCTCTTTAGAAACCACTGCCTTGCCCACTTGGAATGAGTGGTTTTATACAGCTAGAATTTTTGATCTTTTGACTTTTCAGTGTCCCTTGAGGCATACTCCTTAAGGAACTCTCTGCCATAGATTATACATCACTTTTTGCTTAAGTTTTTAAACATCTACTTTCACAAAGTCTAGGGAAGGTACAAACATAGCGATATTTTCTTTCTTTGACATGCCATTATTACTTTCTTGAAAGGGTCTTGTCACTTCTCCATTAGTAAAGACTGGTTCCTTACTAATTCAGAATATCACTTCCTCTTTTTGCTTCCTCTATTTTCTCTAAGTAGAAAATGCCAACGAGATAAGTCAAGAATAATAGCAAGTTCTCCTTTTAGTGGAAATAAACTTATAGAAGATACATGGATAGTTGAAGTACAAAATTACCAAAATACAGTGTCTCTGCCACTTTATAATTTGCATTATAAAAAACATGGCTTATGTCATCCACAGGAAGAGGTAATTTATATTAATTGATTCCTAAAAATAAAATGCTCTCAACTATGCACTGAACTTAAAGTTTTAACATTTCCAAAAGGACAAATAGCTCCTTAACAGATAGCTCTAGGTTTCTACTTTCCCTGCTTGATTTATTCAAAACAAAATCTCCCATTGGGAACATTCCAGTCAAGAATCCAGTGCCAATGAACTGGTATATACCAAAATAGCCATCAGTGGTATTTTGGAACATGTCTACCTTATTTAAAATTACCTGTTCACTTTACTTACTACTTCAAACTGGTATATAACAATATGGAACCATAAATATCAATGCAACTCTTTCTGTGTCCTCCAGGAACCTCTCTCTACTGTCATTTTTCCTGTTAGAATTCTCTGATTATGTTGTCTAGCATTAGCTTCTATAGTTCTGTTTGAGTAGTCAGCCTTTCAATCCTTTTTCAATCTCTTATTTCCTCTTTTTTGACCTCGCCTGCCTTTTCATGGGAGAACACAGAAGCTGGAGCTCACTCTGCTCATCTTGATCTCTGCTTCCTTCTTGGTTTTATTTTACTAGTCCTGGGACAGTAAAGAGAGCACGTAACAGGACAGCTAAAGTTCTTTTTATAGTCACAATTTTGCTTTTAACTATAAAAAAAATAGAAGTCACTAATGTCTTTAAGCTTTAGTTTAATCATTTATAAAATGTAGTAGTTGACATGAGTTAGATGATCTTAGAGCTTTCCTTCAGTTTAAAAAAACATTTTTTTTTTTAAAAAAAACATTTATTTATTATTGAGAGACAGAGAGAGACAGAGCATGAGCAGGGGAGGGACAAAGAGGAGGAGACACAGAATCTGAAGCAGGCTCCAGGCTCTGAGCTGTCAGCACAGAGCCTGACGTGGGTCTCAAACTCACAAACCTCAAGATCATGACCTGAGCCAAACTCGGACGCTTACTGGACTGAGCCACCCAGGTGCCCCATTTTTGTTTTTTGTTTTTTGTTTTTTTGAGAAAGAGAGAGTGTGAGTGGGGAGAGGGGCAGAAGGGGAGAGAACCCTAGGGTCATGACCAGAGCCGAAATCAAGAGCCAGACGCTCAACTGACTGAGCCACCCAGGTGCCCTGAGTTTTCTTTCGGTTCTACCGTTACTGGAGATGATCAGCCATGTTGGCACTGTATTTTTCAATGAGTGATATCTCGCCACAGCATTCCACTGGACATGGATGGTTAAACCTTCACTGAAAGACCCAAATGCCAGAACACATACAAGGCTTCCTTTTGATTAACAGAAGCCTCAGCTATGATCATTTCTTGCTCAGTTACATAGCCAATTAACATAGACAAAACTTTAGTCAATGTTTTCAAAACTATAAAACATAAAAGCACAGAGGACTTAAAATGATCTTTTAAACTTATGAGAGCTAGAATAAGGAGTGGGGCGAGTCAAATCAAAATTTTAATTTTCTATAATCATTATATAAGTAAGTCGAAGAGAAAAAAATATTAGTTTCCAAACTTCAACAACGGAGATTCCACCGCAAGATTGGTCATATAAATATAGATACACGTTAATAAAGCAAGGATACAACAACAGGAAAGTGCACTGTAAGCTTCAAAAAGATGGGTGGCAATATCCAGTCTTTTAGAATCCACAATTTGTAAGTTGTTCACCAAGGCTAACTTATGCAAGTGTGGTATAACAACTGAAAAAAGAAAAAGAAATTTAGATTTTTCTCTAAAACGTTGCACACACCACACTCATCTGTTGAACAAAATTTTTTTCATTTTAAAATTTATAAAATTTCATTTTAATTTCTAGGTGATTTCAAAAGGTTACCCAAATCCTTTACTTGCTGTTTCATACTAGAGAGGAAAGCATGTTTTCCGGAATAAGAACATTTGGGAGGAAGAGACCATAGCACTGGCACTATAACCTAATTATGAGGATGTATACAGGTCACTTGGCCTCACTGAAATTAAATTTCCTAACTTGAAGGATGAAAACCAAATAAACAAATGTAAACAACCTACCTCTTTGTGTTACTATTATCTTTACAAACAAGTTTTATCTTTACAAATAAAAATCAGGTATTACCATTGTTATTAAACAAAAGATAAATACAGTATACTTATTCTTCTTCAACATCAAATTATTTCACTTCTTCATGAAACAATTCTTTTTTTAACTTTATTTTTTATTTTTCAAAATTTACATCCAAATTAGTAAGTATATAGTGAAGCAATGATTTCAGTAGATTCCTTAATGCCCCTTCCCCATTTAGCCCATCCCCCCTCCCACAACCCCTCCAGCAACCCTCAGTTCGTTCTCCATATTTACGAGTCTCTTTTGTTTTGTCCCCCTCCCTGTTTTTATATTATTTTTGTTTCCCTTCCCTTATGTTCATCTGTTTTGTTTCTTAGAGTCCTCATATGAGTGAAGTCATATAATTTTTGTCTTTCTCTGACTAATCTCATAAAACAGTTTTTAACTTTAGTTTTCTCAAATTCTTAGCAAGACAAATGTCAAATAGCACTGGTGGTTTAGTTCAAGTCACTCAAAGGGCTCACAAGTCATCTTCTGTCTCAATGAATAATGTGAAATTTCAAAAACATAGACAACCTACTGCTAAAATAAAAGGGATGGCCCAAGAAACAGCATCCAATTCAGTAGCAATGAGCACGTCTACTGCCCAAGATGGTGTTTTCTAAATACCAGTTCCCACGAAAACCAGGGTTCCTTGAAGAAATGGTTCCAGGGTCAGTGACTACCACAGTGTTGCTCATAAGGCCCCTTTCTAATCTCTGCTTGGCTAGGGATCCCAAAACACCCTTCATAAGCACAGACTTCTGACCAATTGTAGTGACTTCTTTCATGTTTGCACTGAGTTTGTCTATGTGAAAGCCATAATCTCTTCCTAGAAAAACCTCCTCCTTCTTCAGTAAACCAACAATATAATCACAACTTTTATACTTACGTTAGTAAATGGCAACCCCCCCCCCCCCAATAACTTAGAATACCAATGGCCATTTTTAGGGAATTTTGACTTGTTAAAATTAATAACAGCATACTTAAGAGGAACTCTAGAAAAAAAATTAGGAGACAAAAACTCCAAACGTTCATTGATTTCCCTGAATTCACTGAAACTCCAATTCACTAACTGGCATGCTGAGGCCTCAACAAAATGATGGCTCTAAGATAGTCTCTCTAGAGAATTTTTGGATTCACTTCTACCCAAATCTTAAGAAGGTTCCTTGAACTTCTTTATCTATTGACACCAGGCCTATTTATTCCTCCTGCTCCTTTTCTGACCACCTATATAAGCAATCCTTTCCTTAATGTTTTTCTCAGGAACTCAATAACCATACTGCACAATCACCCCTTAAAACTGTTTAACTAGAAAACAAATTTGTAGAAGTTACTTTAAACTCTAGAGCCAACTAAAGGTTATCACTAAAGATACTCCTAAATCTCAAAAGATAGAGAAAAATTTACTATAAGAACAGTTCATTATATACATATTATCCTAGCTACTACCTCTGTAGCAATTAATTCACTTAATTGATAACCTCTCAGAAGGAAATTAGTGGTTAAAAGATTTAATAACCAAGATATGCATAATTCTACAACTGACCTTCAGTGGGCAAGGAAAATAGGAAATGGACAACTTAAAGCCATTTCAGAAGCCTTTTTCTTAAGGACAGATTGGACACGGTCTAAACTACAGACGAAATAGAGATAAATCAATAGGAGACTTTATAAAAATAGATTTCAATGAACTTTCAAAAAATATTTGGGGTAGATTCAACAGCCAAAGTAAAAGGACTCTTATCCTCTATTTTTGTAAATGGGCTCAAAACTGAAATAGAGAACTTCTAAAAAAACTAACTTGAAATGTAAAATTGCCATGTTAGAAAATCTCTAGCATATGACTGAACATTTTCAGAGAGCCTTATAAAGTAAAAAAGCTGAAAACAAACAACAACAAAACAACTGCATTGTGTTCCAGATTAAACCAATGGCCCCTGAAATAAAATCAAGACCCAAAGGTCCCGTGATAATTAAGAGTTGGGAAAGAAAAAGGCCACTGGGTCAACCAATGTTCTCTATTCTCTAAAAAAACAGAATGACAAATATCCAAAATGCCACTCCAAGGAAGATATTACAACCCAACAGTTCTCTGTCCTTCCTCTAAACTCCTAAAAGCAATTGTCCATAAATACAGACAGATAACAGTATGACATCCTTGTCAATATGGGTTCTACTTTACCATTAGCCTTATTAATATAGGACATTAAATTCCTCAGGATAAAGTTTTAAAGTAAACTTTATTACACCTATTTTATTATAGGCTTATTACACCTATTCAAACAGTGGAAACGTCTATCCTCAATCTTTTCCCAAGCCAACCTTTGTTATTTTGGGACCATTATGAAAAGAAAATGTCTTTCTTCTCTGTGATGCATAAACCTTTCCTTTGAACACACACAAAAAGGTTAGATCCTGTTCTAGAGAGTTATTAACTCGACAACATGGCACACACCAAAGACTCATTGCCTATTTAGCCAATTCCTTGATCCAAGAGCCAGGACTTAGTCTCTCCACTTCAGAGCAATGACATCCTCAACAAAGCCGGTCAAAGTACCTACAGAGTTTTTACTAGGTTCACCTGTAAATTTGATATTACCGTATGTGGAACTATCCCTATTGCTAACTAAAATACCAACACTTTCCTGTTAACTAATTGTGAAATACTGCTATTTTCTCCTCATGTTATCAACATTATTACCCATTAAAAAATAATCTCGTGATTGCGTTTCTGTAGTTCAGTAAGGGTCATGCCCTCCACAGACCTTTTGGACACTGCTGTCCAAATCCTAACAACGTTTTTTGTATATTAAAAATATCATGCTGGATATGCAACAACTAGGCCATGGGAAAATCCAATTTTGTACTAGAAACCAAAATGACTCAAGAAGCCAAACTTGGGGTCCTCTCTAGAGCATGTCAAATTGCTAAAAATTAAAGGACTAAAGTACAGCAGGGATAACTGACAAGCTTTTGGAGTAATAATTACTGGATGATTTGAAGCCACTAAAGGAAATTACTGTCATAAAGGCTGAGGCCCACAGTAAAAGAGGTATTATAGAAACTAGAGAAAATGCTTTAGCAGATAATCATGCAGATCATTTAGTAGATCAAAAAGCTATGCAATAAAACAAAATCATTTATCATAGCTGAATGGCATAGTAAGTGCAAGAAAAGCACATTTTTCATAAGAACATGTCTAGAAACACATAAAAATTTCCTTAAAAATGAGAGTTAAATAATAAGCTCTGAATATAACTCAGCACAGCATTTTGAAATTCAGTTATTTAAAAATGTTTTAAAAATGACTTCAAAGTGTTTATGAGGTACTTTTCATATGTGTTACAACAATCGGTGTATCGTATAAAATCCATCCATTAATAGATAGTATTACTGATCAGTTCACAATAATCAGCTTGGTTCACTTTTACCTTTCAGTATACGGAAGATAAAGTGTACGAGAGTTTTAATATAGGACAAATCCTGAGAGGAGCTTCTGGTTTTGATCTTACATTACAAGTCAGAAAAAAAAAAAAAAAAGAGTAAAAAATGCAACTTACACTCATCTCGGAACCTTGGTTCTGCATTAGGCCCAACTCTACCAAATGTTTTTATGATCTCTGTATGCAAAGAATACTGGTCTTGGTACTGAGGATCTTCCAGAAAAGAAGCCAACTGCATTTTCACTCTTTCCAGCAACTTAAAATGAGATATTTTACAGTTATTTCAAAGAATTTTAAAAACTGAGTAGAGTTGTTAAAGAGAAAGATACATATTAAACATGGCTTTCAGCATGGGTTCAAATGATTTATGTCAACATGACAGTAGAAGCCTGGAATTAAACAACACATTTTTATTTATGCTTGCTAATTCTTCTTTCTTTATTTTTTGAAAATACAAACATTCCCTTAAAAACTACAGAAACAAAAGACCCCCACAGTATTTAGAGAAAAACAATATTTATAGTGATTTTGTATCTAAATTTTAATTCTCAAAACCAATCACAGTAAGTTACCCAATTATTCACCTTCTGAAAGCAATGAGTCATTAATGACTTATATCTTACTCACATTTCCCTAAAAGACATTTTTATTTTAGGATTTAAGAATATGTTGAAATTCTGCCAAGACTGCAAGCTTTGCAGAATGATACTTTTTAATGTTGCTTCACCAGTGAAATACATAAGGAAAAAATGGAAAACTTCCCCCCTCCTACCCCATAAGTAACAAAGTTGTTTAATTTTTATTATTAGAAAATCTGTATGACAAAGGAATTTCATAAAATAGTGTTTATTTTTTGGGGGGTAAAATGTGTATTTCCATTTAAGTGGCTGTGTAATATGTCCACAGATGACTTATCTTCTAATCTGTAGGGTTTCTCGTTTGTATAAAAACATGTCCAATTTGATAACAAAGAATGAAATTTTGATACTAATTTTGAGAAGTGTCTTAGAGTTAACGTTGCAGATAGAACCTAACACCCGTGAAACTAAATCACAAGTTTCTAAATCAAAATACACTTTCAGAAAGACCTTGATGATCTCCTGCAGTGGACATGACAGAGGGTTGTCACAGCGATGTGCACTACAATAAGAGGATACCAGCCCACTACACTTGCACATCACTGATCACAGTTACGAGAACAGAGGTGCCCTCTAGCCTCCCTTTGTAAAACTGAGATAGGTTTGTGGTCCTAAAGCTATCAGTCAAATTGCCTTTAAATCTGTGCAAACTGGCAATCAGGAATTTACGTAAGACTATCCAGAAGTCTATTGGATAATGGAAGGCTTTGGAACTAGATCTGGTTTGAAGGATTACCCAAGACTGCAATACTCAGCTAGGCTTAAAAGAGAACATCTAGGAGTTGGCTTGTACTTAATTCTCTGATTGAGAAGATAGACTAGAGATTTCCTTAGGATATGAAAATACACTTTGGATAAGGCTATCATGTTTTCAAATCCTGAGATATTCCTCTGGCCCACAACCAACTAAGAGATATAAAAAAAGTTATAATACTCCCTTCCCCCTACCACTGGGTGCATGGATGGTAATGTATCATCACCCCAACAGTACATAGATAATAAATTTCAATCATTTCCTACCTCTCTTTGAATAACCGTTTCCATAATAGTGCCAAAGGCCGGAATTGTGGCAATCCGGACAGAGCTGTTAGAATTAAAAAAAGAAAGAAACTGAAACTTTCTTTGAGATGAAAAGCTGATTATTAAAATGTGTATCACAGTTAAGTATAAGGTAAATATACTGTATTAGTCTCTAGCAATGACAAATTAAATTAAAAAAAAGCAGACCAAGAAGAATGCTCAAAAAGACAGACAGGATAACTTAAGGTCGCAGTCTGTGGAACTCACAATTCAGGATCACTGGACAAGGTAACAAGGGCCGGAGCAACCCGCTTGTCAACTAACGCTTCACTCATGCCTCGAAGAGTCAGCTGTAAACCAGTCAACATGCAATAAAAAATGGTTTGGTAAACTGGAATGAGAACTGGGTTAGCTGTGACTGAGGATGGGCAGGCAGACTCATTGGTCTTTCTTGGTTTAGTCACCCACACGAGACATTAAAATGTTAAGCCTTTGGTTCATGCCACTATACTTACTGGTAACAACATGTTAGTGAGATTAGCAGAGCATCCTTTCTCGGCTTGGAAGAAATAGTCCATCAGCATATTTTAAGTTTAGGAAATGTTTACTGAGAATACTATTAATGTATTCTTTTCGATACATGGCCTCCAAATGTGAAGGTTGACTTAAAAAAAAAAAGATACATGAACAGTATAATAAAGTTTAAAATCAAGTGAACATAATCCAATATTATTATTTTGAAGAGATAAATCTATTCTTTAGTGAATTGAAAAGCTGATGGTTATTTCTTGATAGGCACATTTTGAAAGGGATGCTGAATGTAAAAGGCAGGGATGACACTTACATTTCAGGGTCACTGGAGAGAGTAATGAGAGCAGGAACAACCCTCTGAGCTACCAGAGTTTCATTCACCCCCTTCACCAACAGCTGATTGGTCAGCGCAGGGGGTATTCACAGGTGATGCATGGAAAGAGCAAACACAGTGCCATGGGAAGAAGAAAGGAACGACCAAGAGAAAGAGAGAAAACACAAAAGCAAAACCAAAATTAGAAGCTAAGCAAATATTGCTACTAGAGTGCTTTAATAAAGGGAGAGAATGCTCGGGAGGAAAACAAAGCTTAAATAGCTTAGCAGTCCACAAAAACAGAGTGTATCACCAATTCAATGGCAGTTTGTACTTTTGGTCAAAGTCTCCATGCAATTTCCATGTTCGATTGAAATGCAATTTAAAAGAAAGCCTTTCTTTGTCTCTTTCTTTCTTTCTTTCTTTCTTTCTTTCTTTCTTTCTTTCTTGATAAAAAGAAGATATATACTGGATTCTGTGGTTAAAATTCTCGAAGAAAATCTGGTGTCGTTTTATTATGACCAACAAGGTACAAACTGGACTGTTTTTAAACCAAACTCAAATGGCTAGCAGCCACCACTAAACTGCTTCTGATTGTTCTACGGCAAGTCAACTTAAAAATCACAGGGAAACTCCCAACCTTTTACATCACATAGCTTTCTCTTTTGAGGTACAAAGACACATAATGCAGCCTGAGTGGAAAGTAGTACATGTGGGAATTAGATCTGGGTTCAGACTCTAGCTCTCCACTTATCAGCCATGTGGCCTTAGATGCATTACATAATCTTCTTGAAACTCAGTTTTCTCATCTGAAAATGGTAACACTGTTATCTACCTTAAAGGATCATTGTGCTACTAACTGTACAAAATATGCCTAAATATTGTGTCTGCAAAGATTAGGCATTCAAGAAATGTGAGTTTAATTATGAGTACTACAAGCATATAAGATTTATGATATATTTGAAAAAAGAAATTATTAATTAAAAAACTGTTTTGACTGCTCCAAGTAGTCAGCATTTACAGTTTGTTGTTTTACATTTCTCTAAAAGCTCAAATGAATAAGAAAATAAACATGATAAGCACATTTAGACCTATTTCTATAACCTAATGGTAAAATAATTCATTTAGCAACCAACCCTAAATCTAGAACAGGAGGACAATATTTTGGAGCGTTATACATTTTGTTTTTAAAAGGGCCACATCCTAGGGTGCCCGGTGGCTCAGTCAGTTAAGCATTGACTCCTGAGTATGGCTTGGTTGGGGAGGTTGACAACCGTGTAGGGATCCATGTGATGATAGCGTGGAGCCTGCTAGAGATTCTGGCTCTCCTCTCTCTCTGCCCCTCCTCCCGCTCATGCATGTTCTCTCTCTCAAATACACATTAAACAAGATTATAAAAAAAATAAAAGGGCAGCATCCTAATCCTACATTCTCAATGTCAGAATTTAAAAACAAATTACTTCTAAATGCTTGTCAATCTGGTCACCTTGCAGTGTGGAACTAGGCCTCGTGGAAGATGGAGGGGGCTGTGGAATTTTTGTAACAAAAACCCAACACTGTGCGCCTGTTAACACATTCTTCCCACACGCTGTATCAGAGACAGCAGAGCTCACTTTATGTGAAGATTCCTAACTTGACAATAATCTGTTACCATTCAACAACTGATTCCCTTTAAAATCTACTTCAATATTCTGAACTAAATTTTATAAAAATACATGGATAATTAGGCTGGAATAAAATGACACCAGAGCTTTTGCTACTACCTTAAACATTCCAGAGGTCAGGCAGAAAGAAATACGGGAGAGAAGTTCAAATACTGTTAAATAAAACTTTCTTCTCTGTACCTTTTTGTAAATAAGATAGCTTAGATCTGAATCAGTAAAGCATATCTTAAAATGTCTGCTACGTTGTGCCAGCCAAAAAGCATTAAAAAAAAAAAAAAAAAAAGAGGTCTAATCTAGGGGACAAGTTAAATTTTCATTGCTCTGCAGTTTGAAGTGTAATTTCTTTATTAAGCTAGAAAATCAAAAAGTAAAATTTAAGAGTTATCAATTGTTATGTGCTTTATGTACAATATATCATTTGATCTTTAAACCTGATGAGCTAAATACAATTATTATCGATGTTTTAACAGATGAAGAAGAAACTGAGCCTTGGAGAACAAGTTAAGTAACTTGTCCAGGGTTTTAGAGGCAATAAAAAGCCAAATTAGCAAATGGACTCGTCACATCTGTCTCACAAGCCCAGGCCTTCTTTGAGGTGGCCTACTGTTACAGGCTTAGCTTCCTTATGACTGATAGGAGAAATCATTAGATGAAGTTCTTTTCTGCATCTTTTGGGAAATCCATTATGTCACATGATAAAGTTTCCTTATAAATCAATTTCAATAATAACCTGTCACTTCCAAAAGTAATACATTGGCCTATTATTTAACAATGAAAATAATAAAATTGGGTTTGCCCTTTTTGTCCTGCTGTCTGAAAACTTAGAGCTACATTTAGTGTTCAGTTTCACTAAGTATCTCATGTTATGTTCCTGGTAGATCCATTTCTTGCTTTCTTCCCAATAGTTTCCGGTCTCACATAAAAAATTTTCTTTTATTATAAATGTCTTGCTTTTTTTTTTTTTTTTTTTTTTTTTTTAATTTTTATTTTTGAGAGAGGGTGTGAATACGGGAGGGGAGGAGAGAGAGGAAGACAGAGGATCCAAAGCAGGCTCTGCATGGACAGCAGCGAGCCTGATGCAGGGATTGAACTCATGAACTGTGAGATCAGGCCCTGAGCCAAAGTCGGACACTCAACTGAATGAGCCACCCAAGTGCCCCTAAATGTCCTGCTTTTTATGTTTTTATTTTGAATTAACTCATTGCGGGCGAGGGGAAGCAGGCACAACTGTAAATTATAATGTATTAGTATAAAAAAATCTTTTGAAATATACTTATTTTTTTAATACAATTTTGCTCACTATAAGAGTCACTGACAACGAAAGTAACTTTAATTTTTTCTACTGATGATTTTACTGGCATGATCACTGAAAAAAATTTTATCACAAATGAGTTGGAAAAAATATTGAAATAATCCTCTCAATTGGACTCAAGTTCATAATCAACCTGAAAGAACGCTGAAAACTGCCGAAGCATAGGTATAGTTTCCAAACCAGCACTGATTGCAAACATAGAAACCAAAACCAGACAAAAGCCACATATAAGAAATAAGGCAGAAAGAACCCAAAAACAAATAAAAAGAGGATGTTTCATTTTATTTAAGTTATTTTCATTTATATGGTATGCTTACCAGTGAATACATAATTTGAGAAACAAATGGTTTAAGAGAAAGAAGTAGTTTTTAGCGTCTTAGAATAAAATCCTATAATGACAGTGTATTAAAGACATAGTTCTTTATGTAAAAGGATGCACTTTTCTTTCACGGATGACTCTTTTCAGCATACTGAATAATCAAAAATTATTTATACTCACAGGAACTTATTACTACAGATCAATCTGAATTTTAAATTTGGCATTCACCTTGACAAAGAACACTTGATTATAGTTTTTTAAATCAAATATGTACAATAACTGAGGCAGTAACATGGACAGAGGATATTCAACTTCCTGGTAAGACTGGAATTTTCTTTAGATTTCACACATCGATTTTATATACTTAAAAGTTTTAGAAGGTACGTATTTTAAACATACCAGTGCTCTATTCTTTGAATGGCAATTTATCTTAAATTGTGGAAAAACTCTGAAATTCAGGAAGAATTGAATTATCCAATTCTTTTTATGGAAATAAACGCTTTCAGATATTTTAAGAATCACATGCATACTAGGGATAATTTTAGCCTGGATACATATACATTCTCTAAACTATTATATTACTCTGTGAAATAACAGCATGATAAGGAAAAAAAAATAATGATAATGATACCTAACATTTATTAAGTTCCTATGTGCCAGATGCTGTTTTAAGGGCTTTACTAGTATTAATTCATTTCATATTAACAAAAATCCTTTGAGATGGATAATTATTATCATTTTCATTTTGTAGATGAGGAAACTGAGGCACAGAGAAGTTTGAACTTGCCATTAAGTGGCAGAGACAGACACTGAACCCAGGCAGTTAGGCTCTATGGCAAGACTCAAGAGCAGAAAGAACACTCTAAATTAATTTTTGTCTTCAAATACAAGTTCTAGAAATATAAACCAATGAATGGATGAATGAATAAATAAATAAAGTAGGCTATGGCATATTTTCCTCTATGATGGTTATTTTGAATTTCAAAAGATAGGCATTTCAATTTTCATACTTAATTTGGGTAGGTGGCAACTTTAAGAAAATCCAGTTGAATTATATGAACAGTCTCTTCTCTCCTAATAAGTCTACGGACAGTTAATGTATAGGGATGTTATTCCAGACATGATTTGTGAGGAAATAATCAAGTAGAGTAATCAACAAAGTAAGTATCCCCATATTTGCAATAATTGATTTTTTAAAGTTATTCATGAATCCAACTATATTTCATAACTTTAAATATATCTTATATTGTTTTAGTTTACTTTAGTAGCCATTTTATCTCAATAAATAGAAAAGTATAGTCAGGAAAGATTTATATAAGATGGAAATTAATATAAGATTTAAAAGAAAATTTAAGAAGTAGAACTGAGAATAACATCCAAGGGACCAATAACATCCAATTAACCAATATTTAAACATTCTTAAATATATCAAAGCTAAATTTCTGCCCCATCACACAGTACACAACTAGATACTATTCAATGCCATAAAATATACATCAACATAACATAGTATGCAAAGCCTTTAATAAAAACAAAAACATTCCTTTCTCCATCTTCCAAAGGAAATCATTATAATTAGAAATGAGAGAAGCATTTGTTTACATACCTCAAACATTCTAGCAGCGGTACATCTCACAAGTGCTGAAGTATGGACAACACCATACCATAAAACAGTTAATAATAACTCGTGGTAGGCTGGATTTGCACTGAAAGAAAAAACTCAGTGTTAAAAGTGAGGGCCACAGTGTCTTACTGGTGTATTGAAAAATACTACATTTGTAAGTAATATTAATGATAAAAATATTGGCAAAAAATATGAAATGACTCTGTATGGTTTAACAGGTTACATCCAAGACTCTTTAAAAAAGGAAGTCACCTTACAAAGCTACAAACTTTTAGCATATTCAGGAGTTATACTTTTAGGTTCTGTAAACATTTACAATTCTGATAGAAATCTCAACTCTTTAATAGCATACAACTTAAAATTATAAAAAATAAAAGAAAATTTACCCAGGAGGAAAAAAAGAAAGAGCGCTGGACTGAGTCAGATGGGTCAGTTACAACCTCTGTGGGTCTTAATTTCTGTATGTATAAAAATTGGGGAAGCAATACTTGTCCTATTTATGTCATATGTTTATTGTGGGATCAAATCAGATCAACTCAAATCACTGACATGGAAGGAGAAGCTGGCTGTGAGGCCTATTCAAATGCAAGACTGTATTGTTACCAAGTACCCAAGCCTGTTTGCAATAAAGACAGAGATAAAATGACATTAACAGCTAGATGATGTGATTATGAGCAGGATCAGGCAATGGGATGGAAAAAGGAGCTAATGAACTTTCACTTGGAGCTCCTTTTTCACTTTTGGGAAACTAAATTTTCTTCAAATCTGAACTTTATTTCTCCAGCTGCTTCAAAGAAAACATAATGTCTATATTCTTTCCCCTACTCTTTTATTACAATGTATTGATTACAAAATATTGAGAATGTACAAATAAGCAAAACCAAAAACCAAACACTAAAAGGACAAAAACTAGGCCTCAAAACCAAAAGATTTGGTGTGGATGCCAATATTTTTTGACTCAAACTATGTATCTTATAAATACAATTTAAAAACTGTACATGAATTAAAAAACAAACATAAGCTATGGTTTTTACCCCAGTTCCACAAAAGAAGCCTTCAAGCTATCAAGAGGAGCATGCGATAATGAAAGCAGGGTCATTACATCTTCTAAGAATCCCACTAATAGCTTTCGGTCTTCTTCCTACAGAGGATAAAGACTGATAATGAATTTCCAAGCAATCAAGTAGAACTAAAATACTAATTTCGTATCTATAATTATAAAGTTTTATCGAATATGGGGAAACATCCAGTCTCAGAAGCATTTTAACTAAAGATATGTATTAAACTTATCTATCTATGATCACAATGGTAAAAGGACAAAGACTACCTTGATTCATAGATCCTCAGACCTGTGCTGTTCATTATGGTAGCCACTCACCACATGCAGTTATGTAAATTTAAATTAAAAATAAAGTACAATAAAAGATTCAGTTCTTTAGTAGCACTAGTTACAATTCAAGTGCTTAATGGCCACGGGTAGCTAGTGGCTTCCTCATTGGACAGTTCAGATACAGATATGTCTGCTGTTGCAGGAAGTTTTATTAGACAGTTCTGCTTTAGAAAATGAAAAGGTATATTCTTTTATTAAAATTTATTTTTACAAATTTTAGTTCCCACTAATTTTGGCACTAAGCACTTAACTACAAACTAGTAAAAGCTATCCCCCTAACAGAAAATTGTTTCCAAGAAATTATTCTTGCAATTTCTTAGTGGTAAGAAGCTACATGCTTGTTGAAATACAGAGTACTGTGTTCTTTTTCTTTCTTTTCCTGTATCTTTCTTAAATTTTTATTTTTTATTTTTTAATATCATTTATTGTCAAGTTAGCTAACATACATTGTATACAGTGTGCTCTTGGTTTCAGGGATAGATTCCTGTGATTCATCACTTACATACAGCACCCAGTGCTCATCCAAACAAGTGCCCTCCTCAATGCCCATCACCCATTTCCCCCTCTCCCCTGCATCCCCATCAACCCTGTTTGTTCTCTGTATTTATGAGTCTCTTATGGGTTTGCCTCCCTGTCTGTTTGCAGTCATATCCTTGATCAAAAAATAATCTATATTTTCAAACTTTCTTTTATAAACCATCGTTTTCATAATCAGAAAATAATCAGTATTTTCTTTTTTCTTATATTGTACTTTATTAAGAAATATATTGCAAAAAATAAGTGTGCTAAATTAGGAAGGTTAAAAAATCACTTTGTATGTTAAATTAACCTGAGTCTATAAAGGAAGGGAATCTGACATTCTGTCAGGAAATAAATATATAATAAATTAGAGTTAAGTTTTCTGTCATTAGGGATGTATTAGGCCAAAAATAAATAGCTTCTGCATTAATATTAATAAATAGATCTATGAAGAATACTGGATTGCCACCAACCATTTTTTTTTCCTACATAATCAGGTTCATTTAGAATGAATAAAGGATTAAAAACAATAGAATGAATAAAGGATTGACAAAAGTAATGATCAGCATGAACAATGTCAGAGCAGTTTTGGAATATGACAGTCTACTTAATGTAAAGCTTAGGACACTGACAAACCAGAATCAGAGCAATGTTGGAATAGAGACTCTACCCAATTTTAGTTGCCTACTATGTCAAAACACAAAATATACATAAAATTGGAAAACAAACTGTAAATCTGAAAAACCTGAAGTGTGAAATAAGAGCTATGAAACATACTTCCAAATGAGCATAGATTCTTCTAATCTGAAAATTTAGTACAATCCTATTCTATTTCTCATTTTTGAAATCTCAAGACAAAAAAATGTATTTGATTCAAAACAGTTTTCAACTCACAGCTTTTCACATTAAAGAGAGTGGAAAATGGTATGCATAGTATTGTGTCTGGCAATATGCTAGGATTTAAATCTTCATGAGTTTAAGAACAATAGAGACAATCTATTAAAGTTACAGGACTTAAAATACCCTACACACAGGGATTGTGTGTGTATTCATATTATGAGGCAGTCTTCGAAACCAGGGTAGAAAAGAATAGTTTAAAGGAATACTGTGTTACTTTAACAGAATTGGAGCTTCTGTTGAAAGGTATGTGATACTGTAGGACTACATTTTATTTATTTAAAAAAAAATTTTTTTTTTTTCAACGTTTATTTATTTTTGGGACAGAGAGAGACAGAGCAGGAACGGGGGAGGGGCAGAGAGAGAGGGAGACACAGAATCGGAAACAGGCTCCAGGCTTTGAGCCATCAGCCCAGAGCCTGACGCGGGGCTCGAACTCACGGACCGCGAGATCGTGACCTGGCTGAAGTCGGACGCTTAACCGACTGCGCCACCCAGGCGCCCCTGTAGGACTACATTTTAAAACGTAAGATAGCTCAATCTGTTTTGGAAGAAGAGTGCAATAAATATGAATTATACTTTGAATTCAAAAGGCAAAAGAAATGTTAGGTATTAATGGGGGAAAACTCAGGAAAAAAGGCCTTCCTTTTTGATTCTTACGTTCTAAATTCTATTTATTTTTCTTATTTTTTAAAAGTTATCTCTATGCCCAATGTGGGGCTCGAACTCATGACCCTGAGATCAAGAGTTACATGCTCTACCTACTGAGCCAGCCAGGTGCCCCTCACATTCTAATTTCTAATTTTTTTTTAATGTTTATTTATCTATTTATTTTGAGAGAGAGAGAGAGAGAGAGAGATAAAGCAGGGGAGGGGTAAAGAGGGGGGAGAGAGAGAATCCCAAGCAGGCTCTGCACTGTCAGCACAGAGCCTGATGCTGGGCTCAATCTCATGAACTGTGAGATCATGGCCTGAGCTGAGATCAAGAGTCGGACGCTTAACCGACTGAGCCAGCCAGGTGCTCCTCACATTCCAATTTCTAAAAATGCTTTATCCTGAATCCATACTTTCACCTGACTGGTGGGGCTGCCTCACACTTAAAAATGACTGATCTACGTTAATATATATCATGTTCATTTCCTTAAAGCAACGGTAAGTAGAATGTGGTAGTTTGTTATACTGGTGACAACCAATGAACCGCACCTCCTGGCTCATGCCTTTATTTCGTGCCCTCTTCTGGAATCTGGGCTGGGCCTGTAACTTGTTTTAACCAAGGGAAGGCAACAGAGTGATGTGCTAATTCCAAGCCTAAGCTTTCGCCTAGCAGATGCTGCTTTTGCGCTCTGAGGAGCCCTGAGCAGCCCTGAGCCACCACGTATTAAGTTTGGCTGTGCCGCCTCAGAGGCCCTAAGACAACACAGAGACTGAAGCTCAGTCACCCTAGCTGACCTCCCTTCCAACCAAAAAGGTGAATGCAACAACATGAGTGACTGACCACAAGCAAGACCACAAAAGAGAGGCCAAGTTGAGCAAAGCCCATGAGCAAATAAAAGGGTTATAATAAGCCATTATGTTTTAGGGTAATTTATTATGTAGTAACAATTAAGAAAAATAAGGTATTATTAAAAAGTATTTTGCACAAAATGGTAATAGGGTACAGTATTCTACAGCATTTTGTAGTTTGCTCCACCTAATACATGTGCTTTATTTGCTATTTAATTTATGAAAAATTAATCATGAAACACAATGAAACTTTGATAAGTAAGTGCAATCTAACACTTCTAACAAAATATCAAGAAGCACTTAATCTCTAAATTTATTTGTTCAAGATTTGTTCAATGAAGACTTATTCAAATATTCTCTCCACTATAAATTACTTATTGAACAAAAGAAATATATAAATTTTGTTTTCCTTTATGGGTAACATGAACCCATAATCTAATCTAATCTATGTTGTTAATATATATTACTTTTATAATATAATATAAAGCGTAATATTATGTATCTTTCTAAACAGAAAGTGCTTTTACATTTTCTAGTAAAAGGATTTTTCTCTTACCTGAATATAACACGTAAGGACTCCTGTTGCATAAATGGGGACAGTAGCTTTAGTGAGGACCCCATTTCCTGCTGAGGAATCTAAGATCATTAAAACAATTTTAAAAATCTTCATGTATTTTAAATGTAAAGCAAAAAGTCACAAAGCAAATTATATTTAAAATTCCAACTGGTTACAAGGCTTACGCATGCATATTATTACTTTGGAAAAGAATTTTGATTAAAATACATATCCATGGTTGTTGTAAAAACATAGCTTAATACTTTTTATAAAGCCAGTAGCATAAACATTTTTGATAGATGTTAAGAACTCTAATAACCAAAATGAGATGCTATACTCTATTTCCATACTCAGAAATCGGAGCTTTCTTTCTTTTTTTTTTTTTTTTTTAATGTTTATTTATTTTTGACAGAGAGACAGAGCATGAGTCGGGGAGGGGCAGAGAGAGAGGGAGACAGAATCTGAAGCAGTTTCCAGGCTCTGAGCTGTCAGCACAGAGCCCGACATGGGGCTCGAACCCACAGACCGCGAGATCGTGACCTGAGCCGAAGTCGGACGCTCAACCGACGGAGCCACCCAGGCGCCCCAAGGAGCTTTCTTGAACTCTCCCAAGTGCCAGTCCGTATAAACAGGTCTTAAATTTTTATGCTTTCAATCTGTAGTATTCGGTAAAAGGTAAAGGCACTCAGCTAAAAGGTGGCATCTGGATATATATTATTTAATCTGCTTCCTGATATGAGATACTACCTAGTTTCCAGTACTAGTCTAGTTCCAAAGCCCCCCCTGCATCTTCTATAGGGATTTTCAGCCAGATGACCCTATTTTCGCTGGGAAAATGCAGGCAAAGTACAGAGGCAGAAGAGGGGAAAGCATTCCAACACAGAAGAGTACCCTGTGACTACTGTAAAATAAGATAAATTCACCGTAGATGATTTCAAAAAAGAAATTCAGAGATGATATAACATTATTTATAGCAACAACAGCTCTGGTTTATTGTTCTTTAGGCACTATTTTAAGTGCTTTATATTTGCTTTTATGTATCCCCAAATTTTTAAGTACTTTTTTCTATTTTTATATGGTTTGAAATTTTTTTCAGAAAATAGTACATAAACAAATTTGACTAACTGCCCTGAAAGAATCGTAGCAAAAAAGAAAGTTCCATTTTCACATCCAGTAGCACTTGAGGTTTGTTTATGCTCTCGGTAAGAGTAATTTTTTCTTTGGGGGACTACTGATATTGGTTGAGTGTGACTATGGTAGTTGAGAGTTAAATGAGGTTAGGAACATAGACGTAAATTGGATTCACAGATATAGACTATACATATAGGGATTAGTAATCTCTTCCTACATGAACTACTAAACACTTAGAGCTAACTAATAATTCTAAAAGCTGTCAGTTTTTAAAATATGTAAATATTCCTCACTAATTTATCATCAGAATTAACAACTAAACAGATAATACCAACTATTAGGCATTCTAAACATTAACACTTGATAATATAAATTTTTCAAGCATTTCAAGCATTTATCAAAAAAAAAAAATCTCATCATGTTCGAACTTAGAAGAAAAAGATATATTTATTCATCTCTATTTCTGAGGACAGCCTAAGATGGGTTTTGTAGATCACTCAAATCAAATCATTAAGGTAGGACGGTGATAAGAATTACCTATGTGTCCAAAACCAACCAAGTTTAAAAAAAAAAAAAAAGAAAAAAAGAAGGGCTATACGTTTTTCTTTCTAACATTTTCTACAATTTATTCGTAGAAACAAAAAAAAGTACACAGGAACTTAAGATCCACAAGGAAACAAGTTCTTAGGCTGATGGTGCTATAACTAGACTTCTTAAGACAAATGAGTGAAAACTATCAACAGAGGGACTGGAACTGCTCATTCAAGTATGTGGGTTTTTTTTTTTAAGTTTATTTATTTTGAGAAAGAGAGAGAGAGAGAGAGAGGAAACAGTGTGCATGAGTGCGAGTGGGGGAAGGGCAGAGAGAGGGAGAGAGAATCCTGAGCAGGTTCTGTGCTATCAGTGGGGCTAGATCTGACGACCTGATCAAGACCTGAGCTAAAACCAAGAGCTTCACCAACTGAGCTACCCGGGTCCCCCCTCAAGCATGTAGTTTCATTTTAAAAACATATATACATATCTTACATTCTCTTCCACTATATTTGTTTTCATTTTAAAAGATTTAAATAACTAATTTGGAAGTAGAGATCCTTTATTCTATATTTTTCAATATTGTGAATATACCACTTCAAACCTACAAGGGTACAAGCACTCTGTTTGAGAAACTCAGCCTTAAGTCAATTTAATTGCAAGGAAGGTAGGTATTTATAAGCAAATTAATAAAGATGAATCTCACTACCATCTCTTGGGAAAGGGGTAGATGTGACACAGTTATAAAACCAAGAAATAAATTTTCCTTTTCACTCGTACTTGCTAGTTCATTTATATACAATTGGCACACAATGAATATAGTCTTTTTCCTGAGTAAAGATATCCAATTGTTTTAAAAGTAATAATAAATGGGGGTGCCAGGGTGGCTCAGTCGATTGGGCATCCGACTTCAGCTCAGGTCTTGGTCGTACAGCTTGTGCGTTTGAGCCCCGCGTCGGGCTCTGTGCTGACAGCTCAGAGTCTGAAGCCTGCTTCAGATTCTGTGTCTCTGTCTCTCTCTGCCCCTCCCCTGCTCACACTCTGTCTCTCTTTCTCTCTCTCAAAAATAAAAAAAAAGTTTAAAAAAATTAAAATTAAAAAAAAGTAATAACAAATGAACTTACCAATGTTTTCTTCAGACAGTCTTAAAATCTCCTGGAACTGAGGTTTGACCTAAGCAACCGAAAGAAAAGATCCAAAAAGTTTCAGTCCAATGGATCAATTAAAGATTAAATAAATAAAATGTTTACTATGGCTACTACTACTACATTCATTGATTCATCTGATTAATTGATTTATTTACTTATTTTTTTATTTTGCTTTATGGACGATTTAAGTGATCAGAAATATAACAATTCTTTTTTTTTTTTTAAGTTTATTTATTTTGAGAGTGCGAATGCACGTGTGAGCTGTCAGGATGGAGCCCGATGTGGGGCTCGATCTCATGAATTGTGAGAATATGACCTGGGCTGAAATCAAGAATCGGACACTAAATTGACTGAGCCCCCGATGTGCCCCAGAGATGTAACAATTCGTAAGAGGCTTAGAATAAAAGAAGAGTCAAGTTACTACAAGCAACACCTTTAGAGAAAAAATGTTTTCAAAATCAATTCAAGTCAGTAGGTATTTTCTGAAGGGTTTTTGTTTTCCTTCACTAAATTAAAATAATTTCCAAGATGACTTTAAGGGCTTGAAATTACTACATCTTAAAACTTCATGACAGAAAGATTATTTAGGTAAATATTATTATATGATTAGAATTATTTTTTAAAACTTTGCTGTATTTAAAAGGAATGAAGAGCAAATTCCATTCGTTTAGGGTATTCAATAAGTAACATATTCATCATGTAATATCCATCTGCTTAAATTTTAACTTCCTTAAAACTGAAATTTAAGCATCAAATATAGAATTTACCTACAATTTTTTAAGCTAGTAAATGCTAATTTCAATTTTTTATTATTAACATTATCACAGATTTCAGGTTTCAGGGCACTGAAGTCAACCACTTACTGCTAAGTATTTAAATGAACTCCTACTTACTTTTTTTTTTTTAATAATAGCTACTTCTTTTGGAGATGTCAGACAATTTTTGCCAATGTCGATAACTATAAAATCAAATTCTATTTAATAATTAGATGTTAGCAAAAATGTAAAATGATCTTGTTTCTTCTACAGTAGCATCGAGGTCTAACTTTTTGCCCTCTTAGCAGCAGGTCGGGCATAACAAACAACTTAAACGGAGGTGAAGCCCCCTGTTAGAAAATTAATCTACAGCACCATACTTACGGAACAAAAAGACACTAAAGTAATTTATTCATTTCATGCATGCCAAGGCTAAGCCCAGATAACTTAATTATTATAGGTCACAAACATAATAGTATTTATTATAACTCACTTTCTGAATTTTGTCCAGTCTGCTATACCAAACTGTTTTGCTTTAATGTTTAAATACCCACAGAGTAAAGTAATAGTTAACAGTAAAGAGCTCCACAAAATTCTTACCTTTTAAACGTCTTGATTAACATGTGATTATAACAACTGTATCTTTTAATGTTTTTCTTAGCTCTCTAAAGAACTGCCCCAACGATACGCTAGCAAGACAAATGGATTAAAGATGAACCTGGGATCTAAGGACATTCCAACTGTAGTGTCTAAAACTGTAAAGTAACCTGGATATGCAGATGTGACAAATGCTAGTTTTGGCAGCGACTGAAATATGCAGCATGAATCTCAAGTGTCCACACTATTCTAAGAGCTGGTCTTGCAGCAAGGCTTCTATAGAAGCTACGTTGGTTCCACAGTCGCCTGAGGTTTTGACCAAAGTGTGCTGAGCAAACAGCTGCTCCCCGAATGTGTGGTGGATGGGAAGGCAGGAGAAGCGCATCAAAGAATCAGTGAAGGCCCCTGATACGGCCTCTGCTGGAAAGATACCCAGTGTGTAGATGTTATATCCAAATCTGGATATAAACCAAGTTTAGGCTAAATCTTCGAAACGTGAATAAAGATAAGAAGATTATTCACTAGAATTTTCTGTTACTATCATACTTTTCTAAGATATTAAAAGGTAAAGGAAGAGCTCATGCTTTGGTTTACTCTGTCACAGCGTTAATTAACACATTACATTTCTGTATCTCTTGCAATAAGAAAATATGGAACACAAGTTTTTACCTTAGTGTTTGTAAAAATTTTGCCAAATGTCCGGCAAAGGCGCCAGAAAAATCTGGAGAATTCATGGACACAGGCAGTTGAAGTAACATTAATTTTGCCAACTATTTCTATAAGTTGTGGCAACCTGAATGTGAAAGGAAAGAAAAATAGGCAGGGGATACATATAAATTACTGTTTCCTTGCCAATGTCTGAAACAATGCAAATCTAACAACCTCCTGCTTTGCTTTTCATAGCCAGTAAAACCGCAAATCAAAGGAGCGGTTTGAGACACCCTGAAAAGGTTTTCAGTTTCTATTCTACTCTATAAACTTCTTAAATTTTAACTGCTTGCCATAAAACACATGGAACCTTAACGGTAGAGTTTTGCCTATGGAGTTAATGAGACACAGATCACTGGATTTGATGCTTCACATTAAGTGCTTGGCTAACAAGGCATCCACTGTAGCTTCAAAAATGACAATGTGGATGTGGTTTAAAATACATCATCACTATTAGACAACAACAAGGCAGCCGACAGGTCCTTTTGACATAGTCTGGCAGCACCTTCCTCATAGATAAATACCTACATATCCAATGGTATAAATCTCCTCTCCTAAAGAAGTTTACCATAGATAATGCCAAGTTATGTTTTTGTTTTGTTTTTATATTTTGTTATATTTTGTCCCTCAGTGCCAAAACTAAGCATAGGGAGCTATCTGCCATCAACTGATGGAGGCGTACCAAATGAATATGAAGGCAGTAACTTACAATTGATTGACAACCCACAGTAAAGTCTCCCAGCCTGTTGTACCCTCGTGTTCCAGCTGGTAATCATAAAGTTGTAAGAGCACTGCCAATTGCTCACGACTTCCAATTATAGTAGACACATCTTGAAGAGGCGACATAGGCCGAGGGAACCTAGTCACTATAAATAATAGAAGCAAAATAAATCATGTGAAAAGTGGCAGTGTGTGAAGCTAACTATTCTGTGAAAAGGAAAATAAGATTCTGTCTCCCGATAGTTAATTGCTTATTATAAACTTTAAATAGAAAACTGAAATATGTTAATCATATAATTTTTTAAAAAAGTGAAACAAATTCCTGTCACATGTGAACAAATTTAACACGTCTCAAAAATTAAGATTTTAGGAGACTAAATAGTTATAGTAAACGAACACTGCAATGAAATAGTTTGCTAATAAAGAGTAAAATTGCATTTAGGTTAAGTTAAAATTGGCCCAAAGATAAGATGTTAGCTGAAACATGGATTTGAATTTGGTTTAAAAAAAATAGAAATACTTATAATTCCACCAGACTACTTATGACAGTGAAATAGAGAACACTTCTTGATGGCTATTAAATGGTAACGCATGCCAACAGCTCATTAACTGTTAGAAACTCCTAACTGCCCAACAACTCTTGCATAGAGGCTAATATCCTAAAACATACAAAAATACAGAATTTTCTCAAAATATATTAATGGCTTCATAATTATTATTAAACTTAAGAAAACATGAAATGCACATAATTTTAAAAATGTTCAAAGACAAAATTAAGATGTTACCGTCTTTTTATGCTGCCCAAGACTTTTAACAATATATTAAAGACAGAAGTCATCCCTTGCTAGCTGAACTCTCCTATTTGCTATCATAATATACCAACCAACAAATAAATGAGTTTGGGTAACATGGTACCTCTCACTATCTGAGGTTTCTGCTTGAATTCTCACTGTATCTCAATCCAGGAATAAACAGATTTGGACTGCGAGGGATATTTGTACTTCATAGGGAATATATCATGTCAAAGCATATCTGATATAATTTCAAACACGGTTATATAACACCTGTCACAATCTGCTGCACTATGATAGAGTGAATGTCATTCCTTCATAAATACTAATAAACAACTGAAAAATAATAGAACAGTTTAAAGTCAAATAGATATGTCAAGATTAACTACAGGGGAAAGTGAGGTCTAAAGACTTAAAGGTAGGTCCAAGAGAAGCAAAATAATGTCAAAAAATAAGCAGTTATTTGGATAACTCAATTATTACAGGTAAGTAAACAGAATGGCTCAGGAGTCTCAAAACATTGTTCTATTTAACAGGATTTGTAACAATATAGAACTATAGAAAGGTCCCCAGAATGTTATTTTAATAGGATAGCAAAATACCAGCATTTTATTGTCAACAAAACAGTCACAATTATCCAGCAAAGTAACAGCCATTACAACTCTTTAATGTATTTCCCTCTCACTAGAATGTAAGCCCTCTGAAGGCAGAAAGTTGTGTCTATTTTATTCACGAATGTATCTTAAGTGTTTAAAATAGTGCCTGACATAAATATTAGTTACCGCTGTAAATAAATTGGTAGTAAAACTATTTGTGTTTCTATTATATAAGAGAAAATAAATCTTCACTTATCATAAATTCTATCCCAAATATATGGTGCATATATAGATAGACATATAGACATGGATATATAGACCCTACATAAGAATACAATATTTTCTCATTTAAAATAAATGATTTATAACCAAGAAGTGGGCATAATAATATTAACATTTATGGTTGCTGTTAAAAGTCAGAGAGTCATATTCAGTCTAAAAGAATTAAAAAGGAAAGGTTATTTTTGGTATGATGAAGACATAATCACAAGAAAGGTCAAATAAACCTGGAAGAAATATATTCAGGATGGTAAAGCAGTTGTCTTGACAATTTTCATCTAGTCCCTAGCACATGCTTGGCATCAACATTCAAGAGTTATTTTTATACATGAACGAAGGCAAACATTATAGGTTGATCTATGTACCCTCCTAGAAACTCCTACATTGAGGTCCCAATCCCCAGAACCTCAGAATGTGACCTTATTTGGAAACAGTGTTATTGAGATGTAATTGGATAAGATGAGGTCATACTGGAGTAGGGTGGGCCTCTAGTCTAATATTACCCATCTTATAAAAAGGGGAAATTTGGACATACAGACACACAAAGAGGGAGAACGGAATATGAAAATGAAGGCAGAGATTTGGGGTGATGCATCTACACGCCAAGGAATGACAGAAATTGCTAGCAAGCCACCAGAGACGAGGAGGGAGGCATGGGACAGCGTTTTCCTCAGAGCCGTCAGAAGGAACCAAACCTGCTGACAGCGTGATCTGAAACCTTGCGCTTTCTAGAACTGTGGGACAATAGATTTCAGTTTGTGGTATTTTGGTATGGCAGC